>NW_028258330.1:33729336-34043703 GCF_053883595.1 Heterocephalus glaber | reverse complement strand
TGAGGAATATGGGAATGGGTGACATTTAAAGTTAGATTTTAAATAACATAATTATGTAAAATATGCACATAATATCTATAGGCAAATGTAAAAATAATTTTCAAGTTATATAGAAAGAACTGTAAATTAAAAAGGTATGGATGACTTAGTCTCTTGTGCCTCTAAGAGATAACTACTGGCATATAAGGACCAATAGAGGAAGGTAGAAATGGTGACCTTCAACCTGAAGACTCAATTAACTCTCTTGCTAATCCTAATTTAAAAAGTCCTCATCCAAGCTCCTGACACCCCCTTGATGGAGTGGTTGATCAATGATAATTCTAACCAACTTTTATTTCAAGCTTACTCTGCCATGTGCTTTGCTTAATGTTTTGCACATATTATCTCACTTAATCATTACAGTGAGTTGGTGAGCTAAGGATTCCCATTACCGTATTTTACAGATGGGAGAGCTGAAGTTTAGTTTAATCTACTTGTTCAAATATACACAATTGATAAAATTAAATCCAGATATCAAATTTGTGTCAGATTTTTTTTAGAACGTGTACATATTACTGAACCAACTGTATAGCCAAGGTTTAAGTGCCTTGTGATGACCCCTGTTTCCAAAATAATCCCTGATATATAGAATTTTTTCCTCATGCTCAAGAGTTAAGAATATTTTAAATTCTTCATTTTTATTGCTATCAATAATTGCATGCAGTTAGTTAAAGTGACTCATACAAGAAAAGAATGGTGCAGCACCCAAAGCTAAAGCCGCACTAGCTGCAGGTAACAATTTTTAACTTTCTAAAGTATTTCATAATTGAGATACTTCACAATCTGAAAATAATATGATTTTCTAAAGAAAACTTTAAGATTTCTCTGTTGTGCTACCTTTCCCCCCCCCCATTAACTTTGTTGGTACATTTTAGGTATACAATACAGTTACATTCATCATCAGGATCTTGTACCATTACATGAGTCTCCTGGTTCTTATTTTTTCCCCTTCCCTTGCCCTCCCTTCACCCCCTCCACCCCTCCCTATTTGAAAATACCTTGTTTCCATTTTATTCCTCTTCTCATACTTTTTCCTTTCCCTTTCTTCCCTTCCCCTACCCCTCTAAATTCCCCTGCTCTTTTAGACCTTTTCCTCCTGTTACACAATATCAGTTATATATTTTTTAAATTACAATATTAAGATCTAGGAGACATTTCCACAGATTTTACAGAATTTAAAAGGATATAGAAAGCATATTACAAAAATCTTTTTTGAAATAAATTTGACAACTTCTAAGAAGTAACTTAGAAGACAAATTAATGAAACTAACTCTGGAAGAAATAAAAAATTTGAATAGCACCTATTAAAGAAAGTATATTCCTAGCTTGAAAAACTACCTATATGACAACTGCAGGCTCATAAACATTTTAACTGATAAATTATATCAAAAAATTAAAGCAGAAAAAAGAAGGAACTCTTCTCCCCTCATTTTAGGAACTCAACATTGTGGTAATCCTAAAACTGGATAAAGATAATAGAAGAAAAAAGTATGAACATAGATAGAAATTTGTTTAAAAAAAAAAAAACTCTTGAAGTCAGATCTGGCAGTATGTAGAAAGTGGTTTTGTTATAGGGATGGCAGTGTTGGTTCAGCATTGGAAGATCCACCCCCAAAAGTAATCATTTTAACAGGAAAGGAGAAAGCCATATGATCTTGTCACTAGTTGGAGAAAGAGTATTGGACTAAATTCTACAGCTGTTCATGGTAAAAGCTATCAGGAGACTAGAAGTAGAACAGAACCTTCTCAACAGATCAAAGACATGTACCCCATACTTCCAACAAAAACTCCTTATATGAATGGAAATGATACAATGCTTTCTTCCTAAAGTGGGGAACAAGGGCATATATGTCTACTCTACATCTGTCCATTAGACTTTGAAACAAAGGTCTAAACCAAAATAGTCTGGCAATAAAATGACACAACTAGGATAGGATTGGCACAGCAGAAGCAAAATCTTTATATGTAGATGAAATAATCATCTACAGAGAAAATACTAAGAAATCTCTAGGAGCCCCTAGAACTTCTACTTGAATTTAGCAGGATTAGAAAACACAAGGTATATATAAAAATTCAAGTCTGTGTATACTTGCTATAAATGAAGAACTGGATATTGAAATTTAAAAGTTATGTAGGAGTACAAAGGACCCAGAAAGGCCAAAAACAAAAACAAAACAGTGTTGGAAGACATTTAGCAACCAATTTTAAGACTTCTTCTAAAGCTACAGTAATCAAGGCAGTGTTGGTGTAAGGAAAGACATATAGATCATTGGAATAAAACAGAGAATCTAGAAATAGAACCACACATATATGCTCCACTGAGTTTTGAAAGATTATTTAACATTAGCATTTTATAGAATATAAACTCGATTCAAGAGCCGAGGCAGAGAAAGTATCTTCAGCACATGGCACTAGAACACCTGGTATCCGTATATAAAAAATTAACCTCAACACTTTATTTCCATACATGAAAATAACTTGAAGGGATCTATGAACCTAAATAAGAAACTTAAAAATACAAAACTTTAAAAAGAAATTGTAAGGGGAAATATTTATGAATTCGGGGTAGGCAAGAACTACCTAGGATACAAAAACCATGATGTATAAAAGAAAAAAAATTGATGAGATTTCATCAAAATGTAGAACTTTAAATGACATCATTAAAATGAAAAGTAGTCCTTAAGCAGACCATATTTATAATGCATATAAAGTATAAGCAGAATATATAAAGAATTCTTAGAGCTCATTAATAGACAACCCAATTAAAATGCAGACATAAGAAGATGATAAATAGCCAGTATAGCACAAGGAATGGTGTTCAATTATAAAATCAGAAAAAATACTAATCAGGGCCATGCCCTACCAAGGTCCTGAATCACACAAAACACGCCAAATCAGTCCAATGCAGACAGGCAGGTCTGTGCATGCCCTACCAAGGTCCTGAGTCACCTGGAAGATGCCAAATCACCCTGCTGCAGACAAGCAGGTCTGCCCATGCCCTACCTAGGTCCTCAGTTGTGCAGAATATGCCCAATCAGCCCGCTGGACACAGGAAGGTCTGTGCATGCCCTACCAAGGTCCTGAGTCATGGGGAAGATGCCTAATCACCCTGATGCAGACAGGCAGGTGTGCCCATGCCCTACAGAGGTCCTGCATCACACATAAGAAGCCAAATCAGCCCGCTGCAGACAGGTAGGTAGGGGCACACATTACCAAGGTCCTGAGTCACGCGGAACACGCCGAATCAACCCACTGCAGACAGACAGGTCTGTGCACGCCTTGCCAAGGCCCTGAGTCACATGGAAGATGCCAAATCACCCTGCTGCAGACAGGCAGGTCTGCCCATGCCCTACTGAGGTCCCAGTAGCGCAGAAGACACCAAATCACCCCGCTGCAGACAGGCAGCCACATGGTTCCACACTACAAAGATGCAGAGGACACCAGACCACCAGACCAAGGTACTGAGTCCCTCAGTTCCTGGCCCAGAGGTAGGGGCTTCTGAGCTGTCATCCCACTGCTCCTGGTCCAGAGGAAGGGGATTCCCAGCCACCATCACTCTGGCTGCTCCTAGCCCACAGGAAAGGGATTTTGGGTCACCATCCCTACTGCTGCTCCCAGCCCCGTCCCACCTCACCCAGCTGAGAGGAGGTAATCCCTGCAGGTGCTAACAGAACCCCACCCCAGTTGAAATGAGAAAACACATAAATAAGTCTCAAAACCAGACTTGCAGATCACCTATAGCAACCACAAAGGGAAATGAGATGGAACACTCTGATACTCAACCACCTGGATCCACTGAACAGGCAACAAAAGGGGATCTGGAAAAAATGAAATCAGAAATAATTTCTCAGATAACAGGAGAAATTGTGCCCCTAGTGCAAGACATGATTAATAAATCTAGAGAGGAGCTGAGGAACATGATGGAATCCCAACATAAGAAACAAATGGAATCCATAAAACAGATGCAAATAGATTTCCAGGACATGAAAAATTCCATTGAATGTCTACCCAGCAGAATGACCCAATGTGAGGACAGAATTTCAGATATAGAAGATAAGATTACAATTAGTGACCAGGAAAAGAAAAATTGCTTCAAAATTATAAGGGAACATGAGAAATCAATCCAGCAGCTGCTAGATGATGCAAAGAAGAATAACATAAGACTGATAGGAGTCAAGTAAGAAACAGGAGAGAGTGCAGATGACATAAAAAAAGTCTTCAGAGAAATAATGGCAGAAAACTTCCCAAGCAGGGGAAAAGAGCTTGACATACAGATAAGTGAGGCATATAGGACTCCAAATAGCCTTGATCAAATTCTATACATAGGCATATAATTGTTAAGATTCCAGAAAAACAACTGAAGAACAAAGTCCTCCAAGCAGTCAGAGAAAAGAAACAAATCATATACAAAGGAAAACCCATCAGAATCACAGAAGACTTCTCAACACAAACCATCAAGGCAAGAAGAGCTTGGAGTGACATATTCCAAGACCTAAAAGAAAACAGCCTCCAACCCAGATTGATGTACCCTGCAAAACTAGCTTTCAAAATGGATGGAGAAATAAGATACTTTCATGACAAAGAGCACCTTAGGAACTTCGTGAATACCAAACCAGCACTCCAAAGAATTTTACACAATATCCTAGGAACAGACATTGAGAATCACAACCCCAGGAAGCAAAGCAGAATGAACCCATCTAGCATGACAAGAAATTAAATGTAAAAGGGGAGAACCCAACAAAAAGAAAAAGTCATGGCAATGACAAGTCAATACGTTTCAGTTATAACCATCAATGTTAATGGTCTCAATTCACCAATCAAAAGAAATAGACTGGCAGAATGGGTCAAGAAGCAAAATCCAACAATATGCTGCATACAAGAAACACACTTAATTCAAAAGGAAACTCATAGACTGAAGGTTAAATGGGTGGAAAACAATACTCCATGTGACAGGAATGTGAAAAAAAGCAGGAGTAGCTATCCTCTTGGCAGATAAAGTAGATTTCAAACCAACACTGATTAAGAGAGACAAAGGAGGACACTACATCCTTGTAAAGGGAAGAATCCAAGAGGAAGAGATGACAATCAAAAATATCTATGCACCAAACACTAGTGCACCCAACTATATAAAACAAATACTAACGGAAATGAAAAGTCATATATAGACTAATACAATTGTAGTGGGGGACCTCAACACCCCACTGTCACAAATAGATAGATCAACTAGACTAAATATAACTAGTGAAATACTAGAACTCAATCGAACTCTTGAACAAATGAACTTAACAGATGTTTATAGAGTCTTCCTCCCCACAAATTCAGAATACACATTCTTCTCAGATGTACCTGGGTCATTCTCAAAAATAGACCACATACTTACACATAGAACATGTTTAAGTAAGTGCAAAGCAATTGAAATTATCCCCTGTATATTATCAGACCATAGTGCGATGAAATTGGAGATCCATAGCAAAAGAAACTCAAAAAATTTCATAAACATATGGAAATTAAACAACACACTTCTGAATAACCAATGGGTCACAGAGGAAATTAAAGAAGAAATCAGGCAGTTCCTTCAATTATATGAGAATGACAATACAACATATCAGAATCCATGGGGCACAATGAAAGCAGTCTCACGAGGGAAATTCATAGCAGTGAATATGCATATTAGGTAAACAGAATGAGCCCAATTAAACAATCTGATGCTGAACCTCAAGCTTCTAGAAAGAGAAGAGCAGGACAACCCCAAAGCTCATTCAATGGAGGAAATTTTAAAGATCGGGGAGAAATCAATGCAATGGAGACTAAGAGAATGATACAAAAAATCAATGAAGCGAAGGGTTGGTTCTTTGAAAGAATCAACAAAATTGACAAACCTTTAGCCAACCTTGTCAGAAAAAGGAAAGAAAAGGCCCAAATCCATGCAATTAGGAATGAAAAGGGTGAAATTACAACAGACAAAGCAGAAAGCCAGAGGATCATCAATACTTACCTCCAGAACCTATACACCAATAAGATGGACAACACAGAAGAAATGGACAGATTCCTAGATACATATGAATTACCAAAGTTGAATGAAGAAGACCTAAAAATTCTGAACAACCCAATATCAACCAATGAAATTGAAAATGTAATTAAAAACTTATCAACAAAGCAAAGCCCGGGCCCTGATGGCTGCACTGCTGAATTCTACAAGACATTTAGAGAGTAACTGCTACCACTACTGTTTAAACTCTGCAGTGAAATTGAAAGGGAAGCAATACTCCCAAATTCATTCCTGGAAGCAAGCATCACCTTGATCCCCAAAGCAGAGAAAGACCCAACTGAAAAAGAGACCTATAGGCCAATCTCACTAATGAACATAGATGCAAAAATCCTTAATAAGATACTGGCAAACAGAATGTGGAAGATCATCAAGAAGATCATACACCCTGATCAAGTGGGATTCATCCCAGGGATGCAGAGATGCTTCAATATATGCAAATCAAACATTGTAATACACTATATCGATAGAGCCAAGGACAAAAATCATATGATTATCTCCATAGACGCAGAAAAAGCATTTGTCAAAATCCAACATGCATTTATGATAAAAACCCTACAGAAAATTGGAATAGATGGTCTCTACCTCAAACTGATAGAAGCCATCTATGAAAAACCGACAACCAATATCATACTAAATGGTCAAAAACTGAAACCCTTCACACTAAAATCAGGAACAAGACAAGGGTGTCCACTATCACCACTCTTATTCAATATAGTTCTGGAAACATTAGCCCCAGAAATTAGACAACAGAAAGAAATAAAAGGAATAAAGATAGGAAATGAAGAAGTCAAATTGTCATTATTTGCAGATGACATGATACTCTATATAGAAGACCCCAAGAACTCCACCAAATGTCTTCTAGACTTAATAACCAAATTCAGTCAAGTAGCTGGTTACAAGCTCAACACAAAAAAATAAATAGCTTTCCTCTACATTAATGACAGACTCACTGAGATAGATATAGGGCAAATAATTCCTTCCACAATAGCATCCAAAAAACTGAAATACCTAGGAATCATCCTAATGAAAGAAATCAAAGACCTCTTCTCTGAAAACTATGGCACACTGAAAGGAGCGATTGAAGATGATATCAGAAAAAGGACAGACATCCCCTGCTCCTGGGTAGGAAGGATTAATATAGTGAAAATGGCCATACTTCCAAAAATGCTATAGAAATTTAATGCAATTCCAATTGAGATCTCAGCAGAACAGCATAAGCAATTCTAGGTAACAGAGACATGGCAGGGGGTATCACAATCCCCAACCTGCAACTCTACTACAAAGTTACTGTGATAAAAACAGCATGGTACTGGCAAAGAAACAGACTTGGGGACCAGTGGAACAGATTAGAAGATGCAGAAACAATGCCAGACACACTCAGCCATCTCATCTTTGATAAAGGAGCCAAACACCCTCACTGGAGGAAAGATAACCTCTTTAATAAATGGTGCTAGAAAAATTGGGTTTCAACTTGCCAAAGATTAAAACTAGACCTGTACCTCTCACCATGCACTAAACTAAAATCAAAATCGATGAAAGATCTAAATATTAAAATAGAAACTCTGAACCAGTTGGAACAGAGGTTACGTAGAACCCTTGAAGACATCAGTGTAGGAAAAGCTTTTATGAACAAAACCTTAGTTTCCTGTGAACTAGCACAAACAATTAACAAATGGGATCTCTTCTTATTAAAAGAATTCTGCACAGCAAGAGAAACCACCAGCAGTGTGAAGAGACAACCCACAATGAGGGAAAAAATCTTCACCTGCTCTTCCTCAGACAAAGGTCTACTATAGGTCTACTACCTCAAATCTATAAAGAACTTAAAAAGATCAGAAAACCCAAATTTAAAGACCCGATGCAAAAAATGGGCATCTGAAATGAACAGACATTTCTCACAAAAAGAAGTAGAAATAGCAAATAAATACATGAAAAAATGTTCAACATCATTGGTCATTTGAGAGATGCAAATAAAAACAATGCTGAGATTCCACCTCACTCCAGAAAGAATGGCTGCTATCATGAAATCAACCAATAACAAATGCTGGCAGGGCTGTGGGGAAAGAGGAACCCTGCTCCACTGCTGGTGGGAGTGTAGACTGGTGCAAGCACTGTGGAAATCAGTATGGAGATACCTCAAAGAACTAGGACTGGAAGTCCCACTTGATCCCACTATTCCACTGCTGGGGATCTACCCAAAATAATTAAAAGAATCATACCACAGTGATATATGTGCACCCATGTTCATAGCAGCACAGTTTGTAATAGCTAAAACTTGGAAACAGCCCAAATGCCCATCAACTGGAGACTGGATAAGAAAATGTGGTTATTTTTATAAAATGGAGTACTACTCAGCCATAAAAAATGAGAAATTAGAGACATTTATAGCTAAGCAGATGCACATTGAGGCGATACTCTTAAGTGAAATAAATAGGACACACATGTGTAAATACCAAATAGCTTCTCTGGTGTGACAAACTGAAAGTGTAAATAAAGGCTAAATGTATAATAGGTAATGTGAAATAGGAAGAAAAGGGGCAAAGAGGAAAGAAGTGGGAGGGCTAGGGGAAAGGATAGAAGGGAATGGGATTAATATGAGAAAATGGAAAAATAGGAACAAAATCTTTGTAAATAGGGAGGACTGGAGGAGTTGAAGGGAGGTCTGGGCAAGGGTGAAAAATAAGAACCAAGAGAGACTATGTAAAGGTGCAAATTTCCAATGCTGAATGTCATTATATTATGTACCTAAAATGTACCAATGATTAGAATGAATAATCGATAATGAAAAATAGGAAGAAAAGGTCCAAAGTTGTATGGGTATTGGGAGGGGCAGGGCAAAGTATAGAAGGGAAAGGAAAAATGATGAGAAATGAAAAAATGGAAATAAAGTCTTTGTAAATAGGGAAGGGTAGAGGGTGTGATGGGAGGGCTAGGACTGGGGAAAAAATGAGAACCACGATGCATTATGTAAAGGTACAATTCCCAATGAGAAATGTAATTGTGTTGTATAGGTACAATGTACCAATAAAAGAATTTAATACAAAAAAATTAAAGATTGAACAACCATATAATATAGCAATCCCAGTATGTCTGTATATCCAAAAGATATGAAATGAGTATGTACAGAAATATCTGAACTCTTATTTTAATGGCAGCATTCATCATAAAACTCAAGATATTGAATCATTTAAAGTGTCCATCATGACAGTAATGAAGAAATATGGTAGTACACAATACAACATTACTCAGGCATAAAGAAGAAAATAAGCCAAACATAGAAAAAAAAGCCTTGCATGAACTCACTTGTATGTAAAATCTATAAGAGTCCACCTCATTAAACAGGGTAAAATTGTGATAACCAGAGTCTGTGGGGTAGAGAGTTGGGTAGGTATTTGTAAAAGGACACAAAATTTCTCAGAGAAGGAATTAAAAATGTCAAGAGATATATCATAGATCAGAATGTGTATAGTCAATCAAAAAACTGTATAAATAAAAAATGAACAAACATCATACAAAATGGGAAAAATCTTTATTTTCAAAACACACATCTGATAAACTTCTAGTATTCAAAATATATAAGGAATTTTATAGATAAGAAACAAAACCACCCATCAACACAATTGCAAAATAAGAACAAATTAAAAATGATATTTCTCCACAGAAGACATATAAGCCATCAACAAGAACATAAAAATGTTCAGTTATTGATAGGGAAATACAAATTAAAAGCACAATGAGGAGCTATATTTTTAATAAAATTTTTAAAGTACCAACAAATATGTGAAAAAGAACAATAAAATGTAAACAATAAAAATGAAAATTTTTGGGTGCCATGAAAAACAGTTTGGCTATTCCTGAAAAAAGTTAAACAGAAACCATATGACCCAGAAGTCTGAGTCCTATATATATGACCCAAATAAATGGAAGTAAATAACAATGCATGTGTTAATACCAAAAATAGCTTCTGTGAAATGCATTGCAAGCCAATTTTATTGTTATGTGATGACAGATTGCACTTAAACAAAGATGGCTATACAGTCACTAGGTAATATATAGTATTATGGAGCCAACCTAATAGATGTAGTCTGTCATTGACTGAAATGGTGTTATGTTCTGTGTGACTGTAGTCAAATAAATATGCATGCATTTCTATAGCAGCACTACTTACAATAAATAAAGATGGAAATTTCCACCAATAGACAAATTACTGAGTATTCACATAGTACGATGTATTTCATCTACAAAAAGCAATGAACCAAGTCAACATTTCCCAATAAATTAGCCAAAATGTAGGAGGAAAAGAAAGTGAGAAAGAAGGAAGGTGAAAAGGAACAAGTGATAAAAGGGAAATAAGGATCACAAAAATGAAACAGGTCAGAATTTCTCTAGCCATCATCTCAGTATGAATCCTATGAACAAACCTGTACTAAAAAAATGTACATTCCAGATTTCAGAATGAAATGTCAAACATTTTTACAAACATTAGAATAACAAACTTAGGGGTATGGGCTCAGTGTCAGGCACAACAGATAGTATATCCCAATTGATCTCTTAGAAAAATGTATAAATGAAGGAAATATATCAAATAAATATTTTCAAGTTTAAAGTCAGGCATATAAAGTAACCAGTATAGTACTGACAGGGGAAGAACTTCACTTTAATGGTTCTTATTCTATTTCTTCCAGTGAAAACAAAAACACAATCAAAGTAAAATGAATAACATTACTATTCAAAGAATAATTTTCCACACAACAATGTCAGCATTTGTAAGTTCTTTAAATTGAAAATCTCAGGCATGCCTGTAAAAAACTGACAATACTTGGAATTTACAGACCATGTATGAGTAAGGAAAATTAAATAAAAATTACTGAGGTACTGATTATGGACAAATAACTACAAAAAATATATCCAAATGAAAGTCATACAGACTTAGGTATAAAAGAAATTAAGCATGTATTTTAAGAAAGACAGAAATGGTGTTGAAGTTCACAGTATTTGGCTAGGTACACATAATGTCAACTTAGTTCTGAGGTCCATGGTTCTTCAAGGACAAAATGCTGTTCTGCTGAGGAGTCTTCCCAAGGCTCCATTCACATCCTTGTTCCTCAGGCTGTATATGAAGGGATTCAGCATAGGGATCAGCACAGTGTACATCACAGAGGTCATCATGCTACTTTGGGAAGAATGAGTCACAGCAGAACTGAGGTGAACTGCAAATCCTGTCCCATAGAACAATGAGACCACACAGAGGTGAGACCCACAGGTGGAAAATGCTTTATACCTGCTCACAGAAGAGGACATCCTCAGTATTGAGGAGATGATGTGAAAGTAAGAGAAGAGAATCCCAGTGACAGGAAACACACTCAACAGGACAGTCACCACATACAGAAAGGTGTTATTGATGAGGGAGTCAGAGCTGGTCACCTTGAGCATCTCAGTCAATTCACAGAAGAAATGAGGGATTTCAGTGCCTACGGAGTAAGTCAGGTGTTTCATTAGTAGAATATGAATCAGGGAGACCCAGAACATGATGACCCATGACAGCAAAAGCAGAAGGCCACAGAGCTGGGGGTTCATGATGACTGTATAGTTCAAGGGGTAGCAGATAGCCACAAAGCAGTCATAAGCCATCACAGTCAGTAGAAAATTATCCATTCCAAGAAAAATATTGAAAAAATAAACCTGAGTGAGGCACTCTATGTAGGAGATGCCTTGGTCCTGTGTTCAGATGTTCACCAGCATCTTTGGGACCATGGAGGAAGTTAAGCAGATGTCAGAGAAGGACAAGTTGGAGAGGAAGAAGTACATGGGGGTGTGGAGGTGGGAGTCAGAGCTGGCAGCCATGATGATGAGCAGGTTCCCGAGCACTGTGACCAGGTACATGGACAAGAAGAGTGCAGAGAAGAGGTTGCAATATAGGATCATCTGAGAGGCCCAGGAGAAGAAATTGTGATGCACCTGTATTGTTCTCTGCTTCCATGTAGCTGGTGTATCTTCTGAGGAAGGAAGGAAAAGCACAACATTCCAGGAGTAGTCATTTGGAACCTCAGCCAGTCAGCACTTTACAAAGTCATCCATGAATGTGTATCTTCCATAATAAATTGATTCCTGCCGATGAATTATTCCACAGCCATGTGGCATTCCACTTTCTTTTCAAAGTATGTAATCATTAAGATTTTCTTTAAGTTACCAAAAATTTCTCTTTTATCATTGACTCAACAATTCTTCCATTTAAATGTACATATATTAGTTAATTTTTTGACATAACTTATTCAAAAAATCTTGAGTTCATTTCATCTTTCTATGGTGCTCTTCACACTTCTTTAAGTGCTATAATGCTGATCAAGTATATATTTTTAATTCAAATAATTTTTATTCTGCAACTTGACACTTCATAATAATGGAATAGCTCTCTAGTAACTTACTTTTTAAAAAACAATTGTGGTTATTACTGTTATCTTATTTGAGATGTTTTTAAATGCCTTTGGGCTCAGAATGATAGCTGTTAATTTTGTTATTATCACTGGTAAAGTTATTTTAAAAATCTTCCTGTGTGATATTTGGGGTCTATAATTCACATACAAAGTCACATCCATGATTTTAAAATGGGGTTTTTGAATCACACTTTTTGGAATGGAGCGGTGCTCCACAAAAATAACCACCTCTGTGACCTCAAGAAAGTTATTCAAATTCTCTTAAATACACATACCTCACCTTCACAGCAGGAGTAGTAAGAATTCATTGCATGATAGGATTGAAAGCAAAATTACATGGGGTGATACAATTTTTACACTATGGGTCTTGTGACTTACAATGGGCATTTAATAATTTGAGCTTCTGTTCTAAATGACTCAATCAGTCTCTCTTGCATGCTTATCACCTATCAATATATCTCTTAAAATGAGACCACCACCATGGATGGAATTCTTAGCAGTATAAATACAACATGTTTATTACCTTTTTGATTGCTATACAGCACTCCTACTTAATGAGAAGATACCCATGGGTCTTTCTTTTAGAAAATGGCTGCTGGGTGAAGTCTTCCAATGAGAGAAAAATGTGTGTGCAGTACATAAGAAGAGGAAACAAAATCACACCACAATTAAAACCAACCAGCAGAAAAATATGATTGTCTTCACACATATGTGTGCTCATATGTGGATTGTACTGTATCAAAATCACAGATTTAATGGCCAAAATGTATAATTGATGAATTTTATTAAAATATTCAAAAGTCATGTAAACCAATTCAACCTAGAAAAATGCAAAGATGAAATAAGTGCTTAGAATACCTATGATAATCAAGGCCAATATTATCAAGACTAAAAGAGTGACTATTACTTCAAACCAGAAAAATGTACTGAGAATCAAGTTATCCTGCAGGAATGTATAGGAGAGTCTTCCCTGAAATAGGAATGTATGGCCTATGAGAGGAAGGATGGGTCATTGTTAATCAGGGAAAGTAAAGAAGAATGAAGTACTCTAGGATCAGAGAACATAATGTATGATTGCTTCATAAAATAGCAAATTTGCATGGAAGGAGACTTAAGAGACAAGTATAATGGAGACCAGAGGATGAGGGCCAAATGATAAATAATGTTGAGAGTATAACTTTCTTTAATCTTATTTATGTCCCTCTCACATTTGGTAAATTAATGTTTGTTTCTGGCTCTGAGACTTGGCACATCATGTATCTTTTCAGGGAATTACATTGGGCCTATCACAGTGAGTGTGCTGGATAAATGAAAATGTTGGAAGTATAATAAATATCAGTATCAAAATGTCCACCATAATGCAAAATAGAAATCTTCTGACCCCTTATATGCCTGAATATAAGCAGAAAATTGACTAATGAAGTTAAATAGAATGCATTAATATCTACTATCAAAGAAAAGTACTAGATTTACAAGTAAAGCTGATTCTGGCAATGAAGGCCATAGATGTTTGTTAACATAATTCATTATGTGCTTAGGTGAATAAAGTGATATCAGAACTAAAAACATACAAAATTCTTTAGACAAAATTTAACAGAAACTACTCAGGGTATCAGCTAGGGCTGAGATGGCTTATAAATAAAGAAACAAAGGTCAAATCCCAAGCCCAATAAAGAATAGTCATTTCAAACACCATGCAACAGATGGTTACCTTAAAAGTCTACACAATGTATGTTAAATTCATGAACATGCAAGTGCTCTCCTCCAACTTCATTCACTCAATATTTTCCTGACCTTTTAAAGGGGTTGATAAAACGAGAAAAAGAAATTAGATTCATCACCGAGAATCAGAAATAATTACATTGTTGGTAGGTGGTATTAGAGACATGGAGAAGTAATAACAGCAATCATATAGAATGGAGCCTATCAGTAAATCAAATTTGCCAGTGAAAACAGAATATTGAAGAAAATGCCAAAGTAATTTGAACAAAATAACGAATACCTCATGCATAATAGATCTTTGGTGAGTAGTTAATGAATTAATAACTGGATGCAGGAATTCTGACAGGAGTCTACACTTTATAGGTAAGAGTTGGAGCTCTCTAGAAAACAACTCTTATTGGAGTGTGGCTTTAGATTCCAAAGAATAAGGTAAGGAAAAAAAGGAGCAGGAAAAGAACTGATGATGTAAAAGCTAAAGTTCCTCCAAAGTACAAATACTTCACCTTCATAGACTAAGGAAAAGCAGGACTTTCTCATTGTCGTTATTCTAGAGGTGGAGCTTTGTACCCACCTTCTAACTCCACCTGCCCTCCCCAAGACACAAACTCTGTCCAGCGGTTGTCACTAAAGCTTCCCCTTTATCAAGATCTTTGCACAGGAATCCCACATGCACAGATTTGCATGGAGACTGAGATGATGCAAGTACAGGTGAGGGGCAAGTGGGACATTATTATGATTTCTACAGTCTCAAGGTTGGAATTCTCAGAGCTCCTCATGAAATAAATTGATCCATTTTTTTCCCACTTGTCAAAGAATTCAGCTCCTTTGGGTCATAAAATAAATAACAAAGTGGATTTTTTCATAATTTTATGGGTCTTGAAGCAGTGGCAGGGGAACATACTTATATTTCCTTCAAGAAAAGTCTGTTTTCTTCTTTAGTCTGGTGAAAAATCATAGGTGTCCCCTAAGGAAAGGTTAATTTCTATAGAAATTATGTAGTTAGAACCATCTCCTTCTAATAATCTTTGGAGATTTTAGAAAGCATTTCAGATTCTAAAGTCATGGGAGATAACAAATACTTGATTTTCCATTTTCTTTAATATTTTTGTTTTTCAAAAATTATTTTTCTATTAACATAGGGAGATATTACTATACCTATGTGTGACATATAGTACAATATTTAGAAGTATTTTATATCATGCAAAGGTTAAATCTAAAAATATTAGCATTTGTACCAACTCATCAGTTATCATTTTTTATGGAAAGAACATAATATATTATAACAGATTGTGTTATAACTCATTCTGCTGTGTAGACTTTCAATGGAGGTTTTCATCTCCTGGAAATCTATTTGCATCTGTTTTATGGATTCCATTTGTTTCTTATGTTGGGATTCCATCATGTTTGTCAGCTCCTCTCTAGATTTATTAATCATGTCTTGCACTATGAGCACAATCTCTGCTGTTATCTGAGAAATTATTTCTGATTTCATTTTTTCCAGATCCTCTTTTGTTGCTAGTTCAGTGGGTCCAGGTGGTTGAGTATCAGTGTTCCATCACGTTTCCCTTTTGGGTTGCTGTAGGTGATCTAGAAGCCTGGCTTTGAGACTTATTTACATGTCTTCTCATTTGGACAGTGTGTTGGGGGGTTGATGGTGGTGCTGGTGCAGCTCACCTCCTCTGTGCTGAGAGCTGTGTCACACCTACCCAGAAGTCTCCTGTGTGCTGGGAGCTGTGCCACACTGACTCGGAAACCTCCTCCTTGCTGGGAACCAAGGCACTTCTCTTGGTTGCGAGCTGTGGCATACTCACCATTTCTTTATTTTAAAACATTTAATCCTTCCAACATTCTTTAAGCAGAAATCTTTCTTTTATTTCTGACCTATTTAAATTTGTTATTGTATGAAATTGAGCTAATTTTAATACCACTGATAAAAGTAAGTGAAGGCATTTTACATATATTCCATGGTGTTCTCCAGAGCTCTTATGCTGTAGGTGCCTAAGAGATTTTTAGATACATTTTTAAATCAAGCAGCCTTTATTATGAGTTGATACTTCATAGTGATGTCATAGTCCTATGTGCCTTATTTTTCTTTTTAAAAATGCAGTTAATGCTATTATCTTATTTGGGAAATTTATCAGAGCCTTTGTCCTCAGTGAGAGTCTTAAATGATTACTGCCATCATCATTATTAATATTAATTTAAAGTCCTTCCTAAATGATATTTTGCATAGATAAATCTCCCTATGTATAGTTGAGAGATGAGATGTAAAAATGGGACATTCAAGTAAGATTCTTGAGTCAAGCTTACTATAATATATATTTATTTTATAAATGTATCATCTATATGATCTTGAGGAAATAATTTTAACTCTTAACATGTGATTCCCTTCTACATTGGGGGTCATAAATATTCAGCATGAAGATCGGAGGATGAAATTAAATGACATGTACAATTGTTCTCAGATAGAGTTGTGAGGATTTAATACTCATATATTTCTGTTCTGAACATCATAATAAATCTGTTCTGCATGGCTATCAGTTTCAATATGCCACTTAACTGGGGCAGCCACTGAGGATTTAATTTTTATCAACATGAATAAAACAGGTGTGTTACTTCTTTTATATGCCATTCATCATTTTTAATGTATGAAGTTCCCTAAGTCTCCTTTCAGAGAATTCCTGCCAGGTGAATTGTTCCAAAAAGGGGAAAAGTCATTTGCAGATCAATGAAAGGAGGAGAAATTGTACATCATCATTAAGATCAAATAGAAGGCAAATGTGATTGTGTGTGCTCATCTATGCAAGGCATTGTACAAAATCAGCAGAGTTAATGCCCCAAATGTACAACTGATGGATTTGATTACAAATATTCAACCATTATATAAAATCAGGCATCCTAGAGCAATTAAAAGTCAAACTTATGACTAAAAATGTTTATAACCTCCATTATAGAAAAAGACTCAGTACTATGGAAGCCTGAAGATGTTAATTGATTAAAAATAGAAAACATGTCATTGAGAACAATTCTTTCTGTCAAAATGAGGAGACTTTCTTTGAAACAGATGAATTTGAGTTGAGAAAGGAAGGATGGATCTTCATTAATCAGGAGAAGTAAAGAAGGAACAGACATCCCAGGCTAAAAGAAGAGAATGTGCAATTGATTTTAGAGGCAGTGACCTGGTAGAGGAGGGGATTTGAAAGGTCAAAGCAATATATAGCATGGGCCAGGGTCAGGAGGGACACAGTGCGTGAGGCCCACAGTAGAGTTTTCTATAATCTACTGTATGTCCCTCTCAGATTCACCAATTTAAGTTGATTTGTGTTTCTGAGGTTGTGACAGCGTTATCTAATCATTTGTATTTTCAACAACTCACATAATCCCCATCACACTATAGGTGTCCAATAAATTCAAATGTCTGATGTGTAACAAAGATTGAGACTAAAATGTAAATGATAGCCTACAAAAAATAGGCCATTGAAGAGAAAACATAACAAAATTCATAACAGAAAAAAAGTCTTTGAGAAGCTTTTGCAATCATTAGTGTTCTTAGCATTTAGGGGAGAAACTCTTTGGCCATAAGGAAATCAAGGAAAAATTGTTAACCCAGTAAAAGAAATGGTTATTTGAAACCATAGCCAACAAGATATGCTAAGAACAAGTGGTACAATATCTGTGTTCAGAGTCAACAAAATTTGTCAAAACCAAGTGCTCAAGTGCTACAATAGCTGTATTGAACTCATGAATATGCCAAGACAATGTAGTCCAACTTCAGTCTTTCAATATTTATCTAAATATTGAAAGAGATTGGTAAGATGAGAAAGGAAATCTGGCTGAATATCAAACATCAGCAATAATTATATTATTGCATCATATTGAAGACATCAAAGAGAGCAAACAATAACAATGACAAGAATAATAGAGAACTATTCAGTGATCTCAAGAAATCAAATTTAACAGCAAAAATACATTATTAAAAAATGCAATTACATTAAGAATTAAAGGTAAATGTATTGTATACCTAAAAGGTACCAATAAAAGAATTTAAGGAAAAAAAGAATTAAATACACAATGCCTCATGCATAATAGATCTTCAGTGAGAACTTGAAAAGTAAATTATTTTTGAATGGGAATCTTCAATTTATGGCAACAGAGAGTTTAAAAGGTATTGAGAGGCTCTTCAGAAAATTTGATATTCAAGGAATAGTAATTTCCAGCTTATTAGAGTAAGGTTTTGAATTGCAGAAAGAAAAAATAGCAAAGAGTGCAAACAGAAAAGATGATTCAGTGGACAATAAAGTACTTCAAAATATAGGAACTTCACCTTCATAGAGTAAATAAATATTGGTCCATTTAGAATTATTATTCATGATAAAGTCCAGTACCCAATTTCTCTTTTCTTCTTACTTCACCCGCCTCCCTGGGAAGCACTGACTCTCTCCAGGGGCTACACTGCAGATATTCTGTCTCCATGATTTCTCCCTTGGAAGTCCACTGGGATTTCACAGAGGGTGGGATCACAGAATTGTAGGACAGGAACAATGGGGCATGTTTAAAGTTTCTAGCATCTCAACTGTTGAATTCTCAGAGTTCTCCATTAAATAAATTGTTCCATTTTCTTGCTGCTTTCCAAATAATCAGCTCCCCTGGGGTCCAGAGAAGAAAACAGTGTGAAAACTTCTAAGTCAATTTCACATCCATGAAGACAGCAATAAATGAAAATAGAATGATTTCATCCAGAAGGAGAGACTTTTGTTTTCTTTCATTGATTTAAAAGTCACAAGATATCCCCCAAGGAAAGTAATTTCTACAAGGTACCAATCTTTAAAATAATTGTCTGTGTAGAGGCTAACTTAAAGAATCTTTGAAAGTTTGGAGATCACTTGCTGTCCACAATGTTAGATTCATGAAAATCAATCATTTCAAAGTAGATAGTGAAGTAATTGTATTTTCATCCCTAGAATTGTAATACTTTTATAAATAGGGATATATAGTATATAGCTATGGTATGTATATACACCAGAAATATGATGAAAATGTTGTCTCTTGTTCTTTATTTTTAAATTTGAATTTATTTTGTCTTATTTCTTTTATTTTTTCAGGGGTGGAGGATAACTAAAGAGCACAAAGTTTTTTATGAGGTTATAGAAATGTTCTGATTGGCATGAGGGATGCACATGTCCATGAATATACTGAAACTATTGAATTGTGCACTTCCAGTGGATGAATTGCATAAGAAGAGAATTATAGGTCAATAAAACTGTTTAAGGAAAACTAAATTCAAAGACATCAGAAAATCTATTATCTTGTGGTTCAAGAAGCAGGAATGGTATTAAAAGTATTGCATCTCTCTTTTTAAAAGTTATATAGAGGAGGTGATTGGATTTCTCCTGAGAGTGAAATCACATGGAAACGAATAGAGGTGTGTGTGTGTGTGTGTGTGCGTGTGTGTGTGTGTGTGTGTGTGTGTTGCTAAGGATCCAACCCAGGGCCTCATGAATGTTACATAATTGCTCTGCCACTGAGCTATACCCCAAGCGGGGGAGAAATTTTTTGATTCTGGTTAAGAAAGCATCTTTACACTTCAGTACTGGCTACTTACAGTATATTAGCACCAGGAATTCATCAATCCAAGTCCATGTTCAGAGGCTGAAGGAACATGATTACCATAAGAAAAACACCAATTATAAAGTTTATTTTATGGGTTGGGAGTATAGCTCAGTGCTAAAGTTTGCCTAACATGCACAAGGCCCTGGGTTCCATCCCAAGCACTGAAATAAGTAATTAATTTCAAGATTGTTTCTTTCCTCATGTTGAATCTTATAGAACATCAATATTATTGAAAATAGGTGATCAGTAAAATAAAATGAAATTTTCCATAGACTCTAATGCTGTGTTAAATAAATTAAATTTTTCCATTAAGTTTATTGGCACATTTTAGGTATAAAATACAGTTACAGTCATCATCAGGGTCTTGTACCTTTACATGATGTATCTTGGTTCTTATTTTTTCCCCATTCCCCTGCCCTCCCTTCTGCTCCAAACTTCCCTATTTACAAAGACTTTGTTTCCATTTTTTCCTTTTCTCATATTTTTTCTTTCCCTTCTTTACTTTTCCCTATCCTTCCAACTTCTCCTACTCCTTTAGACCTTTTCTTCCTATTTCACATGATCAATTATACCATTAAACCTTATTTACACTTTTAGTTTTTCATATCACAGAAACTATTCAGTATTTTCACGTGTGTCCTATTTATTTCACTTAAGTGTGTGGCCTCAATGTGCATCCATTTAGCTATAAATGTCTCTAGTTTCTCATTCTTTATGGCTGAGTATTATTCCATTTTATAGAAAAACAACATCTTCTTTATCCAGTCTCCAGTTGATGGTCATTTGAGCTGTTTCTAAGTTATAGCTATTACAAACTGTGCTGCTATAAACATGGGTGTGCATATATCACTGTGGCATTATTCTTTTAATTCTTTTGGAAAGATAACCAGCAGAAGGACAGCTGGGTCAAATGGAACCTCTAATCCTAGCTTTTTGAGGTATCTCCATATTGATTTCCACAGTGGTTTCACCAGTCTACCCTCCCACCAAAAAGTAGAAGTGTTCCTTTCTCCCCACAGCCCCGCCAACATTTGTTATTGGTTAATTTTTTGATAGCAGCCATTCTTTCTGGGGTGAGGTGGAATCTCAGTGTAGTTTTATATACACAAATGCAGATTAGTCCATTCAAAAACTGATTTTTCCAGAAATGTTTGTTCTGCTCTCTGGATACAAATATGGTTCAGGGAAGGTATTTCTTTCCCCATAAGGAACTGACAATGAAAATTTTAGGAAAATAACAGAGATGATTATTAGACATAAAATTGAGTATGTGTTGTAGGTGTACATTATTGTCAGAATTGCATAGTATACATCAAGTGTTCAGTTCCATTCTCAGTACTGCAGTAATGGTAATGAGACAGGAGTTACATGGGAGAGAGAGAGAGAGAGAGAGAGAGAGAGAGAGAGAGAGAGAGATACAGAGACAAACAGAAAAATGAAAGCTGAGGGGGATATTAGAGAAAAGGAATGGAACAAGAGGGGAGAAAAAAAGCATGCAGGAGGAGAATTGTTATCTGCATGTACAAATCAACATTAAACCCAGTAATGTGGATAACTAATGTGCACTATTAATAATAGTAGTAAAGAAACCCACTCTGTCATTTCATTCTCTCTACAGAAACTCCACTCAAATCCTCCCCATTTACTAAGACACTGAAGGAGAATAGCTCAGAGTCATGTGAGTACCTTAGGCTAGAATCAGGGAATTCATCATTTTTCAGCTACTTCCTTAAACAAAGACACTAGGACAAACTAATGTGATAAAATTTTTCTTGAACATTGATTTTAATTTAGAAAAAGTGGTATGGCTTGACTAGAATTTCTATCTCCTGAAGGTCCGTGTGATTGAAGGCTTGGTCTGTAGGGTGGTGATATTGAGAAGTGTTGTGGAATTACTGAGTGATGGGCATTGTGCTTGGGTCATTGGGGCCATACCATCAGAGCAGATTGTGGGTCCTGGTGCTCTTCTCTCTCTTCTCTTTCTCCTCTCTCCCCTTACCTCCCTTCTCATCTCCTCCTCCTCCTTCTCCTCCTCCTCCTTCTTTTCTTCTCCCTTTCCCTCTCTCTCTCTGTCTTTCTCTCTCTCTTTCCTTGCTTATATACTCCTTTACCCACAGTAACCTCTGAAAAAACATGGCATCATCAAGCAATGAGCTATTAGCACTGTGGTACTGAAAGTCCAAAACCAATAACTCAAATATATAGTATATTGATCTATATTATAGATATATTTATATTATATATAATATATAGATATATTTATATATATCCTTAAAATAAATTTAATTATATATCTCAAAAACATAAATACATATTTAAATAGGGTTCCTCCTTCATGAATGAGATTAATAGGCTCATGAAAGAAGTTTCACATAGCATTTTTCTCCACTGCCCTTCTCCCTTCTGCCATATGAAGACACTGTATTCTTCCCTTCCACAGGACACAACCCTCATCAGATAAACCTGCCAATACCTTTATTTTGGAATTTGAAGCCTCAAGAACCAAGAGAAGTGAATTTCTGTTCCTATAAACTATTCAGTCTCATGCATTTTTTATAACAGCACAAAATGAATTAGAACATGGTCTGGAATTGTAGCTCAGTGGTAGAGCACTTGCCTAGCATGAATAAGATCCCAAGTTCAATTCTCAGTAATACACACACACACAAACACATACACACACACACGACTATGACATGTAATTATGTGTATATATGCATATGTGTACGTGGTGGATTAATTAATGGTCAACTTGAGAGAAAACACCCAGCTGAACTAGTGACCGTGGTTCTGGGTGTGGAAGATGCTCCTAAGGATTGTTGCCAATGGCATAAAAGGAGAACGGGAGGGGAAGATAGCATCCTGCTGATTTCACAGGAGAAGCTTAGTTGTGACTCATTTTCTTGATACAAACTTGGCTGTTCCTGGTGTCAGAGGAGCTCGGGTCCTGTCACCAAGACAGTTGTTGTTCTCTTCAGAAGAGGTCTAGCCTTCACCATTGTTTTGAGTGTTGCTTCCTGGCTCCCGTGCAGATCCCTGAACCTGATGGCACAAATCCTTCACCATGTGGGCAAAGACTTTCTAGCTCCTACAATTGGCCTTTGGAACTCTGCACTGTAGATCTTTTATACAGACTTGCATAAGATGTTGTGGCCTCTAAGCCTTCTGCTGGACTCATGCAGGTGATTGCTTTGGGATCCAAGCCCTCAGCTGTATATTTCTGATCTCATGGACAGAGCTCTTGTACTCCTCTCCATTTGACTTTAATCTATGTATCTATCATCTATCTATCTATCTATCTATCTGTCATCTAACTAATACAACTATCCATTTAGTGTATCTATTCCCTTGAAAATGTTGACTACAACAGTGTATTTACATATTAACATGAAATCTCAAATTTTCTCTTAGCTTGGTGATAAAAATCATTGGAATAGACATGCATTTAACTTTCAAGGCATAGAATTTGTAATAGCCAGAGAGCGTATTGCTATGTTGCTTTAACATCTCTAAAATGTTACTGATTTAACAAAACAAGATTATTTCTTTCCTTGTAGATTATGTACCAACTTGGGAAACTGAAAAAGAAAGTCTCCATGTATAAGATCATATAGCTAGCCAATTTTGATCTTATAATATATCCATATAAACATATACCTCCACCATGGCATATAAATGGAAGAAATATGTTTTTATTGATGAATATTAGTTATACAGATTAATGGATTTTATTTTTTCATAGTTATATCTACATGTAACATATTTTGATCATTTCACCCTTATCACTTCCCTTGCTCTTCTGTCCCCTAACATTGTTCCTTTCCTATCCTCTTATAGCTCCATCTACTTCCCTGTCATCAGTGTCTTTTGTTTCTTCTTATTTGTTTGTTACATATGAAAGAAAACCTGACATTTGACATTTTGAGTCTGGTTCATTGTGCTTAACATGATAATCTCCAGTTCCATCCATTTTCTTTCAAATAACATGATTCTATCATTCTTTATGGCTGGATAATATTCCACTGTGTATATACTCCCTTTATTCATTCATCTATCAATGGGTAACTAGGCTTAGTTATTGCAAACAGAACCTCATAGCCTATGGATATGCAGAAAGGTCCATAGTATGCTGATTTTAATTCTTTTGGAGATATACTGAGAAGTGGTACAGCTAGATTAACTAGTATCTATCTTTTTCATTTTGTTTTCTCCAGGAACCTCCATATTGTTTCCCATTGCGGCTGCACACATTTACATTCCCACCAACTATGTGGAAGAATTCCCTTCTCCTCATATCCTCATGAGCATTTGTTTCTTGTATTTTTAGTGATAAGCATTCTTACTGAAGTGAGATGGAATCTCACTGTAGCTTTGATTTGCATTTTCCTGATAACCAAAAAAATTGAACATTTGTAATATACTTATTGGACTTTTGCAATTCTTCTCCTGACAAATGTCTGTTAGTTCATTTTCCCATGTATTGATTCAGCTATGTTTTTTTTAGTTCTTTATATGTTCTTGATATTTGATTCCTATTAAAAGGTAGTGGGTGGAGATTTTCTGCCATTCTGTAATCTATCTCTTAGCTCTGTTCTTTCCTTTGCTATGAAGAAGCTTTTCAATCTGGGGAAGAATGGACATTAAAAACAATGTAGCAATTCTTCAATATTTTGGCTTAAAAGTGACACATCAATTTCACTTGTATTTTATTGGACAGTCCAAAATATTTCTCATGTAGAACTTCAAAGTAGAGAGAAAATGTAATGTGTGTGGGTGTTCAATAGGACAGGATAACCACAAATATCATCATCACCAGTAAAATGCACCATGTAGTCATGTAGTCTATTGGGAGAGAATATGAACTCAGGTTATAGTTTTGAATTTGAGCTCTGCTTTTGCCACTTAGTCCCTTGCCACTTAGTTCAAGAAAGGTTTTATTATTTTGCTTTGTGTTTTGTGTATGTGTGTGTACATGTTTTCTATTCCAACCACAGTTTCCTCAGCTCTAAAAGAATGATGGTAATGCCTGACACTGGGAAGTCTAATATAATATAAAGAATATAATTAGCACCAAACTAATACACAATAAGCACAAAAATGACTGCTATATTTTAACACATACTTTACTCATGCATTACCCAGTTTTAGAAAATATTGTTGATAATTGACAGAAACAACACAAAATCATATGGAAGCACATAGAAATAAGTGAATACAATCCATAATTTACAAACATGATGGCAGGACCACATCTCAGCTATAGAGCACTTATCTAGAATCTGAGAGGCCCCCAGTACCTGTATTGCAAGTAAAAGGAAGAAAGGGAGGAACTGAGGAATGGAAGGAGGGAAAAGAACAAAGAAAGAAAAGGAGAGGGGGGAAAGAAAGGAGAAGGAAAGAAGGAGAGAAGGAAGTAAATCTAAGAACCTTATGGCAACATTGGAGGTAATGAAGCAATAGTAAATGCTTCAAGTTCAAGTTTAAAATTCACTAGTGTGAAAGTTAAAAAGACGATGAAAGGTGCCAATTTTGGATAGTGCTAGGGGAGAGATGCCATCAGAAACATTACTAGGAGATGAGTTTCTGAACAGTGTTTAAAATCTGGAAGAGAAAAGTCATAGATCCTCCACATTAAGTGAAAAAACAAGATGATTTAAGAGATTCAGAGATAAGAATTTCATAATACACCTTAGTTTATTCTTTCTTTATTTTTTATTTTCTGGCTTTCATAAACATAGGATTTCTTAGTCTTAGGCCAATGGACACATCACAAACAAGAGGCTGCTCTCCTGAGGAGTCTGTCCAGGGCCTCCTTCACATCCTTGTTCCTCAGGCTGTAGAAGAAGGTGTTCAGCATGGGGGTCACCAAGGTGTACATCACAGAGGCCACTGAGACTTGCTGGGAGGAGCAGGTGATTGTAGAAGTGAAGTTGACACCAACACCAGGATGATAAAATAAAGACAAGACTAACAGGTGAGACCCTACAGTTACAAAATGCCTTTTGCTTTCCCCTGGATGAAGACATCTTCCTTAAGGACCACACAATTTGTGAGTCAGAGAAAAGGATCCTAATGAGGGGGAAAACACCCAGAACACCAGTCATAATGCAGATCAATGGGCTATTCAGGAAAGTGCTGGAGCAGGCCAAATTGAGAACATGCATCAACTCACAGAAGAAATGAGGAATTTCAAGATCTTTACAGAAAGTTAGATGCATCATCAGGGAAATATGGCAGAGAGATAGCGTGACGCCAATGAACCAGGTAATAAAAACCAGCTCTCCACAAAGGCTGGGATTCATGAGAACCATGTATGCAGTGGGTGACAGCCACAAAGCAGTCATAGGACACCACTGTAAGGAGTAGAGTTACGAAGATAGGAAAAATCATAGAACAATAAACCTGATTGAAGCAGTCCATGTAGAAGATGGCTTTGTCCCCTGTATAGATGTTCACCAGCATCTTGGGAACTAGTGGAGCTACAACAGATGTCAACAAAGGACAGATTGGAGAGGAATAAGTTCATGGGAGTGTGGAGGTGGGAGTCAGAGCTGACATCCAGGATGATGAGCAGATTCCTAAGCACTGTTACCAGGTACATGGACACGAGAAGTGCAAAGAGGATGAGCTCCAGCTCTGGACCCCCTGCAAGTCCTAGGAGGATGAACTCCAAAATTCTTGTTTGGTTTCCTGCATCCATGTAAGAGATGTGTCTATAAAAGAAGAGATCATACAATCAACTCATGGTAAATAAATGTCCTCCATATAACAGAAGTCCCCACACTTGTCACTCAAGTTGTTTATGAAGTCAGTTACTTTGCCCAATTGGTAGATCCCCTTTTACATGTAAACTAAATTCTTAAGAAACAGAGTCTCTTCATCCCAACAGCTCAGGTTGTATACTAATTCTGTAACAGCCAAAACAAAATGAAGTCCTTGAAAATGGACTTGCTGTTCCCAACTGCCTATCTGAAGCATCCATTTTTAAAAACTGTGGCTGACTGTCATAGACATTCAGTGATGGGACAAATCAACATCATCTTCTTTGTTATAGGATACATTGAAGTGGAAAAAAGTATCATTTCTGTGGAATTCCTGTCAAAGATGAAGGACCTCACTGTAAAGGGAAGAGGAATGTGCAAAGAAAATGTGGTATTTTTATGTGGTGGAGTACTACACTGCCATAAAGAAGGATGAACTTGAGGTACATGGTAGGTAAATGGATGCACCTGGAGACCATAATATTAAATGAATTAAGTGTGACACACAAGTTTGAATAGCACATGGTCTCTCTTATATGAGAAACCCAAAATATAAAAAAGTCCAAAATAAAAGTTGGATAATAGAAATTAGGGAGTTTTTTTGGGGGGGGCAGAGATCAAACTTGGGACCTTGCGCTTGCAAGGCAGGCACCAGAACCACAGAGCTAACTCCCCTGCCCAGGAGATTTTTTTTAATGGGAAGTGGAACAAGAGATGGAGGGAGATGTAAAAGAAAGAAGGGAAAAGGGATGAAAAAGGGAATTGAAGAAAACAGTGAAAATGGAGCTTTTGCAATCCTCTATTACATTTGCAAGGAAAGTAATATTTGGAGGGAGCAGGGATTGATGGGAGAGGAAGGGGACAAAAACAAATCAAGCTGTTATGTGCATGTATAAACTCCCCATGATAAATGTAATGATTATGTACTGCAAGCATGTACCCATAATAATAACGATAATAAAAATAATAATAATGATAATAATGTGAAGAAAATTTCAAACTGAAAGTGAGGAACACTCTACACAATATCTGATTTGTACTCTTCCAATTGCACTGCTGTAGCTGCAAAGAAAGTGTAGAAAACGGAAATGAGGCTGAGGTGCAGCTTATTGTTAGAGCACTTGCCTGGCATGTGGATTCAATCCCTAGCACTGGAGAGAGACAGACACTAAGCAATGTTGCATATTAAAGAAGGCTAAAGGATGTTTTGATCTAATGTAATGAGTGACTTGGGACTTGATTTTGCTATGGATGATATTATGAGATAATAATTCAAATACCAGTGATTTCTATCGATTTAATAATAGTGTTATGTTAATGCTGACTTCCCAATTGTGATCATTGTGCTACGGTTATATGAAACAATGTCCATGTTTTTAGGAAAGACATTCATAGAAAAATAAATACACCTGGAGTCCACAATGCTAAGTGAAATAAGCCAGACATGGAAAATTAAATATTGCATGATTCCCTTTTTTTTTTTTTTTTTTTTTTTTTTTGGTACTGGGGATTAAATTTGGGACCTTGTACTTGTGACGCAGGCAAAGGCAGCACTGAGCTATATCTCTGGCCCATGCATGATTTCTGTAGTATGAGAAATCCAAAATGTAAATAAAGAGCAAAATTAAAGATAATAGGGAAGGAGAAAATACATCGTTGGCAAAAAGAAAGGGTCAAAGAGGCAGAGAGAGTGGGGAGCTGGATAAAAAAGAATTACAATGTGTTATGTACATACATTTACCAACTCCCCACAATGACAGTAATTATTGTGTACTGCAAACATGTACTTATAAAAATCATAAAAAATAAAAATTTTAAAAATAGGTAAAAAATAATTTAAAGAGCAAAATGAAAGGTAGATGATAGGAATTAGGGAGACAGACTTTGTAGAAATGGGGAAAGGATCTAGGGGTGGGGGAAAGGGGAAGGAAGAGAGTAAAAGAAGAGTTAAAAAGTAACAAGATAAGATATGTATATCTATCAACCCCCCAGTAAATTCATCTCCTGTGTGTCACAACATATAGTAATATGTATTTGAAATTTTTGATAAAAATATAAGCAAAAACAACAAAAAAATTATAGATCAAGATGTACCACATCTGCAATGCATTTTCTCTCAAAATGTTCCCAAAAATGTGAGACTTAAAGAGGAAGGAGGAGGATAAGGGAGAGAACGAAGGAAAAAGAAGAACAAGAAAGAGGAAGAGGAAGCAGAAAGGGATAGATAAATAACTAAATGTGGTAAAACTTTAACATTTAGGAATCTGGGCAAGGATAAACATAAGCATACATATTGTTCTTGCAAATTTTCTGTAAACACAGATTACATCAAAATAAATGTCAAGTACACTTATTTGCAATAACAATTAGTACTGGGTAGAGAAAATAAGGAAAGAAAAACCCATCTACAAGATGCTTCCAGAATGGATCAGATATTAGTCGCCACCCACATGTTGGGGGTCTCACATTCCTGTTTACTATGAAGCCTTAATCTAGGAGAATTTGATATACAATGATCAAATACCCTTGACCTCAGGCAGAATCAAGCAGTAAAATGCTCAGAAGGTTCTTCATGCCAGGATTGTTCTACAATTTCTTCTTTGTTTTCTTCAACACCCTTTACAAATTTCTGTAATGAAAGTTTTATACAATGAGTTTGTTATTGCTCCATATTGCAGAGGACTGTAATATTGATTATGCCCAAAGTGGACAGTAAAGATTTAAGCACAGAATTGGCTTTTTTATAGAAGTGAGTCTGGCTGAATCCTACATGATGAGGTCAGGGTAACTGTCACCCAAATTCTGTTCCCACAACTAAAACCTTCAGACTAGAAGGACAATATTCTACTTACAGTCATATACTTTGTCTATTTTATTCCTAATTCCAGAATGATTTGTCTTTTCTTTTATGAGACTTGTTTACTTTAATATCCATAGAAAACACATGTTGCCTTTACCTCAATTGATTGTCAATAAAAATCAGTGGATAGGACTGTCCACAGCCTTTTTTGATTGCACTAACACTGGTAGTCCTGGCACACCACTTTCTCTTTTTTTCCCCATTAAATTTATTGGTACACTTTAGGTATAAAATACAGTTACATACACCATTGGGATCTTGCACCATAACATGACTATCTTGGTTCTTATTTTTTCCCCTTCCCTTGCCCTCCCTTCACCCCCTCCACCCTTTTCTATTTGCAAAGACTTTATTTCCATATGTTTCCTTTACTCAAATGTTTTATTTTCCCTTCTTTCCTTTCCCCTACCCCTCCCTCTTCCCCTGTTCCTTTAGACTTTTCCTTCCTATTACACAATATCAATTCTACATTTTTAAAATTACTATATCAAGATCTAGGAGACATTACCACAGATTTTACAGAATTTAAAATAATATAGAAAGTATATTACAAAAATCTGTTTTGAAATAAATTTGACAACTTCTAAGAAGTACCTTGGAAGACAAATTAAGCTAAGCCTGGGGGAAACATCAAATTTGAATAGCACCTATTAAGGAAAGTATATACCTAGCTGGAAAACTTACCTATATGAGAATAACAGGCTCATATACATTTTAACTTATAAATCATATCAAACATTTAAAGCAGAAAAAAAAGGAATGCTTCTCCCCTCATTTTAGGAAATCAACATTGTGCTAATCCTAAAACTGGATAAAGATAATAGAAGAAAAAAGTATGAACATAGATAGAAATTTGTTTAACAAAACAAAGTATTAGAAGTCAGATCTGGCAGTATGTAGAAAGTGGTTTTATTATAGGGATGGCAGTGTTGGTTCAGCATTGGAAGATCCACCCCCAGAAGTCATCATTTTAACAGAAGAAAGGAAAAAGCCATGTGATCCTGTCACTAGTTAAAAAAAAAGTATCGCCCCAGGAACTTGTATTTGAATTTAGCAGGATTAGAAAATACAAGGTATATATAAACATTCAGGTCTATGTATACTTACTATAATGAAGAATTGAAATGTAAAAGTTATGTAGGAATACAAAGGACCTAGAAAATTTAAAAAAAAGTGTTGGAAGACATTTAGTACCTAATTTTAAGACTTTCTCTATAGCTACAGTAACCTAGACAGTGTTGGTGTAAGGGAAGACATACAGATCATTGGAATAAAACAGAGAATCTAGAAATAGAACCACACATATATGGTCCACCGAGTTTTGAAAGATTATATAACATTAACATTTTATAGAATATAAACTCAATGCAAGAGCTGAGGAAAAGATAGTGTTTTCAGCAAATGGCACTAGAACTCCTGGTATCCATATATAAAAAATTAACCTCAACCCTTTATTTCCATACATAAAAATAACATGAATGGATCTATGAACCTAAATATGAAAGCCTAAAAGTACAAAACTTTAAGAAGAAATTATAAGGGAAATGTTTATGAATTCAGGGTAGGCAAGAACTTCCTAGGATACAAACATCATGTATAAAAGAAAGAAATTGATAAATGAGATTCCATCAAAACTTAGAACTTTAAATGACATCGTTAAAATGTAAAGAAGTCCTTAAACAGACCATATTTACAATGCATATAACCTATGACCAGAATATACAAAGAATTCTTAGAGCTCATTAATAGACAACCCAATTAAAAAGTAGACACAATACGATGATAAATAGCCAGTACAGCACAAGGAAAGGTGTGGAACACTAGAATCAGAAAAATACTAATCAGTACAATAACAAGATTGAATTATACACGCATTAGGGATATAAAGATAAAAGCTTTAAAAGCCTTGTCATGACTTTTTCTTTTGTTGGAATCTTCCCATTTGTGTTTAATATTTCCTGCCCAACAGGTTCATTCTGCTGGGCTTCCTGGGCTTGTGATCCTCATTGTCTTTTCCTAGGATATTGTCTAAATTTTTTTAGAGTGCTGGTTTGGTATGCATGAAGTTCCTGAGGTGCTGGTTATCATGAAAGTATTTTATTTCTCCATCAATTTTGAAAGATAGTTTTGTAGGGTACATCAATCTGGTTTGGAGGCTGTTTTCCTTTAGGGCTTGAAATACATCACTCCAAACTCTTCTTGCCTTGAGTGGTTGTATTGAGAAGTCTGGGATTGTCTCCCCTCCTCTGCCCTAGGAGTGATGGTATGGTGGTTGGCCACTTTCTCTTTTTCACTTCTGTCTCTTAGTGTATTTTTTCCCCAGGCCTGCATCACACACTGAGCAGTTGGCTAATGGATCCTGACTACAGGGATCTCTGGTAATTGGCGCCCTACCTGGGATTTGAACCACAAGCAATCACCTGCTTAGTGAGGCTACTCAAAACAAAAATAAAGAATTGACAACACAGTATACCTCACATCAAGGTCAAGGACAAACACAAAATTCCCCCCAAAAAGAGATATGTGCTTCAGATACTAGAGTGAGACCTAACTAACTCCATTTTAAAGTTTGACTCCATCTTGGAATAAGACAGTAAAGTGGCCTTGACATAAATTCCACTTCACTGAAGTCAACTATTCCCCTAGTCTCCTTTATGGCCATAAAATGATAAAATGTCCTTGCTGTGGGACAACAGATTAAAAAAAAAAAAAGACACAGCTCCTAACTCAATCCTCTGTCTGCCCAGAAAACAGATGCTCCCGGGCCCATTATCTATAGAACATTCTGTCAATGTGCTGATTGTTCCATTTTCCCATAAACTCTACATGTAGCCACCCCTCAACCCCCCATGCTTGCTAAATATCAACCAATCATGTAACTGCTAAATGGAACATCCCCAAACCTTGCAGTAGCCACAATAAAAACCCTGCTGATTTGGAATTCGGGGCTCTCAATCCTGATCTGCTGCGTCAGTGATGGTTGAGTGCCCCTCCTCGAGCTTGAATAAATGACCCTCATATGTTTACATCAGAATCGGCTCCTTGGCAGTCTTTGGGGACTTCGCAATCTGGGCACAACACTAGAAGGTAGTAAATGTAGTCAGCTGGGACTAAAACATGGGGTAATCACTTTCCGCACAAGCAGGCCTGCAGTGTTAAAATAAATGATACAAATATGATTGAATATACAACTCACTACATAAATGCTACAAAAAGTAGTTAAATGTAATGTCATTTTTCACAAACAAAACTTTAGATATTGAACTAAGGGAGTGTGTCAAAAATAACATCCAGACAGGTCAACTAAGAAGAAAAGTTATCTTCTTTGAGACTTAAACTGAGAATTTGACAACTTGGACCCTTATACATTCTGTTTTGGGCCCTTATCAAAGAAGCCTGGGAGCCACTCAAGTTTGTGCTCTGTGGCAATCAGCGCTGATGAGAAATGTTTAGTTTTGGTCCTAGAACAGCTGCTTGCCAAATCTGCTATCCTTCACAAGGCGGACTTGCCTCTCTCAGAAAATGTGACATTGTTATAGGCAAACTCCTATGCTTCCCTTTTGCAGATCGAGCTGCCTTCCCCTCCACTTGAGATGCTAAGATCACAGGTGCAGAGGACATGGGGACAAAAAACATGAGAAAAAATGCTTGGCCTTATTGCACCTGAGGTTGCAGACAGGACATCATGTTTGGATTCAGAGAGGGTCAGACAGGGCTTACACTCAGATTAAAAGAATTAAAATGAGAAAATAAGTAATGAATTAAAAACAACTAGGAAAGCTCTCACAAACAAAATAGTGAGAAAAAGTTCTCGTGGCTTTAAGAGCTGAGGCTAGCACTATGTTATCAGCCTGATGCTGCTGGAATGGAAAAGTTCTGGAATGGAAAACAAAGCCAGAGGAACTGCTACCATGCTAAACCAGACAACAAGAGATTTTACAAGAGAAATCAAGTTACAGATTTTTGCCAATTGATAAAAGTATCTTTGTATCAATTTCAGTTGATGTTTAATGGGAGTGCTTAAAACATTTCTTGTATATAGTAAACTCTTCAATTGTAATTATGAGTTTAACTTCCTCTTTTCTGTACTTTGTTGACAAAGAATTCAAGGTTACAACCATTCTATTAGCAGCCAGTCAAATTTCAAAATGTAACAATCTGAGAACAAAAAGAAGTATGCCTAAAACTTACCAATAAAATAATTTAACCAAAAAAAAAGTACATTTAAATTTTTTTTTATCCAACAGGGTTTATTTTTGTATATCCTTTTATTGGTACATTTTAGGTGTACAATATAATGACATTCATCATTGAAGATATGCACCTTTACATACTCCCTAGGTTCTTATTTTCCCCCTTCCCCTGCCCTCCCTTCAACCCCTCCATCCCTCTCTATTTACAAAGACTTTGTTTCCTTTTTTCATTTTCTCATATTAATTCCATTCCCTTCTTTCCTTTCCCCATCCCTCAAAGTTCCCCTTTCTCTTTGCCCCTTTCTTCCTATTTCACATTACCTATTACACGTTTTAGTCCTTATTTACACTTTCAGATTCTCACAGTAGAGAAACTATTTGGTATTTACAAATGTGTATCCTCTTTATTTCACTTAAGAGTATCACCTCAATGTGCATCCATTTAGCTATAAATGTCTGTAATTTCTCATTTTTGATGGCTGAGTAGTGTTCCAATTTATGAAAATACTGCATTTTCTTGATCCAGTCTCCAGATGATGAGCATTTGGATTGTTTCCAAGTTTTGGCCATTATAAACTGTGCTGCAATGACCAGGGGTGCACATATATCACTGTGGTATGATTTTTAATTCTTTGGGGAAGATACCTGGCAGGGGAATAGCTGGGTCAAATGGGACTTCTAGTCCTAGTTCTTTGAGGTATCTCCATACTGATTTCCACAGTGGTTGCACCAGTCTACACTCCCAACAGCAGTGGAGCAGTGTTCCTCTTTCCCCACCATCCCACCAGCATTTGTTACTGGTTGATTTCATGATAGCAGCCATTCTTTTTGGAGTGAGGTGGAATCTCAGCGTTGTTTACATTTGCATCTCTCGAATGACCAATGATGTTGAACATTTTTTCATATCTTTATTTGCCATTTCTACTTCTTTGTGTGAGAAATGTCTGTTCATTTGAGATGCACATTTTCGGATTGGGTCTTTCAATTATGGAGGTCTGACATTTTAAAAGTTTTTTATTGATTCGAGATAGTAGTCTTTTGTCTGAGGGATGACTGGTGAGAATATTTTTCCCACGTTGTGTGTCGTCTCTTCACACTGCTTGTGGATTCTCTTGCTGTGCAGAAGCTTTTTAGTAAGAAGAGGTCCCACTTGTTGATTGTTTGTGCTAGTTCCCTGGCAACTGAGGTTTTGTTCATAAAGTATTTTCCTATAACAATGTCTTCAAGAGTTCTATCTAACCTCTGTTCCAGCCGGTTCAGCATTTCTATTCTAATATTTAGATCTTTAATCCATTTTGATTTTAGTTTAGTGCTTGCTGAGAGTTATAGATCTAGTTTAACCTTTGACAAGTTGAAACCCAATTTCTTCAGGACCATTTATTAAAGAGGCTATCTTTCCTCTAGTGTGAGTGTTTGTCTCCTTTATCAAAGATGAGGTGGCTGAGTGTGTCTGGAGTTTTTGTGCATCTTCTAACCTGTTTCACTGGTCCTCAGGTCTGTTTCTTTGCTAGTCCCATGCTGTTTTTATCATGGTAGCTTTGTGGTATAGTTGCAAGTTGGGGGTTTTAATATCCCCTGCCATGTCTCTCTTACCTAGAATTGCTTTTGCCATTCTGGGTCTCTTCTTGTTCTAAATGAATTTTTGGATTGTATTCCCAAGGTCCATGAAGAATGCTGCTGGGATTTCAATTGGGATTGCATTGAATTTATATAGCAATTTTGGAAGTGTGGCCATTTTCACTATGTTGATCCTTCCTACTCAGGAGAAAGGGATGCCTTTCCATTGTCAGATATCCTCTTCAATCTCTTTTTTCAAAGTGCTGTAGTTTTTAGAGATGAGGTCTTTGCTTCCTTTTGTTAGGTTGATTCCTAGGTATTTCAGTTTTTTGGATGTTATTGTGAAAGTAATGGTTTGTCCTATTTCTCTGTCAGTGAGTCTGTTGTTCATGTAGATAAAAGCTATTGATTTTGTGTGTGTGTGTGTGTTGTCCTTGTATCTAGCTACTTTACTGAATTTGGTTGTTAAGTCTAGAAGACTTTTGGTGGAGTACTTGGGGTCTTTGATATAGAATATCTTGTCATCTGCAAATAAAGACAATTTGACTTCTTCATTACCTATCTTTATTCTTTTATTTCCTTATCTTGTCTAATTGCTGTGGCTGTTTCCAAAACTATATTGAACAGGAGTGGTGATAGTGGACATCCTTGTCTTGTTCCTGATTTTAGTGTGAAGGATTTCAGTTTTTGACCATAGTATGATATTGGCTGTTGGTGTTTCATTGATGGCTTTTACCAGATTGAGGTAGAAACTGTCTATTCTGATTTTTGTAGGTTTTTTTTTTATCATAAATGCATTTTAGATTTTGTCAAATGCTTTTTCTGCATCTATTGAGATGATCATATGATTTTTGTCCTGGCTATATTGAAATATTTTATTACATTGATTGATTTGGGTATGTTGAACCATCCCTGCATCCCTAGGATGAATTCCCCTTGCTCAGTGTCTATGATCTTTTTGATGATCTGCATTCTATTTGTCAGTATCTTAGTACAGATTTTTGCATCTATGTACATTAGTGAGATTGGCCTATAGTTCTCTTTTGTGGTTGGGTCTTTCTCCACTTTGGGGATCAAGGTAATGCTTCCTTCCATGAATAAATTTGGGAGTATTGCTCCCCTTTCAATTTCATTGAAGAGTATAAATAGTAGTGGCAGTAGTTCCTCTCTAAATATGTTGTAGAATTCATCAGTGAAGCCATCAGCACCCAGGCTTTTCTTGGTTGGGAAGTTTTTAATTATGTTTTCAATTTCTTTGATTGATATTGGGTTGTTTAGAGTTTTTAGCTCTTCTTCATTCAACTTTGGTAATTCATATGGGACACTTTAAACTTTTAACAGGTGAAGACACGTTTTTATAAAAGGTAGGTAGTAAGTGAGATGGATGAAAAATATTTGAAAAGCTATAAGTAAAAGAGATATACTTATTTTTCATTATGTTTATTGCTACATTTTAGGTATACAATACAGCTACATTCATCTTTGGGATCTTATACATTGACATGATATTTCTTGGTTCTTATTTTTTCCCCATTCCCCTGCCCTCCCTTCAACCCCTCCACCCTTCCTATTTGCAAAGACTTTGTTTCCATTATTTTCCTTTTCTCATATTTTTTTCTTTTCTCTTCTTTCCTTTCCCCTACCTCTCCCAGTTCCCCTACTTCTTTAGACCTTTTCTTCATGTTAGACAATATCAATTATACATTTTGATCCTTATTTAGACTTTTAGATTTTCATACCAAACAATTCAGTACATAATTTTTTACAATGATGATCAAACTCGAGACCTTGCATTTGTGAGGCAGGTGCTGGAAGCACTGAACTAAATCCCCTGCCCCAGTATACTTTTGATATGAAAGGATTTTGTATTTTGGTCTTGTTAAAAACATACAGAGAGATATAAAATACCAAAAGCCTAAGTACTTTGAGAAGGTGTGAGGAAGTGATTTATCAAGGAAATATGTATGTGTGCTTCTTGTTTTCAAGTATTTTATAAAAAGTTTATATTTACAGGCATAGAGATTTACCTCAATGAATATCACTTAAATATGTTATTGTAAGAAGTTTACGTTGATTGTCATCAAAGGGTTACGTTCTAAATATGTTATTGTGATATGTTTAGACTGGTCTTCGAAAGATTAAATATTTTTGTGAGAAAAACAACAAGGTTTTATTGAAAAGATTCTTTTGGTACCAAATTAAATTAAAGGGCATAATGTTGCATACATTTAATTGTAATAAGTATTGTTAATTTTCTGGTATACTAAATTAATTCATGCTTTCTAACTATACAGGTTTTATACATTGTCTATGGTAATAACCTAATTTTGATTCAGGTATTTACTTTTATTTTACACTCCAGATACTTATAACAGGTACATTTATAGGCTGATGTATTTTCTTTATGTGACATCCTATCAAAGCATAATAATTTAGATGAGAAATTTTTGTGTTTTTGGAGGAGGAATCATGTGTTTAACAATGTTTATTTTATATTAAGGTGGACATTTAAATGTGTTACAATGATAATGTTATGATTTTCATGCTAAAATATTATGTGTAGCTCTTTATTTGAAGCTTTTTTTGTTAACATTTTGCAGAAATTTAACTACTGGGACAACCGTGATTGATAAAAAATATATGTCTTCTAACTATGTTTTCTATTTTGGAGTGATTGATATCCAAATAAATTATAATAGTTAAATTCAGTATTCCCATTACAGTACTAATGTTATTGATTTTCTCTTCTAGGTGTTCAACAGCTAAAGTTTAGGGAGCAGAAGTGAAAAGGTAACTGGCTAAAAAGATAGCCAACATATTGGCCCTGGCACTTCAAGGTCTACAAACAAACCAGAACATTAGAGAAGTTTTGCTACAAGATCCTACAAATTTTGTAAGTCATCCAACCTCCTGAGCAGTCCTGCTATGGGTTGTTAGAAAAAACTTGGTAAAATTTATAGACTTCAACAAGTTTTTACATTTTTTATCTAAAATTATTTTTAATTATTAAATTTTCAATCTTTCTACTGCTAAAATTACAAAAATATGAGAAATTTTCAGACTTATAGATAACCTCTATTAATAAAAGTGTCTAAGACACATTCACTGAAGGCCAGCATTGTAAAATAGAAACTACAACACCCATGTAGGATGAATAGCAGTGATTGATATTCTAAACAGATAGCAATCACCTGAGTGGGGGGGCCAAGGTTTTAACCCAGACTTTCCATTAAGTATCCCTGACCCACCCTTACTGAAAATCCTTATACACTTGCGATGTGACTTGCTCCCCCATTTCAGCCTAGTTGACCGTACCTGAAATCTTATTGGTTGGTCATGGTTTTGTCCACCTTATGCTGACCTTGTAAATTTCCATTGGGTCTTATGATTTTGTCCCACTTTGAACCTGCCTCAACAAATGGCTTTGCTGTACAAAACATCCGGTCCCCCTTCTGTCTCTCTTACACAGAAGCTATCTTTCTCTCAATAAATTTTTGTACTCTTATAAAACAAGGTGGAGTCTAAGAGCCAACAAATTATATCCACTATTTTAGTCATTTAAAAACAGTTTAACAAAATGTGCTAGATTCTTTTTATCAAAATCCACAGATTCCCTTTATAAAACCATTATAGTTGCTAAATTACAACATGATTTTTATTTAAGGCCTACTAAATTGGCTCCCTGAAGAGAACCCATAACTATGTTCTTTCCTACATCTACCCTTCTCAACTTGAAACAGTTGCTTTAAAACTATGCCCTTTGGGGCCTGAAATTTAACTCAGTGTTGCTGCTGCTGCTGCCTGGCAGGTGCAAGTTCCTAAGTTAGATCCCTGGTACCAAAAATAAAAACAAAAAATCTATGCCCTTTATTCCTTAAGCACAGTTGGAGATGCTCTTTATAAAGGAAATTATTATAGACAACTAAGTCAGTTAGACACATTATAAGTCCTTGTGACATATGTCCATTGGATAACTCACAGGGACAAGCCATTGTTGACATACTCACCTTTACCTTAAAACACAATTACATAAACATAAAAAGGAGTGCAGCTATCTCCACAAGCTCAATTAGATTTTGTTACTTTCATTTTAAATTTTTAAGATTCATTTATAGAAGGTAAATATACTACATTAAAACTCCACTGATACAAAGAAAGATCTACAGACATGTCATAAACACTAGTGTTGTCAAATGATGTCCTAATTAAAAGGTAAATGGCTCAATTCAATTAATAACATAGGGGCCAGGGTATGCTGATTTTTCAACAGAAAATAAACAGATGTTGTGGTCATCATCCCAAAACATACCACCATGGACCAACAAGATAGATACCCTGCAAGCAGCATGATGATACACCCCTGCTGAAAGCCACACAAAGCCTATGTCTGAGTGACTCACCTCTCCTGCTACAGTCCTGGGACTTGCAAAGATCACCAGACCTGATACAGCTCCTGTTTTTAAACAGAAAAGGGGGAGATGCAGAGAACTATAATATTATTATGTCCAAAGCAGGCAGTGAAGAGTTAATCCCACAATTGGCTTGTTTATAGAAGTGACTGGTTGAAGCCTACATGCTGAAGTCAGGGTAACTTGCACCCAGATTTTTTTCCCACAACTAAAACCTTCAGACTAGAATAACAATGTTCCAGTTATAATCATATATTTTGTCATCTCTTCTTAATTTGAATATGCTGTGTCTTGTCCTTTATAATCTTCATTTACATTCATTTCCATAGAAACTACACATCACCTATATCCCAATTTGTTGCCAATAAAAGTCAGTGCCAGGGACTGTCCAGGGCCTTTGTCAGTTGCACTGGCATTGGTCATCTTGGCACCCCACTTTCTCTTTCTTAGTTCTGTCTCTCAGTGTATTCTTTTTCTCAGGCCTGCATCAAACACTGAGCAGGTGGGTACTGGTATCCAATTACAGGGGTCTCTCACACTATATTCTCATATCATATCAAAGATCTTGTGCATGGAAAAATGCTCTGTGAACCCTGATAGATCTGAAATTCCTTTGTAAGCTTTAAAATGTGAATTTAACTTTTTAATGTAATGTATGGTTAATCAGATATTGTGTTTACTCTTGGGTTGGTTATGGCAAGTTGTCTTGTTCTTGCAATTTATTTCTGTCATATAAATTTTCAAATTTATTGGTATGAATATATCTGCTTTTTTGGTAATGTGTGATTATAATAAATATTTTCATGCAATTATTTACTGTATTTTTATGTTATTAATTATATAGGAACATTTTAGGTATACAATATAACAACATTCATCATTGGGAATTTGTACCTTTACATACTCTATTTTGGTTCTTATTTTTTCTCCATTCTCCTGACCTCCTTTCAAACATTCTGCCCCTCCCTATTTACGAAGACTTTGTTTCCATTTTTTTCATTTTCTCATATAAATTCCATTTCCTTCTTTCCTTTTGGTACACCACCCATTATCCCTTCACCTTTGCCCCTTTTCTTAGTATTTCACTTTATCTATTTTAACTTTTTGTCCTTATTTACACTTTCAGTTTCTCACACCAGGAAAACTATTCAATATTTACACATATGTATCCTATTTATTTCATTTAAGGGTATTAACTCAATTTGGATCCATTTAGCTATAAATATCTCTAATTTATTTTTCTTTATGGCTGAGTAGTACTCCATTTTATAGAAAAATCATATTTTCATACACCTGCCATTTCATGGGTGAATGCGTGAAGACCCTGAGGAGCAGCTGTGTGGCCCAGACTGGTACTGCTGGAGGCAGAACCCAGTCGGGGGTCCGTCACAATCCCAGAGGCTCCTGTGAACCTGCCCAGGCTGAGGTCCCACCCAGAGAGGATCTGCAAGTGCTCCTTGTCTTCTACCAGTGGCCTGCCATTCCATCAATGAGTACATGCAGATTCTGGGACTGGCTATTTGGCCCAGACCAGTGGGGCTGCAGGCAGATTCCAGACAGGGGTCCATCCAGAACACAGAGGCTCCTGCATACCTACCCAAGATAGTAACCCACCATCCTATTGGTAAGTGTGCCCAGACCCCAGGGAGCAGCCCTGTGGCCCAGACTGGTGCAGCTGCAGGCAGATAACAGCCAGGGGTCTTCCTTGAAACCAGAGGATCCTGTACACCCTGCCAGGCCGGGGCCCTCCAAGAGAGGAGCTGCCTGGGCCTGCAGTCTTCAGCTGGAGGCCTGTCATTCCATCAGTGAGTGCATCCGATGTGGGGAGCAGATGTTTGGCCTGCCTGGACCAGCATGGCTGGAGGTGAATCCCAGATTAGGCTCTACACTGACCCCAGAGGCTGGGGGACACCCAAAGCAAAGGCCCACCAAGAAAGGGGCTGCAGGGGAACACGGGCTTCAACTAAAAGCCTGCCATACCATTTGCCACAGCCAGGGACCCACACTGAGGAGAGCTGAGAAGGCACACAAGCAATATATAGAGTCTCCCCCTGATACCATTGATAAGTGGATGGAGACCCTAGCCAAAGCCTGTGCAGACAACAGAAACTGGCGTGCAGAGTCCCTACCAAAGGCCATCCCAGAAAAGAGCTACACAGTGGTTCCAGGGAGAGGCATGCCCAGATACCATCCTAAGTGTGCACAGGTTCCAGCCAGAGGGCCACCCAGACAACAGGTCAGCTCAGGGATCCAGAAGGCCACCACTCTGAATCCAGGAATTGGTGTAGTGAGCAGCAGAGTAAAGGCTGCTTGATGGCTTGCTTAGAATTAAAGACCACTGGGTGAACAAAAAGTTGCCTCAAAAAAACAGCAGGCTACATCTATTGAAATGAGAAGACACATAAATAACTCTCCAAAGCAGATGTCCAGATCACCTAAGGCAACCTCAAAGGGAAACAAGATGGAGTCCCACCTGGACTCCCTGAACTGGCAATGAAAGAGGACCTGGAAAAAATGAAATAAGAAATAATTTCTCAGATAACAGCAGAGATTGTACCAATATTACAAGACATGATTAATGGATCAAGAGTGGACACAGATAAAAAAAAAATAGAGGAGCTGAGGAACATGATGGAATCCCATCAAAGGAAACAAATGGAATCCATAAAACAGATGCAAACATATTTCCAGGAGATTAAAAACTCCATTGAAAGTTTATGCAGCAGATTGTCGCAATGTGAGGATAGAAGTTCAGATATAGAAGATAGAATTTACAATTAGTGGCCAGGAAAAGAAAAAAATCTTAAAAATATTAAGGGTCTAGGAGAAATCAATCCAGCAGGTGGTAGATGATGCAAAGAAGAATAATATCAAACTGATTGGAGTCAATTAAGAAACATGAGAGAGGGCAGATGACAAAAAACCTGTTCACAGAAGTATCACAGAAAACTTCCCAAACAGGGAAAAAGAACTTTATGTACAGATAAGTGAGGCATTTAAGATTCCAAGTAGCCTAGATCAAAGAAAAAATCTACACATATCACATAATAGCTTATATTTCAGTAATGCAACAGAAGAATAATATTCTACTAGCAATAAGAGAATAGAAACAAATCATATATGAAGGAAAGCCCATCAGACTTCTTAACAGAAATCCACAAGTCAAGTGGAGCTTGGAGTGATGTATTTCATGCCCTAAAGGAAAATAGCCTCCAATCAAGAATGATGTACCCTGAAAGACTATCTTTCAAAATTGATGGATAAATAAGATACATTCATGACAAAGAGTACCTAAGGACCATCATGAATAAAAAACCAGCACTCCAAAAAATTTAGACAATATCCTAGGAAAAGACAGTGAGGAGGAAACCCCCCAGGAAACCATGCAGAATGAATCCATCAGGCATGACAAGGAATTAAATGCAAAGGGAGAGAATCCAACAGAAAAAAGTCACTACAAGTATAAGACAGTACATGTAAGTTATAAACATCAATATTAATTGTCACAATTCAGCAATCAAAAGAAATAGACTGGTAGAATAGGTCAAGAAGCAAGACTTACCAATATGCTGCAAACAAGAAACACACTTAATTCACAAAGAAACTCATAGACTGAAAGGTAAATGGTGGAAAACAATACCCCCATGCTATAGGAACACAAAAAAGCAGGAGTAGCTATCCTCTTTCCAGATCAAGTGGCATTCAAGCCAAAACTGATTAAGAGAGACAAAGAAGGACACTACACCCTTGTAAAAGGAACAATCCAAGAGGAAGAGATGAGAATCATTTATATATATGCACCAAATACTAGTGCACCCAACTCTATAAAACAAATACTAATGGAAATGAAAAATCATATAAACACTAATAAAGTAGTAGTGGGGGACCTCAATACCCCACTGTCACAAATAGATCAACTAGATAAAAAGTAAACAACAAAATAATAGAACACAAACTCTTGAACAAATGAACTTAAAAGATGTTTACAGAGTGTTCTTATCCACAAAATCAGAATACACATTCTTTTTAGCTGCACATGGGTCATTCTCTAAATTAGACCACATACTTACTCATACAATATGTTTAAGTAAGTACAAAGGAATTTAAGTTATTTCTTGTATGTTATCAGATCATAGTGCAGTGAATTGCACATCAATAGCAATAGAAAGTGCAAGAATTTCATAAACACATGGAAACTGCACAAAACACTTCTAAATAACCAGTGGGTTACAGAGGAAATTAAAGAAGAAATCAGATAGTTTCTACAATTAAATGAAAATGCCAATACAGCATATCAAAATCTATGGGACACAATGAAGCAGTCTTGCAAGGGAAATTCATAGCTGTCAATAATCACATTAGGAAAACAGAGCAAGCTCAATTATACGACCTGATGCTGAATATCAAGCTTCTAAAAAGAGAAGAGCATGACAAACAAGAAGCTAACACAAGGGAGAAAATTATAAATGTCAGAGCAGAAATCAATGAAATGGAGGCTAAGAACAACACAAAAAATCAATGAAGCAATGATTTGGTTCTTTGAAAGATGAAACAAAATTGACAAACCCTTAGCCATCCTTATCAAAAAAGGAAACAAAAGGTCCAAATCCATGCAATTAGGAAAGAAAAAGGTGAAATTACAACAGGCCCAACAGAAATCCAGAGTATTATCAATACCTACTTCAAGAAACTATATTTCAATAAGATTGAAAATATAGAAGAAATGGACAGATTCCTAGATATGTGTGAGCTAACAAAGTTGAATGAAGAAGACCTAAAAATTCTAAATGACCCCATATGAATCAATGAAATTGAAAATGTAGTCTTAACTTACAAACTAAGAAAAACCCAGGTCCTGATGTTTGCGATGCTGAATTCTACAAGACATTTAAGAAGAACTACTGCTGCTACTGTTTAAACTCTTCAATGAAATTGAAAGGGAAGCTATACTCCCAAATTCATTTCTGGACAGAAGCATCACCTTGATCCCTAAAGCAGAGAATGACCCAACCAAAAAAGAGAAGTATATGCCAATCTAACTAATGAACATAGATGCAAAAATCCTTAATCAGGTAATGGCACATTGAATGCAGAAGATCATCAAGAAGATCATACATCCTGACCAAGTGGGACTCATGCCAGGGATGCAGGGATGGTTCATCATAACAAAACAATAAATGGAATACACTATATCATATAGTCAATGAAAAAAGCATATGATCACCTCAATAGATGAAGAAAAACATTTGACAAAATCTAAAATGCATTTATTATAAAAACCCTACAAAAATTGGAATAGATGGTCTCTACTTCAATCTGATAAAAGCCATCTATGAAAAATCAATAGCCAATGTCATACTAAATTGTTAAAAACTGAAATCCTTCACACTAAAATGAAGAACAAGACAAGGATGTCCACTATTGCCACTTCTATTCAATATAGTTTTGGAAATATTAGCCACAGCAATTAGAAAAGAGAAAATAATACAAAACATAAAGATAGGAAACAAAGAATTCAATTTGTAATTATTTGCAGATGACATGATACTGTATATAGAAGACCCCAAGACTCCACCAAAAGTGTTCTACACCTAAGAGATAAATTATTAAAGTAGCTGAATACAAGGTCAACACACAAAAATCAACAGCTCTTCTGTACAATAAAAACAGACTCACTGAGAGACAAATGGGGCAATCAATTCCTTTCACAATAGCATCCCCAAAATTGAAATACCTAGGAACCAAACCTAATAAAAGAAATTAAATACTACTACTCTGAAAACTATAGCACTCTATAAAAAGAGATTGAAGGGGATGCCAGAAAATAGAAAGACATCCCTTGCCCCTGGGTAGGAATAATCAACACAGTGAAAATGGCCATACTTCCAAAACTGCTATATAGATTCAATGCAATCCTAATTGAATACCCAGGAGAACATTTCACAGATCTGGAGAAAAAAATCCCAAAATTCATTTGGGATAAGAATAGACCTAGAATATCAAAAGCAATTCCAGGCAACAGAACCAGAAAAGAGTGTATCACAATCCCCAAATCAAAACTATACTACAAAGCTACTGTGATAAACACAGCATGGACCCAGGAGAGATACAGACCTGAGGATGACAGGAACAGATTAGAAGATGCAGAAACACTCCAGACACACTCAGCCACCTCATTTTTGACAAAGGAGCCAAACACCCTCACTGGAGGAAAGATAGTCTCTTTAATAAATGGTGCTGAAACACTGGGATTCAACTTGCCAAAGATTAAAACTAGATCTATATCTCTAACCATGGACTTAACTAAAATGGAAATGGATTAAAGATCTAAATATTAAAACAGAAACACTAAACCAGCTGGAAGAGAGGTTAGGTGGAACTCTTGAAGACATTGGTGTAGTAAAAGATTTTATGAACAAAACCTCAGTTGCCCATGAACTAGCACAAAAAATCAACAAGTGGGATCTCTTCTTATTACAAAGATTCAGAACTTCATCAATGTCTTGATTATTGTTGATTATTGTTTGTATCTTGAGTCTCCCAAGAGTCTCATGTGCTCATAAATGGTACTTTGGAAGATGATTGTGGTATGCAGGCTTATACTTGACTTACTATTAGGAGGTAGGGTCTGATCAGAAGAGAAGGCTCCCTTGGTGGTGTGACCAGAAAGGATTGCTCCCTTCCTGGCTCCGCCCTTCACTCTCTACATTCCAATTGTGATGACATAAGCAGGTTTCCTCTGCCAAGACCCTCACACCATGCTGCCTCTGCCCTAGAACCAGTTGACCATGAACTGAAACCTGACAAACTGTCTCCTCCTTTAAGTTGCAGATGTCAGGTGATGTGTCCCAGTGATGAGAGAAGTGACTCAGACAATCTTAAAAGTAGGATTTAATCCCCATTAACAAGTAGAAAAATAAAAAAGCAATACATATCAAGAAAGAGGAAGATATGATTGCTTTTTAATGAGAGGAAACAAGACTTAGACCAAGAGACCTGAGTAATGGGTAAGGAAAGTGAGAAGGATATATTGATGTGCTTACACATAATTACACATATTCTTAGTGACTATGATTGAAGTGATTATCTGGAACAGTTCCTCAGCTCCATTAAAGTTTTCCTAAGGGGAACAGTTGTGTTAACACAAACCAGAGAGACTTATAATTACTTATGCATATAAACACTATGATTGCATATTCAGGGTTTCTTGTTGCTGGAGTTTGATTTTGCTGCAGCCTCCAATTCTGTGAAAGGATGGTATAGACCGTGGCATTAAGTTTTTATTCTTCTGACAATTTTCTGCAGGGCCCTCTTGATGTCCTTGTTCCTCAGGCTGTAGATGAAGGGATTCAGCATGGGTGTGACCATGGTGTACATCACTGAGGCCACCAAACTGTCCCTAGAGGAACAAGAAACAGTTGAACTGAGGTACACCCCTAGTCCTGTCCCATAAAACAAGCAAACTATGGTCAGTTGAGAGCCACAGGTGGAGAAGGCTTTATACCTGCCACATGACCATGAGACTCTCAGAAAGGAGGAAAAAATTTTATAGTAAGAGAAGAAGATCCCTGAGATAGGAAGAAAACCCAAGATGATACCAAGAAGAATTGTAACTATGTTATCAGTGGAGGTGTCAGAACAGGCAAGTTTGAGAAGCTGAGGGAAGTCACAAAAGAAATGAGGAATTTCCACATCTGTACACAAAGTAAGATGTGATGTCATTATGCAGTGCATCTGGGAGTTCCAAATACTGATGGAAAATGACACCAGTACCAACAAGCCACAGAAGTGGGGGCTCATGGTGGTTGGGTAATGTAGAGGATAGCCGATGGCCACTAAATGGTCCTAGGCCATCACTGCCAGCAGCAGGCTGTCCAAACATCCAAAAAGAACAAAAAAGGGCATCTGAGTTAGACAGCCCTCATAGGTGATAGATTTGCTATGTGTGTGGATATTCACCAGCATCTTGGGGATTGTAGTTGTGCTAATGCCAATATCAGAAAAGGACAGGTTGGACAGGAAGAAGAACATGGGGTTTTGGAGGTGGGAGTCAGAGATGACAACCAGAATGATGACCAGATTCCCAAGAACTGTGACCAAGTACATGGACAGAAACAGTTCAAAGAGGAGAGGCTGCAGGTCTGGATCTTCTGAGAATCCCAGGAGAAGAAATTCCAACATAGCAGTTGAATTCTGTGTTTCCATAGAGCTAAGATACCCGTTGAAAAGGAAGAGATTGTTGGAATACATGAAATGGCATACAAGCAATCAAACATGTATTTATATTTTGGGTGCAAGAAATTCAAAATGAAGCATGTATACTTGAGGATAACTACAGTTTGTATAAGATTTAAATGTGTCCTCCAAACTTTCATGTGCTTGCTCCTCAATTTGACAGTGTAAAGACTCAGTGGAAACTTTAAAAAGTGTGTAAGTTTAAAAAGGTGTAATGGTGTAAGCCTGTAATCCCAGCACTCAGGATGCTGAGGCAGGAGGATCACAGTGAGTTTGAGGCCAGTCTGTTATGCAATAGTAAATTCAAGTCCAACCTGAACTACATATGGAGAAGCTGTCTCAAAAAACAAAACCAAAAAAGAAAATGGGAGTCCAGTGGGGAGTCCATAATAGTGTGTCCCAGACCCTCTGGTTTCCTATTCCAATGTGAATATCCTAATCACACACACACACACACACACACACACACACACGGACGCATGCTCCTCAGATCCACAATGAGTCTCTTCCTAGAGTCGGCACTATATTATATGAATTTTTGGATGCTGAATTTTGAACTAAGTAAAGGTTTTTGTCAGCAGAGATGGTAGGAAAAGAAAGGTAGAGTTTGTAAAGATGAGATGGAGAGTCTGGGGAACATGGAGGGGAGGGAAAGAGGGTAAAGGGGTCAAAAATAAGCAAGACATGATACATATATGTACCAATCCTCCCAAAACAAATGTAACCATTATGTTTTACAAACATACACAAATTTTTAAAAGTAAAAAAAGATTAAATTTTAAAAGTTTTTCTGCCTCAGTTATTTCATTATAGTAGTGTAAAACTGACTAATATGAGGTCAATACACCATTAGCAGTAATTCACATTGTGGCAAATTTTAAGTCTTCTTTTGTTTCTGTGTCATTTGCTTGTTTCTACACATTCTGCTTCAGAGATTCTGGTGCAAAGACTATTAGATGAACAAAGATATTTTAGGATGAGAAATCCATGATTGCACCAGAATATCGCCCCCTATCTTCAAAGAATACATGGGAAATAAGAAATACTTTTCATCTCAGAAAGAAAAAATAGTCACTCTAAAAAGCACTAAAAGACAGTGTTATGTAATTTCTTTTTATTCAAATGCAGTAAAGGAAGTTCCTTTGATTTGTAAGATGTTTGCATAACCTCAAAGTGTTAGAGTACAGGTCAGTATTTTAAATTAAATCAAATATTGATACAGAATTTTTATATCTTATCTCTAATCCTGAATATTTGTGAATGGTTATTTCTTTAACAAATGCATAATAACTCTGTTATGTACAGTTTAGGAATTTATGGCCAGGGTAGTTCCAAAGCCTGCTCTGGATCCATAAAATGGTCCTCTGCTGGTTTAAGAACTTTTCAAGTTCTCCGAAGTATGCTGTTGAAATATCAATTGGGGTTGCATTGAATCTACACAGCAGTTTTGGAAGTATGGCCATTTTCACTATATTGGTTCTTCCTACCCAAGAGCAAAGGATGTCTTTCCATTTTCTGATATTCTCTTCACTTTGTCAGAGTGCTGTAGTTTGCAGAGTGGAGGTCTTTGATTTCTTTTATTAGGTTGCTTCATAGGTATTTCATTTTTTTGGATGCTATTGTGGAGTTTTTCTCCAGTTCCTCTTTCAGTGAGACTGTTTTTTGTGTACAAGATGGCTATTAATTTTCATGTGATTACCTTGTTTCCAGCTACTTTACTAAATTTGGCTCAACATCACTGGTCATTCAAGAGATACAAATGAGAACAATGCGGAGATTTCACCTCACCTTTGAAACAATAGCTACTATCAAGAAATCAACCAATAACAAATGTTGGCAGGGCTATGGGAGAAAAACAACTGTGCTTCACTGTTAGTAGGAGTGTAGACTGGTGCAACCACTGTGGAAATCAGTATGGAGGTACCTCAAAGAACTAGGACTGGAAGTCCCATTTGACCCAGGTATTGCCCTGCTCTGGATCTCTCCAAAAGAATTAAAAGAATCATACCACTGTGACATATGTGCACCAATGTTCAGTACACTTTGCAATAGCTAAAACTTGGAAACAGTCCAATTGCCAATCAACTGGAGACTGTATAAAGAAAATGTGGGTTTTTAAAAAAAATAAAATGAGTGCTAATTAACCATAAAGAATGAGAAACTGGAGCCCTTCAGAGCTAAATAGAGGCCATATTCTTAAGTCAAATAAATAGGACACTCATTTGTAAATACCAAATTGTTTCTCTGGTGTGAGAAACTGAAAGTGTAATTAAGGTTAAAATGTATAATAGATAATGTGAAATAGGAAGAAATGGTCCAAAGGGGGAAGGGGAACTATGAGCAGTAGGGGAAAGGAAAGAAGGGGGAGAAATGAATATGAGAAAAGGAAAAAATGGAAACAAAATCTTTGTAAATATGGAGAGGTAGAGGGGTTGATGTGAGGGCAGGGAAATGTGGAAAAATAACTAAGATCCAAGATATATTTTGTAAAAGTACAAATTCCCAATGATGAATGTTATCATATGTATACATAAAATATATCAACAAAATTAATAAAAAATTTTAAAAGATCCTTTCAAGTCAGTACTTTCTCATTGGGGGATTGAATTTCTTTCAAAGTGAGTTGAATTTAGACATTCCAAGCTTTCATTTTTCCTGGTAGGTCAAAACATAATTTAATTTGAAGAAGAAAGCAAAATAGAAAGAACAGAAAAATAATATTACAAGTGTGTGTGTAGTTTGCTCATCTGTAAAGTGGTTATAAATGATTGAATCTACTGAATAGTAGCAGAATATGCTTCTGCACAATATGTCTACTCAGCAGATGGATTAATTGAGCTGAAGGTATTGAGGAAAACATATACAAAGCATCTCCCTGTATTTGCCTAACAGTGGCACATGAATTTGTAAATGTATCCCTTCTTTTTCCTCTAGGAAGGGCAAAAGGATTTTTAATCACTGGAGATAACTCTACACACTTCTCATTCAAGAGATGCACCAAAGTGATTTACATAAAAACCTTGTTAAAAGCAGCCCTCATGGACCATTAGCCTTTCCACAGATTTACCTGCCCTCAAATTGCCATGCCTAGTAGCTTAGAGTTTTTCTTGGTCTAATAAACTTTCTTTAACACTTATCCTTTTTTTTGTTAAGATGTGATACAACTGCAAGTTTTAAGTAGCCACCTCTTTGTCTCACTCAGTGCTGGTTATTCCCATGAGTATGTATGATGCAAATTTGTTGTTATTTTTCTTTGGGTTTTTTTTTTTTTTTTTGAGACATTATCTCACTAAGTTGCCCAGGCTGCTTCAAACTTGTTATCCTCCCATCTCAACATCCTTAGAAACTGTGGTTACAGGTGTGTACCACTGCTCCAATTTGGTGGAAAATTCAATGAACTTTTATTAGGTTTTTGCTTGTGAATCTGCCTTTTGTCAGTCTAATTTTGAGGGGGCCAACAGAATAACTTGAGATATGTAAAGGAAAAAGATTTTTTCCCTTCAATACTTAACCTTAACCTTAACCTTATTAAATTAAATAATAAATACAAAGTGCTTAGACAGTAGTTCTCAATAGTATTTGAACATTATAATCACCTCCTGATCTTTCTAAATCTGCTGATATGCTGGTCACAGTGTTGAACTAATTAAATTAGAATCTCTTGCACATTCTTCCTTTGGATATACTAACATAGCCAGGGCATAAAACTACTCCCAAGGACTAAGTAAATTCTCAATGAATGTAACCTATTACATACAATAATAATTATTATTATATAAAATATATTGTAAAATAATAATCATTATTATTATGACTACTATCAACTACCTGTATTAAAATTATAAATATTTAATAACATTTATTCCTGAACTCACTATAGATAAAATGTGAGGGTCTTTGTGTGTTCCCTGCATAATTTCCTTCTCCTGCCATTTTGATGGCCAAAGGTAAACGGTATCATAAAAGTACCTGATGCATTTTCGTTCAATCTTTCAAAGCATTAGAATTAATGTACGGCCATGAAGAATTTATCGAAAAATTACCAAAGTACTATCACATTTTGTATATTATTTCCTGGAAAGTTTCATTTGCCACAGTATTGTTTTAAATTTTTCTGTGCAGTACATGCGACTACTTCAAACATTAAATGATATGTATTATTACTGCCTGGGGAATAAACTTTTAAAAATTTATTATGATATTCCTAAGAAAATTTTTGTGCCTACCTACTCTTCTAGATAAGAGATCTTCAGGAGACATAGTAGTTTCTTGTTTTTTTGTTTCTTGTTTGTTTGGTACCAGGGATCAAACTCGGGACCTTACACTTGAGAGGCAGGTGCCAGAACCACTGAGCTAAATCCCCGGCCCTAGAGAGATAGTGTTTTGAGTTGTAAAAATTGATACATGTTACCTTTTTACATTGATGTGGATTGAACCTAGGGCCTTCTCCTTGAGCTATACCCTTTGCTCTTTTACATTTTGCAAGAGGGCTTTGATAAATCACTACTTTGCCTTGTTGGGCTTGAATTTGTGTTCCTTTTGCATCACCTTCCCAGAGTGCTGGGATTACAGGCATGCACCACCACATCTGGCTACATTTTACTTTTAGTTCTCTACATTTGCTTTCTCAGCAGAAAAATCTGACACAACCTTATTGATAAGGCAGAGGATCAAAAATATCTTTGAGGTCTATAAACTAATGCTGTTTCCATAATAGATCTATGTGGACATTCTCACCTGGTATAGAAAATATAGCAATATATACATCACTCATAGACAACCTGTGATTCACAATATTCATGGGTATGTTGGGCACCTAATAGTGGCTTTACATTTACTAAATATTTTTTTCTCTCTCTCTCTCCTTCTTTGTTTTTTAGGAGTTATCAGGGGATGAAATAAGGAAGTTCTGAGACACATTCCTAAACTTGTTTAAATTTATTGTGAGCCAGAGACTGAGTAAGTTTCCCAGGCTGGCCTCAAACTTGTGATTCTCCTACTTAACCATCCCAAGTATTTGGGACTTGAATGATGTGCCACAATGCCCATCTGTCACATATTTTAAATAAGAATTTGAACCACTTTTTACATATGGGATCTCACTGTGATTACCAAAATGACCTTGAACTCCTAGGCTAAGGTAGTCTTCCTGCCTCAACCTCGCAAGTAGCTATGCCACCATGAGCATGTCACCATGCTTATTCTGAATCAGTAATGAAATCACAGATATATTTATGAAACATAATCCTAGAAATGGTTTCATGATCTTTCATTCTATTAAGTGGCAGAAAGAAGGAAGTTTTTCACATCCCAGATAAGTCACAAAATGACTGAAAATCCTAAAATGTGACCATGCAACAAGATTCACTTTCCTTTCTCTTTCTCACTCTCTTTTTTAGAAAAATTCCCACAATTTACACAACTTTTAAAACTTGAATGCCACAGGGTCTATTTTATGGAAAGTGATGATTCCATGGAAAGTCTGTACCACAGAAACACACAAGCACTGTTATGTGTCTTGTTTAGTGCTAGGTCCAGAGCCAGAAGGAATGAAAGTCCAGAAGCCCCCAATGTGTGCAACCCATACCACCTACTCTGTTTCTGTGAATCAGAAGGATCTTTCCAATATTTAATAGTAACTTTTGTTCTTGGGGCCTTCTCTGTACCAAGCAAGGTATAGGTTCTGGGAAATCCAAAGCAACAGAAGATCAATTGTTTCCCTCTAAACATTAAGAAGCTTCGTCTATGAAGACAAAAATAAAAAGGTCTGGGTAGGGGTGTAGGTAGTTGTGTTGTGGTATTCTAGCATGGATGTGGCCCAGGGTTTAATTCCCAGTAGTACAAGAGTGGTAATCATAGTAATTTTGAAATGCTCTCTCAGGAATTCAGGAAACTGAACTTTAGATAACAGCATGCTTTATTTGATTGATACAGCACTTTACCTTGTTAATGTACTAATGATAACAAAAATGCCTAACATTTATTTTCCCCTACTCTATAAATCTCTCACATACTTAGTCACATTTGTATGAGTTTTAATTCTTGCTGCAGTTGTTGCAATTGATGTCAATTCAGCTGACAACTCTGAGGTTCAGAAATACTAGGAATATGACCAAGGTCACTCAGATAACATAGAACATAGAAAATTAAAATTAAGCTATAGGTCTCTGAGGTGTGGTCACAGAGCTTGTTCACTGTTTCCTACAATTCACAAGGTTCAGTAGAAATCCAGATATCTTTTGTAAACCTCCTCACATGTGCCTTTAGCAGCTTTCTGTTTTGCATCTAAAAATTGAACACAATGTTATGATTTATGTCTCCCTTAGAGATGGAGAGGGAATAAATCACAAGTCTGAAGGAAGCAGTGGACTACAGAGACAGATTCAAGGAACAAGTGCAAGAAACAGAGCTGCCCTGAATTTTTACGCCAACACATCCTGTGATGGCAGCCATCCTTCCTACAGCTGATGCAGACAGGGCATTCACTGCTTTTCTCTCTAGTCCAAATCCCCAAAGGGAAGAGAACAGTGATTGGAAGGATACTGCCTTGGAGTCACAAGGAAAAGCAATGTTAGATTGGGTTAAGAGGAGAGAAGCCTGTGCAAATGCCCTGTAGATGGGATCTCATTTTCTAGATTCAAAGCTGACTTCAAAAACCCTGGTATAGTGTTGCACATGTGTAATCCCAGGTACTGGGGAGGCTAAGGCAGGAGGATTTCTAGTTTGGGGCCAGTCTGAAGTTAGAAAGAGCCTGTCTAAAAGGGTCTAGGGATGTAGCACAGTGGTAGAGCACTTGCCAAGTATGAACAAAGCTTGGGGTTCAATCTCCGAACTCAGAAAGATGAAATGAAAGGAAGAAAGAAAGAAAAAAAGAAAGAAAGAAAGAGAAGGAGGTAGGGAAGAATGGATGGAGGAGGGAGAAGAAAGGAAAGGAAAGGGAGAGGGAAGGGAAGACATAAAAGTACTGTTCTCCTATCCTCAACTGTAAAACAATGATAATGCATGTTGTTTCCTTATTTCATTAAGAAAAACAATGTGAAATTATGTAGAATAAAGTTAACAAGCTCCATGAAAAGCCTTGTCTCAGAGACTGGCACTTGCAAAATCTAGGTTAAAGTTCTGGGACCACAGATCAGAGGGATCTATTTCCTGTTCTGGTGGAATCAATGCTTACAAAAGCTAGAACCAGTGTTGCAGGAAAACTAAACCGTATATGAGAGTTTTCACACCTTTCCTATAACTTAAATCATAAATGTCATAGGCCTTGGAGCTAAAATTCTGCATGTTGGTACTTTCCTATCTGGCTACCAACTGTCCTGCTGCCCCTGGTGATGAAGAAACAATGGTCCCCCAGTCCCTCTTGCATCCAGTATCTCCCTTAGCACTTACAGGGTCAAGCTGTGTCTCCACTGGGGCATGGCCAAAGAGGACTGATCTGCTGCTCGTCCCCTGCTTGATGTATTAGAATACCTCAGGCTCCATTCTCGGTACTGGCAAGACTAGAGTCAGACATGAGCTGCCTGTTTAGATGACAAATCTGGGAAGAAGAGACAGGGATGGAGCCCCTGGACTGGAATGGGCAAACTGTAGAGCTGGAAGGCCAAGGTGTTTCTTTATAATTGTATGACACTGGGGATTCAATGCAGAGTTCATAATTAGCCTAACCCATCCAGAATATCCCAATCCCTATGCACTTGGTAATGTTAACAGAGAAAGAAAAGAAGAAAAGTAAATTACTGAAAATGATGTTGCCTTTCTTATTACAGAAGGAGGCTCAACTGTGGCCTTTGCTTTTACTTCCAAGTTGTAGGATTCTAATAAAATTTAGCCCCATTTTTTAATCAAAGAAAATAATATGTAACTTTTTAAATTCATGAAGTTTATTGATATGTTAGGTATACAATATGATGACATTTATCATTGGGAATTTATACCTTATATCTTGGTTGTTCTTATTTTCCCCTCATTTTACTGCCATCCCTTCAACCCCTCCAAGTTCATGAATACCAAATCAGCAGTCCAGAAAATTTTAAATAATATTCTAGGAAAAACAATGAAGAACACAACCACAGAAAGCCCAGTGGAATGAATCCATCAAGCATGACAAGAAATTAAACAAAAAGGGGCAGAATTCAACAAAAAGACAAAGTCATGACAAGGATAAGTCAATGCATATCAGTTAAAACCATCAATGTTAATGGTCTCAATTCAGCAGTCAATAAAGTAGACTGGCAGAATGAGTCAAGAAGCAAGATTGAACAATATGCTGCTTGCAAAAAAAACACTCAATTTACAAAGAAACTCATAGACTGAAAGTTAAAGTATGGAAAGCAATACATTATGTGATAGGAAACCCTTTCCCCAAAAGCAAGAGTACCTATTGTCATTGGAGATTAAGTGGATTTCAAACCAAAACTGATTAAGAGAGACAATCAAGGACACTACATCTTTGTAAAGGGAATAATCCAAGAGGAAGAGATGACAATCATAAATTTATATGCACCAAACTCTACTGTGCCCAACTACATAAAGGAAATACTAATGGACATGAAAAATCAAATAAGTACTAATGCAATAATAGTGGGGGACCTCAATATTCCACTGTCACAAATAAACTTATTAAGTAGACAAAAAATGAACAATGAAATACTAGACCTCAATCAAACTCAGAACAAATGAAATTAACAGATATTTATAGAGTGTTCCACCCCACAAAATCAGAATGCATTCTTTTTAGCTGAAAATGAGTCATTCTCCCAAATAGAACATATAATTGGTCATAGAATTTGTTTAAGTAAGTGCAAAGGAATTGAAGTTATTCCCTGTATGTTATGAGATCATAGTGTGATATAATTGGAGATCAATAGCAAAAGAAATCACAAGAATTTCATAAACACATGGAAATTGAATGACACACTTCTGAATAACCAATGGGTCACAGAGGAAGTTAAAGAAGATATTAGTCAGTTTCTACAATTAAATGACAATCTCAACCCAAGATATCAGAATCAATGGGACACAATCAAAGCAGTCTTATGAGGAAAATTCACAGAAGTGTTTATTCATATTAGGAAAAGAGACCGAGCTCAATTAAAGAATCTGATGCTGAAACTCAAGCTTCTAGAAAAAGAAGAGCAGGATAAACCCAAAGCTCATATAAGGGGGAAAATTATAAAGATCAGAGAAGAAATCAATGCAATGGAGACTAAGAGAATGATAAAAACAATCAATGAATCAAAGATTTTGTTCTGCAAAAGAATAAACAAAATTGACAAAACCTTAGCCAACCTTATGAATAAAAGGAAATAAAAGGCTCAAATCCATGCACTTTGCAATATAAAGTGTGAAATTACAACAGCCCCAGCAGAAATCCAGAGGATCATCAATACCTAGTTTGAGAATCTGTACTCTAAAAGATGGAAAACACAAAAGAATTGGACAGATTTCTTGATACATATGAATTACCAAAGTTGAACAAAGAAGATATAAAAATTCTAAACAACACAAATCAAAGAATAAAATTGAAAATGTAATTTATAAACTTACAAACAATGAAAAGCCCAGATCCTGATGGCTTCACTGATGAATTCTATAAGAAATTTAAGAAAAGCTTTTGTCACTAATGCTCAAACTCTTTAATTAAATTGTTAGAGAAGCAATATTCCCAAAATTATTTTTGGAAACAACTACTACCTTTATTCAAAAAGCAAAGGAAGAGCTAACCCAAGAAGAGAACTACATGACAATCTTTCTAATGAACATAGGTGGAAAAATTCTTAACGAGATACACACCAACACAATGGAGAAGATCTTCAAGAAGATCATATACCCTGACCAAGTGTAATTCATCCCAGGAATTCAGTGATGGTTCAACATAGGTAAATTAAAGATTGCAAAATACTATATTAACAGAGTCAAGAACAAAATCCATATGATCCTTTCAATTGATGCAGAAAACTTGTGTGACAAAATCCAACATGTATGATAAAAATCCCATGTATGATAAAAAAAACCTAAATAAAATTGGAATCTATGGTCCTTATCTCAACATCATAAAAGCCATCTACACAAAAACCTATAGCCAACTTTATACAAAATGGTTGAGAATTGAAATCTTTTATGGTAATATAAGAAACAAAACAAAGATGTCCACTATCACCACTCTTGTTTAATATAGTTCAGGAAACATTAGCTACAGCAACTAGGCAAGATAAAGAAATAAAAGTAATAAAGATAGAAAATTAATGTTAAACTGTCATTATTTGTGGATGACATTATACACTATATAGAAGAACCCAAAAACTCCACCAAAGGATTCCTAGGCTTAATAATCAGATTCAGTAGTGTAGTTGGGTACAAGATCAACACTCAAAAATGAATAGCCTTATTGTTCATGAAAAGAGACTCACTGACAGAGAACTAGGGGAAAATTCTGTTCAAAAAGGATCCAAAAAATGAAATATCTAGGAATTGATCTAATAAAAGACATATCAGGGCCAGGGATTTAGCTCAGTGTTTTTGCTGCCAGCTGCCCAAGTGCAAGGACCTGAGTTCGATCCCTGGTACCAAAAAAATAAAAATAAATAAATAAATAAATAAAAGACATAACAGACCTCTACTTTGAAAACCACAGCACTCTGAAAAAAAGAGATAGCCTACTTCAAGGGTTACTCATTTTCTTATGTCCACTGGCCCCCTTAATCTTCCCTATTTGGTTAACTTTCTCAGTACCATAGTGAAGTATTGCTGGTGCCATATTATTTTGTCACTCAATCTTATAGGTTATTTTCTCATATCAATAATTTTTTCATCATCGGTAAATCATCACCTCGTAGAAAAAAATAATATCTTCTCTACTTTTCAGGCCCAACTGTCAGTTACTTGTTTATTTTGTGAAACAGGGGTTAGAGTATATATTGATTTAGCTTTATTAAATTTTACCAGAAGTGTGACAGACAAAGTGATGTGTACTACAGTCACCCCTGTGTTCAATCCCTTCACAGCCTGAGTAACAAAGTAAATTTAAGTACCCTGGGGAGACTGCTGCAGAACAGTAAATCTCAGGACCTCTAGCATTTTTTTGTTAGGTTAATATGATACTTTCATAGCTTTAATTTCATAGTGTAATGCTCAGAGGATGTAGAGTGAACTTTAAAGTTGAACATAAATTTTCAGTTTGAAAAATGAAAAATTCTTGAAGATATATGATGTGGAGTGACTCACAACAATATTGAAGTATATACTGCTCATGTTTAACAGTGTAATTTTGTTATGTGTATTTTACTCCAAAGATGAAATAAAGACAAATCACCATTTAGAAATTCAATATAAATGACTGAAGTGATTAGGACAAACTAACTTTATCTGAGTAGATGAAGAACCCACAATCTCTTGTGGACACTAATATCTCTTTTGTATTGTTTTCCATTAGTGTTTGGAAGTCATTAGAGATTGGGATGGCATGGACCAGTTTGGCTAATTATGAGCTCTGTGCACTGAGCCCCCAAGGTCACAGAATAGTCAATAATCAGCCTCCGGTTCTTTAATGACTCCAGTCCTGTTTCCAGCTCCATATCTGTGTCCCAGGCTCTATTGTCATCTGTATTATGAAGCTCCTATGTATACTTGTATTAATTTCAATCCTGAGGACTGAGACTGTGCATTCAATGGGCAGCCAACAAAAGAGGGTCTTTGGATCTGCTCTCCTTGACTGTAACACAGCAGAGAAAGAGCATCACTAAGTGCAAATGGACCTCACTGATATGAGAAGGATACTTAAAATTATTGTTTCCTTATCCTGAGGAGAAGAACGACATATTTGGTGGTCATATGTGAGGGTACAAATATGAAAAATATCAGTTATAAGTGATAGGTCTCCCACTACCTCAACAGCTATTATGTTTAGCAGCTGCCCTTTTCCTATGGTGCCTTGCCCCCTCCCCTGTGTGACATCATGCCAAGATGGTTTCTCCCACCAAAGAACAAACCCTTCTTCCCAGTATGCCCCTGTTCCTGTCTAGAGAGTAACCTAATAGTCGCTCACCTCCTACTACCTAGTGACGTCACCAGCTCCTCTATTCCCTAGTCACTACCTCACTCAACCCCGCCTCAGCCCCTACAATTCCCACCCCAGTCTCTATAAAAGACTCTCCCTGCCCCGGCCATATTGGTTTTGTCTCTCCTTTGTTCAGAGACAGTCTGGCAGATCTATTCCCCTAATAAAGGCTTGTTGTGGCCTGGTCTGGTCTTGGTTTTGGGCCCTTTTACCTGACAATAAGGAATGGAAATTTTATGATCTCTGCTGAAGTGGGGAAAATGGAATTATTATTTCAAATTTGTTTTCTACACACCGTGTTTCTACTTCCATTGATATCTTACCAATAACAGCAGAAAATGTGTCCTTCTGAGGCATCTCCTCAGTGCTCTTAAAGGATTATGAAAGTGATGATTATGGTACAGAGGAAGACAGTACACATAATACCAGGAACTCGATTTCAGGGCTTCTTATCTTCCAGGAACTGAGGAATTTTTTATGTCTTATTTTATTTCATGTTCTCTGTCTTCCTAAAGTTATAATTGCTTACTTTGTTTTTGCTTTTAAAAAAGAATCTGTCATTTTAATGGCACTTCCATTAGATTGTTGTGTAGAAAAATGACTTGGTGGAATTGGGTTGTCTGATCGCTGATACAGGGTAATTCTTTTAGGTTGCCTGTTAGCACAAGCAAAAAATTAATTCTCTGTCACTTCAGGAGAGGGCCCTTGCTCATTCTGACCTTACTGTTGGAGTTTTCTGAAAGCTCACAGAGAAGAGAAATGAATGATCTCACCTCCCTCTATCAATGACAGATGTGGAAGATAGTCACAGATCTGAGAGAGGTCTCCCTTGAGCATTCAGCAAAAATTTCTCCCCTGACACCACTTTAGGATATTTTTTAGCTTTCTCCATCCTTCTCCGTCCTCACACTTATTTCCCTAGAATTCAAATATGGAAAATCATGTCTTGATTTCATTTCTCTTGAAGTAATGAAAGAGTTCCAAATGTGCCTCTAAAGAAACTAGGATTATCAGCTCTGAACCTCTGTCTGCATAAATCTTTCTTTGAATTGGATACAGTGAAACATTTCAGAGTGTCAGATAGCATCTGTCAATTTATTTTTTAATTGTTTCACCTTAACTTATTATTTCCATGATGCAGGGGAGGTTTTTAATATCTGTGAGAGAGCATTGTCATTAATGTTAAATTTTACTTGAAGTAACTGCACTAAGGTTTACGCAGATAAGGAATGCTCTATGTAGGGTTAATGTGTATAAAATTAGAGCAAATGAAAATGTAGCTATCATTACTGTCAATGATAAGTGTATTCTTACCAGTTATCTCCTGTGTCCTGTTGTTACACCTTTTCTATTTCTGTTGCACAGTATTTCATTTGTGTTTGCATGATTATGTGCATATGTGTGGAGGGGAATGATGTACTTTCCTTTAGAGCAGATTTCCCAGACCTAGAGCTTGTTTGGCACAGTGGAGACATAAAAAAAATATGTACCTGTGTTCAACATTGAATGGATCCTTCCCTGAATCACAATACTTATCTTTAATCAGTGTGATGTTAAGATGCTTAGTAACTTGATGTCTGCAGGTCCTTTCCTTTCACAAAGGGCACATAGATGTAAAGACAAAATAAAATAGCTTTTTCATTTTCTCTGTGTCATGGGAACATGGACCCTATCTATAATCCACTTAATTTTATCTCTATAAGTTATTTCAAAACAAAACACTACAGAGATATTCATGTGGCTTTTTTAAAGGCACAATGACAAGGGAGTGGGTGACTGCCTGGAGCTTAGGTAGATTAAAAATCTTCACATCATTTCTGGCTCCAACACCATTTAGATGCAGTTTATGATACTTAATAAACTTTCCACTTAATGTTAAGTGCACATCTTTATTTTCTTAAATCCCATTTATGGGAAGCAATAAAATCAATCCTACAAGGAAAATTTATACCAGTGAACTTATGTTAACACTTTTAACATGAGTGACAGGGAAAGAAGTACAAGGATTTTGAAAATATTATAATAATTAAGTTACACTGTAAATGAAGCTCTCCCTCCCTACCCCCATGAGACTGTGAATTAGTTGAAGAAGACCTAAAACCACTAATTGTGGATATAATCTAATCTATTTGGTGAGCAATAGATGTTCTATAGCACACTACATGGTTTAGTTTTAGGTCCATTTTAGGTAAATTTTTAAGAAAATCTCTTGTGGATTCATAAATTAGTCCTGACCTGAAAACATTGACAAGAAAATTAACCCATAAAATTCATTACAACAGATTCCTTTGAGTACAGGAAAGCAACACCAATGATAACAAGTACTCTAGATTTTAGGTAATTTTTCAGATATCTAAAGAATATTAATGATGATATAAATATTACTAAATATTTATATGTTAATAACTATAGATAGTATGAGTGGGAAATATTCTAAATGCCAGCAAATATTCTAAGGCAGTGGTTCTCAACTCTCATTTGAGTAAATGATTTAAAAATTTAAAATGTAAATATTCTGATTAAAATATTAAGCTAAGCCTGAAGTATCTGAAGATATGAAACTATCTCCAGATAAATATATTTCTAAATGAGAATCAACTGATTCAAATTAAATGATTTTCAAAATAATTTATCACAGCATCAACATAAGGAAGGTAATTGTTAGCACATTTTACAGATGTGGGGGAGTACATTATTTGTATGTGTGTTTACAAGATTTCATGTACCATTTTCTAATGCAACTCAGTTTTAAAGTGTGCTTAGATCATTTCATGTATGATTTTGGGCTTTTTCCCAATTAAATCACAGAACTAATTGATGGAAATATAGGCCAAATTTCCATCTCATAGCTGAAATATGAAAAATGCAACTTATCTATCAGGAGATATTGATGTAAAGATCTGTTAGTTAGAATTAGGAAGGCTGGGACTCAGCCAGGGCCTTAGGAGTTTCTTTGTTTCCAATATTGTCAACTGAATAAAAGTGATTTTATGATCAGAAGAGTAGTAAAGCATATTAAGCTATGGTAGATTACAGAGTTGAAAATTGATGTCTTATTTAGCATATATTTTACTGATATTGTATGACCTATATAAAATTTTAATATGCAAAGGTGCTTTTTGTCATTTATTATTTTTACTGACAAATGCATTGTACACTAATCTATACCTTTAATTATGTCTGATTATTTGCATATATCTGAACCTGCAATATATGAATTTGAATGCAACAAAGACAAGGATAAAAGTTTCATATTGAATGATTTATACACAAACAAATTTATGCACAATTTATTTACAATGGTTGGGTAAGCTTGAACATTATTAAAAGATGAAATTTAAAAAATGAGAAAAATGAAAAATTCATTTTTTAGCACAATGACTCAATACAAATTGTTCTGATTATACAGAATTAAGATTAATTTAATTTTCAGATAATGCAGCCCTAGGTTTTATGCTATTTGTAGACACCCTGATCAAGAAAATTTGTAGCATTTTATGATTATAAAATATGGAATATTTCAATGCTTTTCAATTTTCTTCCAATAGAGTCACATTTTCTTAAAGGAGGCTAGCTTAACTACCCTGTATACTTTTTGGGAAAAGTTTCGTGGATTTTAATGTGATCAAGGACTTCAGAAAGCTATGTAATTCATCTGCTTACACTGCACAATAGAGTACCATTAAAGTAAGAGGAGGTGGAAAACAAACCACCAAACAGTGAGTACATAATGCTAAGGTTTATCACAATCGAAAAATGCAGTTGGAGGTTGTGGATTTCTGGTGAGAATTCTTTGTTTATGAATACTTGAACTCAAAATATATGCAGAGTTTTGTGAGATTTTATTTTTCATTTTTTCAATGAAATTTATTTAAAAGTGCTCAAGCAACATGGAAAGACATAATCTCACACATATCTCAAAGTACTACATCATGCACTTCTCAGAGGATCCAGACCCCCAGCCCATCCTCTTTGGACTGTTCCTGTCCATGTACCTAGACACAGTGCTTGGGAACCTGCTCCTCATCCTGGCCATCAGCTCTGATGTCCACCTCCACACTCCCATGTACTTCTTTCTCCCCAACCTGTCCTTCACTGATGTCTGTTTCACCTCCTCTACACTTCCAAAGTTGACTGTGGACATCCTAACTCACAACAGAGTCATTTCCTATGCAGACTGTCTGACACAGATGTCACTTTTTCTCATTTTTGGATGTATGGATAGCATGATTCTGGCTGTGGTGGCCAATGACCAGTTTGTAGCCCTCTGCATCATGCAATCTTTATGAACCCTTACCACTGTGTCTTATTATTTTTGCTGTCAGTCTTTCTTAGCCTTTTGGACTCCCAGGTGCATAACTTAATTGCTTTACAAGTTATTTGTTTCAAAGATGTGGAAATTAATAGTTTCTTTTGTGACCCTTCCCAACTACTTGACCTTTCATGTTCTGATACCTTAATCAAAAACATAGTCACATATATGGTTGGTGTTCTATTTGGGTTTTTTCCCATGTCGGGGATCATTTTCTCCTACTATAAAATTATTTCTGCCATTGTGAAAATCCCATCATCTAGGGGGAGGTACAAAGCCTTTTCTACCTGTATTTCACACCTGTCAGTTGTTTGCTTATTTTATGGAACAGGCCTTGGAACATATCTTGGTTCAGCTGTGTCATATTGTCACAGTGAGGTCATGGTGGCCTCACTGATGTACACTGTGGTCACCCCTATGCTGAACCTCTTCATCTACAGCCTGAGGAACAGGAACATTATCAGCATTATGAAGAGGATCCACTTTTGGAAAATATAATCCCAAGACCTTTGGCATTTATTTGAAATATAGTTTAGAAGATGGGATAATAAGAAAATCCAAAATTTATCTGTAAATACTTCTTCCTTGGTTTTGGTTTTATTGCTTCTGAAGTTCAATGTCATTAACTTTATATGATGTATCATTGTAGAGTCATAGGTATTCAAAGGGTAGTATTTAGTGTTTTTCATACAGGTGCAAATTTCAGTTGGGAAAGTGAGTAATTTCTAGAGATGGGTAAAATTTATACTTTCACAAAATATTATAATATATGTAATGAAACTCTGCACCTAAAATTGCTTAAAATTGCTCTTTTAGATTTGTATATCTTTCTAGAATGTGCAGTGGAAATTAAAAACTTGAGGTTTGGTCTAAAAAGGAAAAAAATAGCTGGAGATATAGTTTGGTGGCACCACACCTGCCTCACAAGTGCAATGTCCTGAGTTTGATTCCCAGTACCAAAAAAAAGGGGGGGGGGAATTAACAAAAATAAAAATACTCAAGGCTTCTTCCATGTAAAGGAAGAGCTCAAAATTTTGGTGACAGTCATTTTTTAAAAATTGCGAATTTGTAGATATTTCAAAGTTTGGAAAAATATGATCCAATATGAATAACTATAAACTATGTGAATTGATAGTTCAAGCTAATGGGATATGACAAAACCAGGCAATTCTCCAAGTGTTTGTTTCTTTGACATCTTGAGATGTCTGTACCTCCTCTCTCATGTTCATCTAAAATAGGAAGCCCATATTTGACACTGTCCATATCAATTCTCTCAGCTGTCTATGAGCTTTTTCTGGTCCTCTGGGACATGACTGTGAGATATGTTTGGAAATTCCATAGTAGACACACAGCCTAACTCAGATGGCAATGGATGGAGAAAGGACTATTGAGAACATTACTTCCAATCATGAAGATGTTTGGACAGTGGCATGGTATGATGCTTGTGCACAGCTGCAGCTAAGAGAACTGTGAAATATGTATGTACTTCGTTACTACCGAGTACCCAAACTCTCAATAAAAGTTATCATTTCTTTGCTCACTTATCCTGTTTCTCATAGATATCTAACCCACGGTAGCAAACTATGAGTGTCAGTAAACTATTTACTCAGAATCTTAAAAGAACTATGACAGAGATGAGGACAATGTTGAGGATGAAAATAACCATAAATTAATGAAGCAATAACTTAAAATTTCCTTAATGGAAGCACCTATGTATTCTGTGTAATTTGTTTCAATTTATGTGCTCAATATTTCTGAGTAAAATCTCCTATATTATTATTTTCAAGGAAACAGGGGCACTGAATATTTGTGTAATAAATTAAAAGTTGTTGGGTAGAAAATTGTGAAGAAATATTTACATGAGGCTGTCTGGTTGCACACACAAGGAATTTTACCAGGCAAATCCTGGAACATGTTTTCATTAACAATCCAAAGACCCATTTCTCTTTCTTGTCCCTCCAGGAAGGACTCATTTATTAGTGTACTCCATCCTTAAGATTCCCAATAGATCACTGTGGAGAGAGGGGTGAAAACAGATGCATCCACTTTAGAAAGGATATCTAAGTAAAGAATTAAAAATCAAAGATTCAGAAGGTCTACAATGATTAGTGTTGATCTCATGCCTGACTCCCACTCCATGCTTTTCTTGAAGCTGTCCACATTCTGTTACTTTCCTATGAATCATTCTTCTCAACATCTACAAGAGATATCAATTCAGGTTATATTTATCTCAAATTCTGAAAACTGAAGGGTTTAATTTTCCCATATATAAATGCTGAGTAGACATAACAACCTATGTTGAAAACTTTATGATGTTTAAGGAACAAAATGATTTGTGGATTAGATTCAGAGGCTGATAATTTAATTTGGAATCTTGTTCCCACCCCTTACTAGTATGTAATGTGTGGCAGGTTGTTTTTATCTTTGACATCTGAATTGATTTCTAGTTCATACACCTGTATTAAGCATGGATTAAACACAAAATGGATGCCCTTCAAATTAATAATAGGTAATTAATATATAATATTAGGCTAAAATTCAAAGTAGATATCAGCAGAAGAAATCATAAAATATTCAATTTTACAATATTTAATTAAAATATTCTGATATCTCAAGTTGTCATTTTATTTTTTACATAATGGGACATTTTTTGTTTTCGTCCTACAAATATATGCATGTATTTAGAGAAAACTCATTTCTGACTCCCCATTTTTATCTCTATCCTGACACACAAGAATAATTAAAACAAAAATCTTTGCTAAACCTGAAGTAGATTCCTTAGCAATGAATCCACCCAGATACCATCATTAAGTGTGCACAGGGCCCAGCAAGACTGCTGCCCAGGCAACAATAAGGCATGTGGATCCAGGAGGCCATCATTTTGAACCCAGGAATTGGTGCAGAGGTAAGCAGCGGAGAGAAGGCCTCTTTGAGACTTTCTGAGAATTGAATCCCACTGGGAAAGCAAAGAGCCATCTCAATAAAGGTGCAGCAGACTGCAGCTTTTGAAAGAAGACACATAAAGAGGACTCAAAACCACAATTACAGACCACCAAAGACAACCCCAAGGGGCAACAAGATGAAACAATCTGAAACTCAACCACCTGGCCTCCCTGAATTGGGAAATGAAAGGGGATCTGGAAAAAGAAAACAGAAATAATTTCTCAGATAAAAACAGAGATGGTTTCCATAGTGGAAGACATGATTAATAAATCTAAAGTAGACATACATTTAAAAAGATAGAGGAGCTAAGGAACATGAAGGATTCTCAGCATAGTAAACAAATGGAATTTATAAAACAGATTCAAGCAGATATCCAAGAAATTAAAAACTCCATTTCAAAAGTTTACCCAGCAGAATAAGCCAATATGAGGACAGAATATCTGATATAGAAGATAGGATTGTGATTAGTGACCAGGAAACAATATGTAGACTCTTTTTTCTCACAAGAAGGGGCCAGTTTTTCAGAGATTATAGCAAAGATTTTCATGGATATAAAAACTACATACATAGGGTTAGGAATTTAGCTCAGTGGTTCTCCCACCTGCCCTACAAGTGCAAAGACCTTAGTTCAATCCCTGGTACAAAAAAACCTACATACATAAAGAAAATGATGTAATATTGTCAATGGGGCTGAGATATATATTACCATTTTACATCATCACAGGCTTCAGTGCCCCTTGACAATAAATTTTCTAGCTCTGTAGAGTGCTTTATTTGAAAAGAAAATCCACAGTAACTAAATATTTAAATTTTAAACTTCCTTTAGGTATGCATAAGTAGTGGAAATTGTTGATAGTTACCATATTTCCACTGAGGAGTAAGAGCAGAGTGAACTGCATAGATTTACATACATTGTACACTGATTAGCAGGTAAATATTATACCTTGCCAAATAATTTCCCAACTCTCATCCCACTTTACAGTCTTTTCTAATGCAAGGTGAAATGTCTTGAACTTAATGATGCAAGGATTAGTAATAGACATAACTTAGGGAATGTTTTGAATCCATACTTTAAGAGTAAAATTATGCATATGATAGGACTGATTTTTTATTGGAAGAAACATAAGTGATAGTAATATTGAGTATACATCACACGGAGTTAAAACAAACACCCTCTGCTCACATTGTGTCTGGTAATTTCACTTGCATGAAATGAAGAGAGGCACAAGAATGTTGACCTTTCAACATTACCATCATAATAATGAAATAACAAATTATAACATGATTATTTATTTGATAAGCTGAGCAACTGTGAAAACATGTGGAATAGACATAAGTAATTCCCAGAAAGCCCTGAATCTACATGTGCATATAAACTAGTACATTTCATGGTAATAGTTATGTTGTAGGCTACTTAAAAGAACATTATTTAATTTCACAGTGTCTTTTTAAGAAAATACTTTATGGGTACAAAATAAATATTAAGTATATTTGAGATAAGAATTTTGAGAATCTGTTTAGGCATCCATAAGTCTATTCTGATATGATGACACTGACAGTCACATCTACTCACTCAATTCTTGACATGCATTTTCTTTAAGGATACGTCTACAAGACAATGGAATTATGTAAAGATATCAAAAACTAAAGTTTAGCAGATAATCATTTAAATCTGTATGAAGTATCAAATCTGCAGGATGTATCAAATTTATACAAAATTAAAATTATTCTAAACCATCAATTCTGAGGCAAGCATTAGTAAATATTTATTTTAATACAGGTAGTGGATGTTTTTGACAGTAAGCTAATATTAAGCTTATTCATTATTTTCTAAATACAGGAAATATTCTAAGGTAGAAGTCTTCAAACTTTGGGTAAAGAAAGATCAGTTAAGAACTTCAAATGAACATATTCTGTATACATAGATTTCAAAATGAGTATACATTAACTGGGTATTAAAAATCTTCCCAAATAAATATATTGATAAAGGAGACCAACATTTTCTTTATTCAAAGTTGAAATGATTTTTTGCAAAAGTCCTATAAACTAAGTACTTATGATCTCAATTTACAGATAGGGAAACAGCACAGGTCTGTTTACATTGTTATCTAAAATTTTCTGTTTGAATTTGCCCTAATTCAACCATAATGAAAGCTGAGTGAAAAACCTGCATTGTCTCCAGAGAGCTAAAGTAAGTGCATTGCAATCTATGGGTCAGAAGATTTGAAGTGAAACTCTGCTAAATAAGTGTAAGAAGGTTGAGACTTAAATCTGGAGTTTTAGGCTTTTCCTGGTGCTGAAATGCTGGGTCATAAATGAGAGTATTTATTTTCATGAAAATGATGAAGTGGTATTTATGGTACATTAGAGTATACAGAAGAAAAGACAAAAAATAAAAAATATAAGTGTTTACACACCAGATATTTTCATTAGAATGAATTAGTTTGATAAAATATATAAATTTAACATAAAAACTCTATATCTGATACTTTAGTATTTCTAAGTCATAGAGAGAGGCAATGTCCACTAATGCTACATTACTAGTCAGTGATGTCATGTGATTATATACAATAAACACGTACATATCTATGCTAATTTGAATTACACCAAAGACAAGACATGTGTTATACATTACATAATTTTTCCTCATTAAGTTTATTGGTACATTTTAGGTATAAAATACAGTTACATACACCATTCAGATCATGTACCATTGCATGAATATCTTGGTTCTTTTTTTCCCTCCTTTCCCTGCTCTCCCTTCACCCCTTCCACCCTTCCATTTTGCAAAGACTTTGTTTCCATTTGTTTTCCTATTCTCATTTTTTTTCCTTTCTTTCCTGTACCCTACCCCTCCCACGTCCCTTGCTCCTTTAGACCTTTACTTCCTATGACACAATATCAATTATACACTTTAAAATTACAATATTAAGATCTAGGAGACATTACCACAAATTTCACAGAATTTAAAAGAATATAGAAAGCATATTACAAAAATCTGTTTTGAAATAAATTTGACAACTTCTAAGAAGTACCTTGGAAGACAAATTAATGAAGCTAACACTGGAGGAAATATAAAATTTGAATAGCACTTATTAACAAAAGTAAATTACTAGCTTGAAAACCTACCTATATGACAACCACAAGCTTGTATACATTTTAACTGATAAACTATATCAATCATTTAAAGTAGAAAACAAAGGAACACTTCTCCCTTCATTTTAGGAAATCAACATTGTGCTAATCCTAAAACTAGATAAAGATAATAGAAGAAAAAAGTATGAACATAGATTGACATTTGTGTAACAAAAACTATTAGAAGTTAGATCTGACAGGATATAGAAAGTGGTTTTGTTATAGGGATGGCAGTGTTGGTTCAGCATTGGAAGATCCACCCCCAAAAGTCATCATTTTAACAGAGGAAAGGAAAAAGCCATATTATCCTGTCACTGGGTGGAGAAAAAGTATCAAACTAAATTCTACAGCTGTTCATGGTTAAAACTATCAGGAGACTAGAAGTAGAAAAAAACCTTCTTAACAGATTAAAGACAAGTCCTCCATACTTCCAGCAAAAATGCCTTATATGAGTTGCACAGAACTCATGCCGAATCAGCCCACTGCAGACAGACAGGTTCTGAGTCGCACAGAACACGCTGAATCAGCCCACTGCAGGCAGGCAGGTCTGTGCACACCATATCGAGACCTTGAGTACTGCTTAAGATGCCTAATCACCCTGCTGCAGACAGGCAGGTCTGCCCATGCCCTACCGAGGGCCCCAGTCACGTGGAACACAGGCTGAATCAGCCCGCTGCAGACAAGCAGGTCTATGCACACCATACAGAGGTCCTGAGTCACGTGGAAGACACTGAATCACCCTGCTGCAGACAGGCAGCCACCTGATTCCACACTACAAAGAAGCAGAGGACACCAGACCACCAGAACTAGGTACTGAGTCCCACTGTTCCCAGCCTAGAGGTAGGGGCTTCTGAGCTGTTGTTCCACTGCTCCTGGTCCAGAGGAAGGGGCTTCCTGGTCACCATCACTCCCGCTGCTCCCAGCCCAGAGAAAAGGGCTTTTGGGCCACCTTCTGTCACACTGCTCCTGGCCCAGAGGAAGGGGCTTCTGGGACACCATCCCTCCCACCATTCCTGGCACAGAGGGAGGGGCTTCTGAGCCACCATCCCACTGCTCCTGGTCCAGAGGAAGGGGTTTCCCGGCCACCATCCCTCTGGCTGCCCATAGCCCACAGGAAAGGGCTTTTGGGTCACCATCCATACTTCTGCTACCGGGCCCTGTCCCACCTCACCCAGCTGAGAGGAGGTAATCCGTGCAGGCACTAACAGCACCCTGCCCAATTCAAAATGAGAAAACACTTAAATAAGTCTCAAAACCAGACTTCCAGATCACCTACAGCAGCCTCAAAGGGAAATGAGATGGAACACTCTGATACTCAACCACCTGGAACCACTGAACTGGCAACAAAAGGGGATCTGGAAAAAATGAAATCAGAAATAATTTCTCAGATAACAGGAGAAATTGTGCCCCTAGTGTAAGACATGATTAATAAATCTAGAGAGGAGCTGAGGAACATGATGGAATCCCAAAATAAGAAACAAATGGAATCCACAAAACAGATGCAAATAGATTTCCAGGACATGAAAAACTCCATTGAAAGTCTATACAGCAGAATGAGCCAATGTGAGGACAGAATTTCAGGTACAGAAGATAAGATTGCAATTAGTGACCAGGAAAAGAAAAATTGCTTCAAAATTATAAGGGAACATGAGAAATCAATCCAGCAGCTGCTAGATGATGCAAAAAAGAATAACTTAAGACTGATTGGGCTCAATGAAGAAACAGGAGAGAGTGGAGATGACATAAAAAATCTCTTCACAGAAATAATGGCAGAAAACTTCCCAAGCGGGGAAAAAGAGCTTGACATACAAATAAGTGAGGCAAATAGGACTCCAAATAGTTTTGATCAAAAAACATCTACATATAGGCACATAATTGTTAAGATTCCAGAAACACAACAGAAGAACAAAGTTCTACAAGCAGTCACAGAAAAGAAACAAATCACATACAAAAGAAAACCCATCAGAATCACAGCAGACTTCTCAACACAAACCATCAAGGCAAGAAGAGCTTGGAGTGACATATTCCAAGCCCTAAAAGAAAACAGCCTCCAACCCAGATTGATGTACCCTGCAAAACTAGCTTTCAAAATGGATGGAGAAATAAGATACTTTCAGGACAAAGAGCACCTTAGGAACTTCATGAATACCAAACCAGCACTCCAAAGAATTTTACACAATATCCTAGGAACAGACATTGAGGATCACAACCCCAGGAAGAAAAGCAGAATGAACCCATCTGGCATGACAAGAAATTAAATGTAAAGGGGGGAGAACCCAACAAAAAGAAAAAGTCATGGCAAGGATAAGTCAATATGTTCCAGTTATACCCATCAATGTTAATGGTCTCAATTTACCAATCAAAGGAAATAGACTGGCAGAATGGGTCAAGAAGCAAAATCCAACAATATGCTGCATACAAGAAACACACTCAATTCAAAAGGAAACTCATAGACTGAAAGTTAAGGGTGGAAAACAATACTGCATGTGACAAGAACAACAAAAAAAGCAGGAGTAGCTATTCTCTTGGCAGATCAAGTAGATTTCAAACCAACACTGATTAAGAGAGATGAAGAAGGACACTACATCCTTGTAAAGGGAAGAATCCAAGAGGAAGAGATGACAATTATTAATATCTATGCACCAAACACTAGTGCACAAAACTATATAAAACAAATACTAACAGACATGAAAAGTCATATATGCACTAATACAATTGTAGTGGGGGAATCCCAACAGCCCTCTGTCACAAATAGATAGATCAACTAGACTAAAAATAAGTAATGAATTACTAGAACTCAATCGAACTCTTGAACAAATGAACTTAACAGATGTTTACAGAGTCTTCCACCCCACAAAATCAGAATACACATTCTTCTCCGCTGCACATGGGTCATTCTCAAAAATGGACCACATACTCACACATAGAACATGTTTGAGTAAGTGCAGAGGAATTGAAGTTATACCCTGTATATTATCAGATCATAGTGGGATGAAATTGGAGATCCATAGCAAAAGAAGCTCAAAAAATTTCATAAACATGTGGAAATTGAACAACACACTTCTGAATAACCAATGGGTTACAGAGGAAATTAAAGAAGAAATCAGACAGTTCCTTCAAATAAATGGCAATGACAATAAAACATATCGGAATCTACGGAACACAATGAAAGCAGTCTTACAAGGAAATTCATAGCAGTGAATAGGCATATTAGGAAAACAGAACGAGCCCAATTGAACAACCTGATGCTGCACCTCAAGCTTCTAGAAAAAGAAGAACAGGACAACCCCAAAGCTCATACAAGAAGGGAAATTTTAAAGATCAGAGGAGAAATCAATGCAATGGAGACTAAGAGAACAATACAAAAAATGAATGAAGCCAAGAGTTAGTTCTTCGAAAGAATCAACAAAATTGACAAACCCTTAGCCAACCTTGTCAAAAAAGGAAAGAAAAGGCCCAAATCCATCCAATTAGGAATGAAAAGGGTGAAATTACAACACACCCAGCAGAAATCCAGATGATCATCATTACCTACTTCCAGAACCTATATGTCAATAAGATGGACAACACAGAAGAAATGGACAGATTCCTAGATACGTATGAATTTCCAAAGTTGAACGAAGAAGACCTAAAAATTCTGAACAACCCAATATCAACCAATGAAAGTGAAAATGTAATTAAAACATATCAAGTAAGAAAAGCCTGGGCCCTGATGGTTTCACTGCTGAATTCTACAAGACATTTAGAGAGGAACTGCTGCCACTACTCTTTAAACTCTTCAGGGAAATTGAAAGAGAAACATTACTCCCAAATTTATTCCTGGAAGTAAGCATCGCCTTGATCCCCAAAGAAGAGAAAAACCCAATTGAAAAAGAGAACTATAGGCCAATCTCACTAATGAACATAGATGCAAAATTCCTTAATAAGATAATGACAAACAGAAGGCAGAAGATTATCATGAAGATCATACACCCTGATCAAGTGGGATTCATCCCAGGGATGCAGGGATGGTTCAATATACGAAAATCAATTAATGTAATACACTATATCAATAGTGCCAAGGACAAAAACCATATGATTATCTCCATGGACGCAGAAAAAGGATTTGACAAAATCCAACATGCATTTATGATAAAAACCTTAAAAAAATTGGAATAGATGGTCTCTACCTCAAACTGATAGAAGCCATCTATGAAAAAACTACAGCCAATATCATACTAAATGGTCAAAAAGTGAAATCCTTCACACTCAAATCAGGAACAAGACAAGGATGTCCATTATCACCACTCTTGTTCAATATAGTTCTGGAAACAGCCACGACAATTAGACAAGAGAAAGAAATAAAGGTAATAAAGATAGGTAATGAAGAAGTCCAATTGTCATTATTTGCAGATGACATGATACTCTATATAGAAGACCCCAAGAACTCCACCAAAACTCTTCTAGACTTAATAACCAAATTCAGTCAAGTAGCTGGTTACAAGGTCAACACACAAAAATCAATAGCTTTCCTCTACACCAATGACAGACTCACTGAGAGAGAAATAGGGCAGATAATTCCTTTCACAATAGCATCCAGAAAACTGAAATACCTAGGAATCAAGCTAACGAAAGAAATCAAAGACCTCTTCTCTGAAAACTATGGCACTCTGAAAAGAGAGATTGAAGATGATATCAGAAAATGGACAGACATCCCCTGCTCCTGGGTAGGAAGGATTAATATAGTGAAAATGGCCATACTTCCAAAACTGCTATAGAGATTTAATGCAATTCCAATTGAGATCCCAGCAGCACACTTCATAGACCTCGAGAAAACAATCCAAAAATTCACTTGGAACAAGAAGAGACCCAGAAGAGCAAGAGCAATTCTAGGTAACAGAGACATAGCAGGGGGTATCACAGTTCCCAACCTGCAACTATACTACAATGCTACTATGATAAAAACAGCATGGTACTGGCAAAGAAACAGACTTTAGGGCCAGTGGAACAGATTAGAAGATTCAGAAACTATGCCAGACACACTCAGCCATCTCATCTTTGACAAAGGAGCCAAACACCCTCACTGGAGGAAAGATTGCCTCTTTAATGGTGCTGGAAAAATTGGGCTTCAACTTGCCAAAGATTAAAACTAGACCTGTATTTCTCACCATGCACTAAACTAAAATCAAACTGGATTAAAGATCTAAATATTAAAATAGAAACTCTGAACCAGTTGGAATAGTGGTTAGGCAGAACCCTTGAAGACATTGGTGTAGGAAAAGATTTTAGGAACAAAACATCAGTTGCCCATGAACTAGCACAAACAATCAACAAATGGGATCTCTTCTTATTCAAAAGCTTCTGCACAGCAAGAGAAACCACCAGCAGTGTGAAGAGACAAACCACAATGTGGGAAAAAATCTTCACTTGCTCTTCCTCAGACAAAGGTCTACTCTCTAATCTATAAAGATCTTCAAAAGATCAGACCTCCCAAATTTAAAGACCCAATCCAAAAATGGGCATCTAAAATGAACAGACATTTCTCAGACAAAGTAGAAATAGCAAATAAATACATGAAAAAATGTTCAACATCACTGGTCATTCAAGAGATGCAAATGAAAACAACGCTGAGATTCCACTTCACTCCAGGCAGAATGGCTGCTATCATGAAATCAACCAATAGCAAATGCTGGCGGGGCTGTGGCGAAAGAGAAACACTTCTCCACTGCTGGTGGGAGTGTAGACTGGTGCAAGCACTGTGGAAATCAGTATGGAGATACCTCAAAGAACTAGGACTGGAAGTCCCATTTGACTCAGGTATTCCGCTGCTGGAGATCTTCCCCAAAGAATTCAAAGAATCATACCACAGTGATATATGTGCACCCATGTTCATAGCAGCACAGTTTGTAATAGCTAAAACTTGGAAACAGCGCAAATGCCTATCAACTGGAAACTGGATAAAGAAAATGTGTTTTTTTAATATAAAATGGAGTACTACTCAGCCATAAAAAATTTGAAATTAGAGACATTTACAGCTAAGTGGGTGCACATTGAGGCAATACTCTTAAGTGAAATAAATAGGACACGCATGTAAATACTGAATAGCTTCTCTAGTGTGAGCAACTGAAAGTGTAAATAAGGACTAAATATATAATAGGTCATGTGAAATAGGAAGAAAAGGGGCAAAGAGGAAGGAAGTGGGAGGGCTAGGGGAAAGGATAGAAGGGAATGGGATTAATATGTGAAAGTGGAAAAATAGGAACAAAATCTTTGTAAATAGGGAGGACTGGAGGAGTTGAAGGGAGGTCTGGGCAAGGGTGAAAAATAAGAACCAAGATAGACTATGTAAAGATCCAAATTTCCAATGCTGAATGTGATTATATTGTATACCTAAAATGTACCAATGATTAGAATGAATAATCTATAATGTAAAATAGGAAGAAAATGTCCAAAGGGGTAGGGGTATTGGGAGAGGCATGGGAAAGGAAAAAAGGGAAAGGAAAAAATGATGAGAAATTTAAAAAATGGAAATAAAGTCTTTGTAAATAGGGAAGGGTGGAGGGCATGAAGGGAGGGCTAGAAATGGGGAAAAAATAAGAACCAAGATGCATTATATGAAGGTACAATTCCCAATGAGAAATGTGATTGTGTTGTATACCTGCAGTGTACCAATAAAAGAATTTAATTAAAAAAATGCCTTATATGAATGGAGAACATACAATGCTTTCTTCCTAAGATGGGGAACAAGGGCAGATATGCCTACTCTTATCTGTCTATTAAACTTTGAATCATAGGCCTAAACCTATGATTATAGTCTGGCAATAAAATGATATAATTAGGATAGGATTGGCAAGGTGGTAGCAAAATCTTTATATGTAGATGAAATGATCATCTAAAGAGAAAATACTGAGAACTCCCTAGGAGCCCCTAGAACTTGTAGTTGAATTTAGCAGGATTAGAAAACACAAGGTATATATAAGAATTCAGGTCTATGTATACTTGCTATAAATGAAGAATTGGATATTGAAATTTAAAAGTTATGTATGAGTACAAAGGACCTAGAAAAGTGAAAAGAAAAAGAAACAAAAGCAGTGTTGGAAGACGTTTAGAACATAATTTTAAAACTTCCTCTAAAGCTACAGTAATCAAGGCAGTGTTTGTGTAAGGAAAGACATATAGATCATTGGAATAAAACAGAGAATCTACAAATAGAACCACATATATATAGTCGACTGATTTTTGAAAGATTGTTTAACATTAACATTTTATACAATATAAACTCTATTCAAAAGCTGAGGGAAAGACAGCGTTTTCAGCAAATGGCACTAGAACACCTGGTATCTGTATATAAATAATTAAACTCAGGGGGTGGGGATTTAGCTCACCTGTTGTGCAAACTCAAGGGCCCAAGTTCAATCCCTAGTTCCCCCCCAAAAACAAAATTAACCTCGGACCAGGGATTTAGCTCAGTGATTCCACTGCCTGCCTTGAAAGCAGTAGGACCTGAGTTCGATCCCCAGTACCAAAAAACAAACAAAAAATTAACCTCAACCCTTTATTTCCATACATAAAAATTACTTGAAATGATCTATGAACCTAAGTATGAAAGACTAAAACTGTAAAACTTTAAGAAGAAATTATAAGGGAAAATGTTTATGAATTTAAGTTAGGCAAGAACTACCTAATATACAAAAGACAAGATGTATAAAAGAAAAAAATTGATAAATTAGATTCCATCAAAATTCAGAACGTTAAATGACATGGTTAAAATGAAAAGAATTCCTTAAACAGACCATATTTACAATGCATATAACCTATTACCAGAAAATATAAAGAACTCTTACAGCTCATTAGTAGACAACCCAATTGAAAAGTAGACAAAGAAGATGATAAACAGCCTGTACAGCACAAGGAAAGATGTGGAACACTAGAGTCAGAAAAATACTAATCAGTACAATAACAAGATTGACTTATACACTCATTAGGGAGATAAAGTTATAAGTTTTAAATGCCTTGTCGTGACTTTTTCTTTTGTTGGAATCTCCCCCTTTGTGTTTAATTTTTCATGCCCAATGGATTCATTCTGCTGGTCTTCCTGGACTTGTGATCCTTTTTGTCTTTTCCTAGGATATTGTCTAAAATTATTTGGAGTGCCAGTTTGGTATTCATGAAGTTCCTAAGGTGCTGTTTATTATGAAAGTGTCTTATTTCTCCATCAATTTTGAAAGATAGTTTTGTAGGGTACATCAATCTGGTTTGGAGGCTGTTTTCCTTTAGGACTTGAAATAGATCACTCCAAGCTCTTCTTGCCTTGAGGGTTTGCATAGAGAAGTCTACTTTGATTCTGATGGGATTTCCTTTGTATGTGATTTATTTCCTTCCTCTCACTGCTTGTAGAATTTTGTTCTTTTGTTGGGTTTCTGGAATCCTATTATATGCCTATGTGTAGAAATTTTTAATCAAGGCTAGCTAGAGTCCTATGTGCCTCACTTATTTGTATGTCAAGTTCTTTTCCCCGGGTTGGGAAGCTTTCATCCATCACTTCTGGGAACAGGTTTTTATGTCATTTGAATGCTCTCCTGTTTTTTCATTGACTCCAATCAGTCTTCCATTATTCTTTGGATTGTCTAGCAGCTGCTGGATTGATTTCTCATGGTCCCTTAAAATTTTAAAGTAATTTTTCTTTCCCTGATCACTAATTGCAATCTTATTTTCTATATCTGTAATTGTATCCTCCTATTGGTTCATTCTGCTCTGTAGACTTTTGCTGGAATCTTTATTCTGCTGGAAATCTGTTTTCATCTGTTTTATGGATTCCATTTTTTTCCTATGTTGGGATTCCATCATATTCCTCAGATCTCCTATTTTTTTATCTGTGTCATCTACGGGCATAATCTTTGCTGTTATCTCAGAAATTATTTCTGATTTTCATTTCATTTTTTCCAGATCCTCTTTTGTTGCCAGTTCAGGGAATCCAGGTGTTTGAGTATCAGATTTTTCCATCTCATTTCCCTTTGGTTTTGCTGTACATGACCTTGAAGTCTGTTTTTAGGCTTATTTATGTGTCTTCTCATTTTCATGGGTGTGGGGGGGTTGTGCTGTCACCCATGTGTCTCGCCTCCTCTGTCCTAGGAGTTGCAGAATGGTGCCAGGGAGTCTCCTGGGCACTGGGATTGGCTTACCTCGTCTGTTGTAGGAGTGGTGGAATGGCAGCAGGGAGCCTCCTCCTGGGTGCTGGGATTGGCTTACCTCCCCTGCCCTAGGAGCAGTTGAATGGTGGCAGCGAGCCTCCTCCTGGGTACTGAGATTGTCTCACCTCCTCTGCCCTAGGAGTGGTGGAATGATGACAAGGAGCATCCTGGTGGGCGCTGGGATTGGCTCACATATTATATGATTTTTAAAAGAGTTAGACTTTAAATTCATCAAGGAAGGAGTGATTACGTTGGCAGCACATATACAAGGGTGGGAGGTTATATATTCACAGAATGATTAAGCACCAAGATGATAAAGGTAACATGACAATGTTTTCTGAAGACAAATGATCAAATTATTTAATATACAGATAGCACAATTCTATCAATGTATAGTTATTTCAAATTATTTAAGTCACAGGAATTTCTCCTATTGTCTTAGAATAAAATGATACATTTTTAACTGCTTTCTAATATTTAATTTGTATTACTCCTTTGGTCAAAAATGAAAGGCTCTTTTTTTTTTTTACTTTCTTCTTCCTCTGAAATTATAGGATGAATTTTGCAGTGACCATCCATTTGTTTGTTATCAATAAGAGACTTGGGCTTCTAACATAGTTCATTTGAGTGTTTTTAAGCTGGGATTGGATAATAAGAGGGGACTATCACAGAAGTAACAATTCAAGAATTCTAAGAGAATGGACTTATAAATAACTTCTTCAAGATGTAAAATTTTCCACTTCCTTTTGTGCTGCTAAAACAATAATCTTTCCTTATCTTTCTTGTTCTGAAAACTTCTCCAAGATTATTATCACAAATATTCCTGGCACCATGTTTCATTTATTCATCTTCCAAGGATACTTTTCTATTACTCTCTGTCTCTCTCTCTCTCTCTCTGTCTCTCTCTCTCTCTCTCTCTCTCTCTCTCTCTCTCTCTCTCTCTCTCTCTCTCTCTCTCTATATATATATATATATATATATATATATATATTTATTTATTTATTTATTTATATTTCCTCCATTTGGGCAATTCAAACATTAGGTCAAAATTATGAATCTCTTTCTGTTGTTATTACCTGGAAGGATTCTGTGTAACTTATAGAAGAACTGTTATAGTATTTCTGGTTCAGCTGTGTTGGTGACTGCTAAGGCAGTCCATCAGTGAAATCATTTGAAGTAGCTGTATGTGCTACAAAGATAAAATTAAACTTACATGTAGAAGAAAACTAGCACATTTGGAGGAAACAGGTATTGCAGACTACATTAAAGAACTTTAGGTAATTTTAACATAAGGTTTTTAAGGAAAACAGTTTGGGGATACTAAAACAATACTGGGTACATATTAGGTAAGCTTTGAAACAAACTGTGTATGAATACACAGACCTATACTGACTTGAGGATATTGAGAGTAAAATCTATTCAACTAATTATTGACAGTTCTTGACTTTGGGAATAGGTGTGTGGGAAAGGAAAATCATACAAGGTAACCAAGACCAACAGTTTCATAGAAAACCATCCCTATCTCTATGAATAAAAATTATGATGTCTGCATGATTACATATTTATGTCTTTGGCACTGGAAATTTTTGACTAATAATACACAATACTATGGAGTTGTTTTAATTTACAGATAGGAAAACAGACCAAGTGATTCTCCTAATTTTCCTTTTTTTCATTTTCCCCTATTTAATCATAAAGAGAGCTGACTAATAAAGCTCAAATAAATAAATTCATGTAGCTGAGGGAGAAGAATTTCAATCTATCTTTCAGAAAGGATTGATGTGAAAATCTCATAACTAGGCATAAGTAAGTTGGGGCTGAAACCAGCAATTTTGAAAATTTCCTCATGTTAAAGTTTGCAATCCTATAAAAATTTGTAATCAGAAAAAAAAGATGACACAGTATTTACAGGCCACTGCAGGATAAAATGAAAGGACTTTAGAATATTTTAAAATAATCAACTACTGTTTAAACTCTTAAAGAAATTGAAGGGGAAGGAATACTAGCAAATTCATTCCTCAAATAAGCATCATCTGATCCCAAAAGCCTAGAAAGATCAAGCTAGAGGCCAATCAACTTAATTAACATGGACACAAAAACCCTCAATAAGTTATAAACAGAATGCAGATACTCATCAAGAAGATCATACATCTGGACCAAGTGGAATTCATCCCAGGAATGCAGGGGTGGTTAATCATATGCAAATCAGTAAATGTCCTACATTATATTTTCAGAGGCAAGAACAGAATCCATATGATCATCTCAAAAGATGCAAAAGAAGGGTTTAACAAAATCCAACACATATTCAAGAAAAATCCCCTACAGAGAACTGGAATGGACAGTATTTATTTCAACCTGATAAAAGTCATCTATGAAAAACCAACAGCAAACATCATACGAAATGATCAAAAATGGAAATCTTTCACACTAAAATCATGAACAAGACAAGGATGTCTACTATCACCTCTCCTGTTCAATATAGCTCTGGAAACATTTGCCAGAGCAATTAGACAAGAGAAAGAAATTAAAGTAATAAAGATAGGAAAGGAAGAAGTTAAATTGTCATTTTTTGTATAGGACATGATGCTCTGTAAAGAAGACACCAAGAACTCCACCAAAAGGCTTCTAGACTTAATAATCAAATTCAGTAGAGTAGATGGAAAGAAGATCAACACTGAAAAATCAATAGCCTTCCTGTACACAAACAAAATACTCATTGAGATAGGAACTGGAGAAACAACTCCTGTCACAGCAGGATCCCAAAAATGAAATGCCAAGAAATCAATCTAACAAAGGGAGTCAGTGAATTCTTCCCTTAAAACTACGGGACTCTGAAGAAAGAGATCAAAGAGGATATCCAAAAATCGAAAGACATCCCTTGTTTTTTTGGTAGGAAGAACTAATATAGTGAAAATGGCCATACTTCCAAAACTGCTATGTAGATTCAATGCAATCCCAATTGAAATTCCAACAGCATATTTCACAGAACTGATAAAAACAATCAAAAAATTCTTTTGTAAAGAGGCCCAGAATAACAAAAGCAATTCTAGACAACAAAAGCAAGGAAGTGGATATAAAAATCCCCAATTTGAAATTATACTACAAATCTACTGTGATTTAAAAACAGCATGTTACTGTCAAAGAAATGGACTTGAGGATCAATGGAACAGAATAGAACATACAGAAACAACTCCAAGCATACTCAGTGACTTCATATTTGACAAAGGAGCCAAACACCCTCACTGGAAGAAAGATAGTCTCTTTAATAAGTGGTGCTGTCAAAACTGGGTTTCAACTTGTGAAAGATTAAAACTAGATCCATATCTCTCACTATGCATGAAATGAATATCAAAATGGATCAAAGATCTAAATATTAAAACAGAAACACTAAACCTGCTAGAATATAGATTAGGTTGAACTCAGTCTTGGGCATAAGAAAAGACTTTATGAACAAAACTTCAGTCACATGGGAACTAGCACAAAATATCAACAACTAGAATCTCATCTTATTCAAAAGCTATTTTTTCCCATTAAGGTTATTGGTACATTTTAGGTATAAATTACAGTTACGTTCATCACTGGGATCTTGTACCATTACATGAGTATCTTGGTTATTATTTTCTTTTCCTCTTCTCCTGTCCTCCCTTCACCCCCTCCAACCTTCCCTATTTCCAAAGACTTTGTTTCCATTTTTCATTTTCTCATATTAATTCCATTCCCTACTTTCCTTTCCCCTACCCTCCCACTTCCCCTTCCCCATTGTACCTTTTCTTCCTATTTCACATTATGTATTATACATTTTAGTCCTTATTTACACTTTTAGTTTCTTACACTATAGAAATTAATCAGTATTTACACACGTGTGTCCTGTTTCTTTCACTTAAGAGTATCGCCTCAATGTGCATCCATTTAGCTACAAATGTCTCTAATTTCTCATTTTATATGGCTGAGTAGTACTCCATTTTATTTTAAAAAACAGATTTTCTTCATGCAGTCTCCAGTTGATGCACATTTCATCTGCTTCAAAGTTTTAGCTATTACAAATTGTGCTCCTATAAATATGGTTACACATATATCACTGTGTATGATTCTTTTAATTCTTTGGGAAAGATATCCAGCAGGGAAATATCTGGGTCAAATGGGACTTCCAGTCCTAGTTCTTTGAGGTGTCTCCATACTGATTTCCACAGTGGTTGCATCAGTCTTCACTCTCACCAGCAGTGGAGCAGCGTTCCTCTTTCTGCACAGCCCTGCCATCATTTGTTATTGGTTGATTTCATGATAGCAGATCTCAGCATTGTTTTCATTTGCATCTCTCGAATGACCAGTGATGTTGAACATTTTTCTATATGTTTATTTGCTATTTCTATTTCTTTGTCTGAGAAATGTTTGTTCATTTCAGATGCCCGTTTTCAGACTGGATCTTTGAATTTGGGAGGTCTTATTTTTTTAAATTCTTTATAAACTCGAGATAGTAGACCTTTTACTGAGGAAAAGCAGGTGAAGATTTTTCCCAACACAGTTGGTTGTCTCTTCAGACTGTTGGAGGTTTCACTTGCTGTGCAGAAGCTTTTCAATAAGAAGAGATCCCACTTATTGATTGTTTGTGCTATTTTATGGGCAAATGAGGTTTTGTTCAAAAAATGTTTTCCTACAACAATGTCTTCAAGAGTTCTAACCTCTATTCCAGCCCATTCAGCATTTCTATTTTAATATTTAGATTTTTAATCCATTTCAATTTTAGTTTACGGCATGGTGAGAGATACAGGACTAGATTTAATCTTTGAAAATTTGAAACCCAATTTTTCCAGCACCATTTATTAAAGAGGCTATCTTTCCTCCAGTGAGGGTATTTGGCTTCTTTATCAAAGGTGAGATGGCCGAGTGGAGTGTGTCTGGAGTGATTTCTGCGTCTTCTACTCTCTTCCACTAGTCCTCAGGTCTGTTTTGTTTTGTTTTGTTTTGTTTTTGCCAGTACCATGTTATTTTTATCACAGCAGCTTTGCAGTATAGTTTCAAGTTGGGGATTGTGATACCCCCTGCCATGTCTCTGTTGCCTTGAATTGCTTTGGCTATTCTGGGTCTCTTCTTCCAAATGAATTTTTGGATTGTTTTCTCAAGCTCCATGAACTGTGCTGTTGGGATTTAAATTGGGATTGCATTGAAACTATATAACAGTTTTGGAAGTATGGCCATTTTCACTATTTGATCTTTACCCCTCAGCACCAGGGACTGTCTTTCCATTTTCTGATATCATCTTCAATCTCTCTTTTCAGAGTGCTGTAGTTTTCAGAAAACAGGTCTTTGATTTCCTTTGTTAGGCTGATTCCTAAGTTTTTTAGTTTTTTGGATGCTATTGTGAAAGAAATTGTTGGCCCTCTATCTGTCTCAGTGAGTCTGTTGTTCAGGTAGAGGAAAGCTACTGATTTTTGGGTTGACTTTGTATCCAGCTACTCTACTGAATTTGGTTATTAAGTCTAGACAACTTTTGGTGGTGCTCTTTTGGTCTTCTATATAGAGTATCATCTCATCTACAAAATAATGACAATTTGACTTCTTCATTTCCTATTTTTATTCCTTTTATTTCTTTCACTTGTCTAATTGCCATGGCTAGTGTTTCCAAAACTGTAATGAACAAGAGTGGTCATAGTGCAGATCCTTGTCTTGTTCCTGATTTTAATGTGAAGGATTTCTGTTTTTGACCACTTCATATGATACTGGCTGCTGTTTTTTCCAAATGGATTTTATCAGATTGAGAGAGAGACCATCTATTCTAATTTTTTTGTAGGGTTTTATCATAAATGGGTGTTGCATTTCTTTCAAATGCTTTTTCTGCATATATTGGGATAATTATGGTTTTTTGTCCTTGGCTCTATTGATATAGTGTATTTCATTGATTGATTTGTGTATGTTGAATCATCCTTGCATTCCTGGGATGAATCCCACTTGGTTAGGATGTATGATCTTCTCTATGATCTTCTGCATTCTATTTGCCAGTATCCTATTAAGGATTTTTACATCTATGTTCAATAGTGAGATTGGCCTATAGTTCTCTTGTTCAGTTGAGTCTTTCTCTGCTTTGGGGATCAAGGTAATAGTTGCTTCCAGGAATGAATTTTGGAGGATTGCTTTCCTTTCAATCTAATTGAATAGTTTAAACATAAGTGGCAGTAGTTCCTCGCTAAATGTCTTGTAAAATTCAGCAGTGAAGCCATCAGGACCCAGCCTCTTCTTAGTTGGTAAGATTTTAATTACCTTTTCAATTCCATTGATTGATATTTGGTCATTTAGAATCTTCATTCAGGTCATTTAGGTCTTCTTCATTCAACTTTGGTAATTCCTACATATCTTGGAATCTGCCCATTTCTGTGTTTTCCATCATATTGGCATACAAGTTTTCAAAGTAAATATTGATGATCCTCTGGATTTCTGCTGAGTTTGTTTCACCCTTTCCATTCCTAATTGCATGGATTTGGGACTTTTCCTTCCTTTTTCTGATAACTTTGGCTAAGGGTCTGTCAATATTGTTGATTCTTTTGAAGAACCAACTCTTGGCTTCATTGATTTTTTTGTATCATTGTCTCAGTCTCCATTGCATTGATTTCTGCTCTGATATTTATAAATTCTTCCCTTGTATGAACTTTGGGGTTGTCCTGACCTTCTTTTTCTGGAAATAAAGGTTCAGCATCAGGTTGTTTAATTGGGCTTGCTCTGTTTTCCTAATATGTATTCACTGTTATGAATTTCCCTCATAAGACTGCTTTCATTGTGTCCCTTAGATTCCAATATGTTGTGTTGTCATTGCCATTTAATTGAAGAAACTCTCTGATTTCTTCTTTAATTTTCTCAGTGACTCATTGGTTATTCACAAGTGTGTTGTTCAATTTCTATGTGTTTATGAAATTATTGCTGCTTCTTTTGATATTGATCAGCAATTTCATCACTCTATAGTCAGATAATATACAGGAGATAACTTCAAATCCTTTGTACTTATATAAACATGTTCTATGTGTGAGTATGTGGTGTATTTTGGAGAATGATCCATGTGCAGCTGAGAAGAATGTGTATTCTGATTTTGTGGTGTGGAACACTCTGTAAACATCTGTTAGGTACATTTGTTCAAGAGTTCGATTGAGCTCTAGTATTTCATTACTTATTTTTAGTCTAGTTGATCTATCTGTTTGTGACAGTGGGGTATTGAGTTCCCTTACTATAATTGTATTAGTGCATATATGATTTTTTATGTCTGTTAGATTTGTTTTATATATTTGGGTGCACTAGTGTTTGGTGCATAGATATTTATGATTGTCATCTCTTCCTGTTGGATTGTTCCCTTTACAAGGATATAGTGACCTTCTTTGTCTCTCTTAATCAGTGTTGGTTTGAAATCTACTTGATCTGCAAAGAAGATAGCTACTCCTGCTTTTTGGGGGGTTCCCGTTGCATGGAGTATTGTTTTCCACTCTTTATCTTTCAGTCTATGAGTTTCCTTTTGAATTAAGTGTGTTTCTTGTATGCAGCATATTGTTGGATTTTGCTTCTTGACCCATTCTGCCAGTCTATTTCTTTTGATTGGTGAATTGAAACCATTCACATTGACGGTTATAACTGAAATGTATTTACTTATCATTGTCATGACTTTTTCTCTTTGTTGGGTTTTCCCCCTGTACATTTAATTTCTTGTCATGCCTGATGGGTTCATTCTCCTGTGCTTCCTGAGGTTGTGATCCTCATTGTCTGTACCTAGGATATTGTCTAAAATTTTTTGGAATGCTGATTTGGTATTCATGAAATTCCTAAAGTGTGCTTTGTCATGAAAGTATCTTATTTCTCCATCCATTTTGAAAGATAGTTTTGCAGGGTACATCAATCTGGGTTGGAGGCTGTTTTCTTTTAGGGCTTGGAATATGTCACTCCAAGCTCTTCTTGCCTTGATGGTTTGTGTTGAGAAGTCTGCTGTGATTCTGATGGGTTTTCTTTTGTATGTGATTTGTTTCTTTTCTCTGACTGCTTGTAGAACTTTGTTCTTCTGCTGAGTTTCTGGAATCTTAGCAATTATATGCCTATGTGTAGATTTTCTTTTTGATCAAGGCTATTTGGAGTCATATATGCCTCACTTACCTCTATGTCAATTTCTTTTCTCCTACTTGGGAAGTTTTCTCCCTTTATTTCTGTGAAAAGTATTTTATGTCACCTGCTTTCACTCCTGTTTCTTCTTTGACTCCAATCAGTCTTATGTTATTCTCTTTGCATTGTCTAGCAGCTGGTGGATTGCTTTCTTGTGTTCCCTTACAATTTTGAAGCAGTTTTTCTTTTCCTGATCACTAATCGCAATCTTATCTTCTATATCTGAAATAATGTCCTCACATTGACTCATTCTGCTGTGTAGACTTTCAATGGAGGTTTTGATCTCCTGAAAATCTACTTGCACCTGTTTTATGGATTCAATTTGTTTCCTATGTTGAGATTCCATCATGTTCCTCAGTTCCTCTCTAGATTTATTAATCATGTCTTGCACTACAAGCACAAGCTCTGAAGTTATATGAGAAATGATTTTTGATTTCATTTTTTCCTCTTTTGTTGCCTGTTCAGGGGGTCCATATGGTTGAGTATCTGAGTGTTCCATCACATTTCCCTTTGGGGTTGCTGTAGGTGACCTGGAAGTCTGGTTTTGAGACTTATTTACATGCCTTCTCATTTTGATCTGGGGAAGGGTTGTTGTTGGTGCCTGCATGGCTCACCTCCACTGACCTGGGAGCCATGGGACAGTGGCTCAGAAGCCCCTTCCTCTGGGCTGGGAGTGGCAGGATGGATGGTTTCCTGGAAGCCCCTTCCTCTTGGCCAGTCCTCATTTGATTTTAACATCCTAAAGGACCTCAGGCAGAGCATGCTAACTAATGGTGTTCAAATCCCCTATATAGTGTGTTTGTTGGACAATGTACGTCAGACATATTCTCTGGTTCCTCATGATATTTTTCACCTTGTAAAAATGTGCCTGTCCCCTGCTCAGTATTTCCACTTTGAGGTGGAACTGTGTTCATTAATCAGAGAACAGGCTCATAAAAATGCTCAGGGAGGTGCTCAGTTCAGAGAAGTTACTATTGATATGTTATTGGGTATGGGTGACTTTTTGGATTTCAGCAGGCAGGCTTTGTGCCCAGCATTACTTTCACCTGCTAGAGGACCTCCTGTAGAGGGCTTCAGCTTCTGTGCCAGTTGATGGTGTGCCGACATAATCTTTTACTCAAATCATGCAAGGGCCATTGGAAACTTACACAGAATTTGTAGTAAGATTACAACAAACTATTAGGAGACAGATTTTTAATTCCCAGGCAGCAGACATCCTGATTTTACAGCTAGCCTATGAAAATGCTAATATGGATTGCAAACAGGCAATAAATCCTGTTTGTTCCTCTAAAGAGCTTGGAGCATCAGTGATTCCACTGCCTGTTGCTCAAGTGCAAGGATCCGAGTTCAATCCCTGGTACCAAAAAAAAAAGAACAGTAAAGATCTTGGAGCATATATTAAGGCATGCAAAAATATTGGGTCTCCTTTATACAATTTGGCTCTGATGGCTCAAGCCATCTCCCAACATTTACACAGTACACACAGTAATTTAGATCTTCCTGCTGCTCAGAGAATTCACCTACTGGGAGTTGAGACTCCAGTATCTGTCCCCACAGGAAATCATGGACCCCACCCCCACCCCCTGGAACAATTGGTTTGATACTTGGAAAATTCTCTCTAACTTTGAAAGACATTACTGTTATTCTGGCTATTGTTGATTCTGATTGTACTTCTGAATTGTCTGTTCCTATTAGCTCCACAGGACTTTGGGTTATAATCCACAAGGAGATTATATTGCCCAATTGTTGCTTCTGCCTAAACCAAAGTTAAATAATGTTAGCTTTAAAAATTCCTGAGAGGATCCTCAGCCAGAAATCCTCAAGAAGAGATTTATTTCACCCAAGAGATTTCCAAAAACTGCCCCATGTGCAAAATTAAATTGAATGGCAAATACTTTATAGGCTTGATAGACATAGGTGTCTATGTGTCCATGATTGGCACAATTTTGGCCATCATCTTGGGCGAAAAACCAACTAAAACATCTCTGTTATACCTTGGCACCCCCAAATAAGTTTTCCAAAGCACCATTCCCCTGCCTTATGAAGGGCCTGATGGTCATTTGGGACGTATTTGTCTTTACATAGCTCCCATACCTGTAAATTTATGGGGCACAGATTTATTGGAAAAAGGAAGAGTTGTAGTGACTACTTTGCCCCCTAAAACCTCACTGGGTCAACATGCTGCCTAAAATGGGATATGAACCAGAAATAGGATTAGACAAGCAACTTCAGGGTGGAATGCAGCCTATAGAACAGCAACAGAAAATAATTACCTTGTAATTAGACATGAAAAAAAATTTTAGTTGAGGTCATTGAAGAAGTTTCTTGGCCCAAGGCAGCTTTGCCTTTACAGTGGAAATTGAATGACGCCATTTGGGTTAATCAATGGCTGCTACCACTGGAGAAACTAATCATATTAGAGCAAACTGTATTAGAACTACTTAACAAAGAGCATTTAAAACCATCCATGAGTCCTTGGAGCACACCTACTTTTATTATTCCAAAAATGCCAGGGAAATGGCATTTGCCTCAAGATTTATGGAGAGTTAATATCAGCCTCATTGCCACGAAGGCATTGCAACTTGGCTTACCAAAGCCAGTGGCAATTCCTCAGAAGTTGCCACTTACAGATTTAGGAGGCTGCTTTTTCAACATTTCTTTGGGGCTGACTGGCCAACCTTGATTTGCCTTTTATTGGATTAGGTCTGAAATAGGGATAGCAAATTTTCAATTGCTGAATTTATGTGAAATATCACAGGGGGATTCTGATCTTAATTCCCCTCACAAATTAACTCCAGAGACACAAAAGGAGTTACAATTAATAGAACAAAGAATACATATCTGGCAGGATTTTCTTATCAACTCTACCTAGCCAGTTCATTTGCTTATGCTTAACATCCCTCATTCACCTACAGGTTTAATAGGACAATGGTATGAGAAAGAGGTCTTTCCCATGTAATGATGATTTTTGTCAAACCGGTTAGGGAAATCTCTACAATTGTATCTAGAGAAAATTGCAAAACTAGTTTTCTTGAGACATAATCAAATCTAACAGTTATTTGGTGCTCACCCTCATTTCACCATTATCCCAATTGATAAGGATCAGATGCAGATGCTGCTACAAACTGCTTTATATTGGCAAGGCAGATTTCATTGGACAGATAGATATTCATTACCCTAGTGATCCTCTGTTTCAGTTTTTTCATGACATGAGTTTATTCTCCCCAAGACTATTCAATTTCAGCCATTGCAAGGTCCCTCAACCTGTTTCACTGATGGCTCCTCTAAGGACCAAGCAGCAATTTGGAGCTCTTCCTTTAGTTATGTGTTGCCTACACCTGGTCCCTCTGCTCAGAGGTCAAAGTTTCTAGCCATTTTATTTGTGATTGAAAACTTTCCCTCCCAAACTCTTAATATTTTGAGTGATTTCTTTTATGCAGTTTGTTTGACTCAAAGACTGGAAGGAACTATGGTCTGCTCTACCTTGGAACCTAAATTATTAAACTTTTTTTAAGATTACAAAAGGCCATACATCAAAAAATTCCTCCTGCCTTAATAACTTGGGGTAGAAATTTTGCCTGTGTACTGACAGATAAGGATGAAACCTTCTGGATTCCCTCCTGGAATATACTATCATGTGTCATGCTAGTGAAATCACCAACATCTCAGAGACCAGGGATAGCACCCCCACTGAGAGCAATGAGCCAGCTGCACCTGAGCGACACCTCCTCACCACTGATGACTAACAAATCCACAGTAGGGTCCAGGACTGAGATGATGCACCCAGAGGAAGAATAAATATAGACTTATGGCAAAAAGGGAGGGACATCAAAATGTTCTTTTTACATTTACAGATACAAAAATGCTTGCATTCCTTCTGATTCTAATCTCAAGAGATCTGTTAATTGACTACAAAAGATTTTGACCAGTCATATACAATTATAAGCCTAAAAATCATAAAAGGATATCATCATTCAATTTGCCCAAATATATTTGAGTGCACTCCAGTTTTATAAATTGTCTTATATGTTTGTCTGTTGTCTGTTTCTCTCTTTGTATAGTTGAGCTCAAAAAAACCTTTTTTCCTCTCTTTTCTTTTTCACCTTTAAAAGTTTTTTTTCTCTTTTCTTAAAAGATATTCACCTATTAATTGGGCTTACAGATAAAAGTAATTAAGTTAAAGACATGCCCTCCTTCCCAGGTTGCTAACTGATTAAAGTACCACCGAGATTTATTTTACAAAATAATGTGTATTGTCACCTAGTTGCAATAATCAAATTGTAATAAGGAGTTATAAAATAAAAAGATATATATATATTCTTATTATTTGTTTGTCAACATAGAGACAATGTGTACTCCCTTTGGGGAATAAAGAAGTGGCCACCCAAAAAATGATTATTCTGATTTTATTTCACTAATGGGACCCCCTAGTAATTTTCATAATTTTGTGGAAGACACACCACAATAAATATTGTCTCAATATTTTATTATAAATTGATTACTTAGTTATTATTGAAGTTTAAGTTCTAAATATGTTATTACAAAATGTTTACATTAGTTAAGCTCTAAATATGTTATTATAAAATGTTTACATTGGTTAAGTTCTAAATATGTTATTGTGATATGTCTGCATTGGTCATCTTCAAAAGATTAATTTCTGTGGCATAAAGAAAAGAGTGTCATTAGAAAGATGCATTTGGTACAAAACTACATTGAAGAACATAAGGTTTTATATAATTTATATATTGATAATTATTACTGTTCCTTTTCTGGTGTACAAAATGTATTCATGCCCTCTAATTGTGTGGGTCTTCCAACATATTGTTTCTGGTAATAACCTTTTGATTCAGATATTTGCCCTTCTCTTATGCTCCAGCCACCTATGATGATAGGCACACTTGTAGGCTGATATATTTTCCTTGGATGACATCCTATAAAAAGATAGCTACTTGGGGATTCAACCACAAGAACAAGCATGATTGGCAATAATAACAGTCTTTTAATTATATTTGTATTCCAAAATGCTTAATATCCAGGTAAAATTATAATAGTTGAGTTCACTTATCCTCTTACAATGCTAATGTTATTGACCTTCTCTTCTGGGTGTTCAACAACCAATGTTTAGAGACCAGAACTAAAAATTTATCTGGGCTAAGATGACAGCCAATATTTTGGCCCTGGCCCTCCAAGGTAAACTACAACAAAAAGATCCAGGACATGAGGAGGGAACCTTCTCCAAGATCCTACATCTTTGGTGAGTCACACAACATCCTGAGTAGGGAGGTTGCTGAACACTAAAATGGTAAGATCCAACAAAAAGTGTGCCAAAGGAATGTCACCTGGAGGAAAAAAATCTCCCAGGATTTCACAGAAAGCAACATGGTTAAGCAAGGCCATGATGGCTGACACTGACAGAAGAGCTAAGAGGCTCTAGGCATGGTTCCAAGACAGTGCCTCCAGAGACTTAATTGACTTTGTTAGATAGCAAGAGTTTGATTATATTTAATATAGGCCTCACTCTCACTTGGTCTTAAACACCCAGTAGAAAAGTATAACTGAAGACAATAGTTATTTGAGTTCAACAAAAGTTTTAAGTTTTTTAGCCAACATTGTTTAAAAATTATTAACTTTTTAATCCTTTTACAGACGCAATTAAGAGAAATTATGCTTATTATAGACAGCTAAGCCAATCAAACACAATATAGATCCTCACAATATAAAAGGACAAGCCACTGTTGGGTGTGCTCACTTTTCCTAAAAACACCTTCACATAAAACAAAAAGAAAGGGAGCTATGTTGGGAGCAATGGTACATAATTTTAGGGAAAAATCATTTGGTTAGGCCTAGTTCTCCTGCCTACAGCCCAGCTATGGCATTCTGAGACATAATTCCATTTTGGCCTCTGGTCACAACTGAGATCTCAATGATCTGGTGATGGTGTGATTCTCCAGGACAAGATTACACCCCTGGGAGACATCCTGGGAGGAACCAAATCTTCATCTGCACAGTTCCTCATCGTTTGTGGATTTCTCCTGTACCCCAGCCTTCTTACACCTTCTTTATCCCAATGTGAGGTACTGAACTCTCTGAATTTTCATTTGTCACATTTGTTTCTCCCGAGGTACTGAATGAAAGGTACAGCAAGATTGGAGTCTTTGGCCTTTGCTGGCCAGAGCAGCACCGATCAGGCCCAAAGCTCAGCTTCTTCTCCAAGTCTCATTTTTCTACCTTTCCTGCATAACAAGTTAATTTGCCTTGTGCTGCTGTGGCTCCCAGGAGACTAGGACTCACTGCAGAGGTTCTAGTAATGTCCCCCTACCCTGATCCCTGTTCCTTACAATAGTTCACTCATAAACCATTCATAGATAAAATTTTTACAGTTAATATTTACTAATCATAAACAATGAAATATATGGTGAAATTTCTGTACAAATTTTGAAATAAATTATTAGTAAATTATATAAAAGCATTTACAAGAATAAAAATGAAAATTGTGTTTAGATAAAGCATGTTCATGAAGGGAATAACTCAATAATAGAAGAATGGTAAGTGTTTTCCAGTTTCATCTATGAATTCAATCCAGTTTAAATCAAAATTTTACCTGATTTGTGATAAATACAAAAACTCCAACTTTCTGTAGAATGGGAGGAATTACTCTACTAGACATGAAATACTATTGGTCATATCTCTTTTACTGGGAGTTAGTCAGTTATTCAGGTTTGTCAATTGGTCACTGACTGAATAAATGCCCAGGACATCATCTACAGAAGTTGAGTTTAGACAGGGAGGTCTTTATAAAATACACTGTGAAAACATCGTTATGCTCTTGTGAGTACAGCAGATTAATAATTAGAATAAATACTGTTTTTCATTATATCATAAAAAGATAGGCAGTATTAATTTGGAATTATTTCTTGTGTAAATTGGTTTTAATTGTGCCTTGAAAAATAAAGAAAACATTGGCTTAACAAGTCCAGTGAGTTTCTTCAGGTAAGGGCTATGAAAAACAAAGGAATATTGACTATGTCTATAAGTTACATTTCTACTAGATATGGACCAGTGCATGAAGTGTCCAGATCATCGGTTTGCCAGCATTCAGAGAAATTGCTGGCTTCCAAAATCTGTAACATTCTGGCTTATGAAGACCCCTTGTGGAAAGCTTTGGCTGGCACAGCCCTGAGTCTCTCTGTAATCACAGCTTCTGTCCTTTTGCTTTTTGTGAAGGACAGAGACACTCCCATTTTCAGGGCCAATAAGGAGATTCAGTTACACCATGCTCATTTCACTCAGCTTCTGTTTCCTCTGCTCCTTACTCTTCATTGGCCATCCCAACACAGCTACCTGCATCCTCCAGCAGACCACATTTGGAGTTGTGTTCACTGTGGCTGTTAGTCTTGGCCAAAACTATCACTGTGGTGCTTGCCTTTAAGATAACTGTTCCAGGCAAAAGGATGAGGCAGTTGCTGATATCAGCAGCACCTAACTACATCATTCCCATCTGCTCCCTCATCCAACTCAGTCTCTGTGGATTCTGGATGGGAACAAGTCCACCCTATATTGACAAAGATCCACACTCTGAATATGGCCACATCATCATCATGTGCAACAAGAGCTCATTCATTGACTTCTACTGTGTCCTGGGATACCTGTGATCCCTAACCCTAGCCAGCTTCACTGTTGGTTTCCTGGGCAGGAACCTGCCTGGCACATTCAGTGAAGCCAAGTTCCTGACCTTCAGCATGCTGGTGGTCTGCAGTGTGTGGGTCACCTTCCTCCCTGTGTACCACAGCACCAAAAGGTCATGTTGGCCATGGAGGCCATCTCCATCTTGTCCTCCAGTGCAGGGCTGCTGGGCTGCATCTTTGTCCCTAAGAGCTACATGATCTTATTAATGCCAGAGAGAAGTTCTCTGCATGGGTTCAGAGATAAAATAGTCTGGGAGAAAGAAGCCTTCTTAAATAATAAAAATATGTATTTCTCCTGAAATACACAGAGGGTATGAGGCAATTCTACATCATTTTGCAATCAGATAATACAATTTAGTATGTATTTCAATGACAAGTGATTCTCCTTTCTCTAGTAGTCTAAATGTCACTTCTATGTGTAATAATCACATTTTAATTTGAATTTTATTGTGTATAATTCATTTCATTAAATATGAAATCTGCATTATTTGTGCTCAAATGTGATGTTAACTTTTGTCTTGTCTTCCTCTTGAATTTCTCAAATATTTTCATAATTTTTACAATTTTATCTATAGATCAATAATGCTAAATCTCCTAACAAATTTTCCTCTTTTTTTTCCTGTTTAGAGTGTACCAAATTTTAATATGCTTAAAATAGCATATTTGGGTAGCTGGTTGTGTTTTTGGTCTTTTCACATTTTTTCTTTGCTACATTCCTGAGGCTATTTTTGCAGAGTTTTTTCAATAGAAGGCCTTTTGAATGCTAGAATTAGGTGATCATATGCTGTAACAAATACTCTAAATTTAGGAAGTTTAGTATTGAAATTACACATTAATTTAGGAAGGAACATTTTAGCTTGCAGTGGTGAGATTTTCTATCCAAGAATGTATACAAATTGGCATTTACCTTTGTTTATTCATTCTTTGTTAGTGTGAGACATACATGTATATATTCATATCCTCTTTTGTAAATATTATTCATGTGTATAAATAATATTTATTTATTTATATACACACATTATTTATTTGCATAAATAATATTTATGCAGTATTTATTCTTGTCATGTTGTATCCTCCTGGATAATTTTAGGAATTGTTAATAATGTTTATAGGAAGAACACTTCTCTAAATCCTTGGCAAAATGGCACCACTTCATACTGAACCACTATTTACTGCCTATTGTGACCAGCCCATTTCTGAGTCTGTGTCAGATTTTGACACAACAAGATTACACGTTCCAGTTATACTCATCTACCATGACAGTACTTGCTGAGACCTGCAGAGTTCTCAGTAAGGTGGGATGACAATATAGTACACATATCTTTTTCCAGAGACTCTTGCTATAATCCTGGTTTTCTTTTTAACATAAAGGCACAGATAGTGTGTAGCTAAGTAAACATGGTATGAAACTTTAGTAGTGGAGCTGCCTGCAAGCCATTTACCAGTGTTTAAGTACTTCCTAATAAACTGATTTTCTCACAAAGCAGGTCCTGTCTAAGTCATTATTTGTAGTGATAGTTCAAGCTCAATCCAGAGGCAGTTTCTTTTATGTCTTCCCAGAAAATAGAACACTGGTGCTTGAGCAGAAATCTGGCAGATAATGAGGTTGATGAGTCAGGGTGGGTCATCTCTAGGTGAAACTCTTGGTGGGCTCCTCTGTGTGAAAATGTGTGTCATACTTCCCTAATGTCTGGTCCATCACATGATGTATGGTTCATATACATGAGTATAGGCATCCCTCCAAATGCCTAGTGGACTATAGAATATACAGCAGTTTCTGGGAGGAATGGTTATTTGAGAGGGCTGCAGGACTGCTTGTTCTGAAACTGGTCATCTATGATTTCCATCCATCTTTAAGTGTTTACAGATTTGTGGAAAAGATGCTAGCAAGTACTATGGATAAATTGGTTTTATTGGTTATATTTGATGAAAATGGCTATATGGATCTGCTCCAATGTTTAGAGACATTTGGAGATGTTAACCATCACCTACAAGAATATATAATATTAAAGTTAACAATGGACTCCAGGTCCACCCAGTCTAGGACCTACATCTTCTAAACCTCTGTGCAGACACCTCTGCCCAATAACAGTCTATAAATGCCATGAGCTTCTTGACCCTCTAAAATTTGGCTGTGTATTGTCTTAGAAATCTGACTGGAGCTTTATGTGACTAAAATGTGCATGTCAGATAGCAGAGTTGGGCTAGTACTGCTCCTTTACTAATGGCTGCTACTGAGACTTAAATCATAGTCTGTAAAGCAGCAGGCTTGGCTGAGTTCAATTCCAGCTGAGGTCAATTGGACTCCAACTAAATTCTTCCCTCTCAATTAACTGTTTGTTCTCTTCAGAAAAATATATATGAACACTATCAATTTTCAGTCCTGCTTATGATAATTGATATCAGTATGTGTCCCAAGGCCTGCCCACCTCCTTCCTTCCAACACTTGTAATGAGTAAACACTGGATGTCCTTGGTGTCTTTGTCTTTGCTGCCCAGAGCAGCTTAGATCAGCTCAAGTCCCAGCTCTCTCTTAAATCTGTCTCTGTATCTTTTTTCTCTTTCTTTCCTATCTTGCAGGTATCATGGTTTTTCATAGGAGATTGAGGCTTCTGGAGGGCTCTTTCATAATGTTTCTTATAATGTTCTTGTGGCTAAATATGCCTAGAAGGCCTATGACATTGACTTCAATTGTCAAATGTCTCCATTGTGAGACCAGTTCAAAACAGTTAGAATGCAAGGATAAAAGGGGATATAAGGAAAGCTTAAAACTTGTCAAAATCAACGTGGAGTCATTTGTTTCAGCTTTACAAACATTAAAATGAGTGTGTAATAACAGAAGGGCACTTATGCACATGTGCCAGCTGATAAGCATGCCTGAAAATACTGCTAAAATGTACTTTTCTTGAGTCTCTTTGATCCTATCTCTTTGATCTGATATTGACAAATATACATCTTGGTATGTTCACAGGTGAAGACTAACTTTATACTAGGTGGGAACAGGTATCCTCCCTGAAGAACACATTTTTGATACACCCTGTTCCATACATGAAAAAACACATTATCAGTGATCATGATGATAATTCTGCCAAAGGATATGAATAGTATATGGTTACCTACATTCAGAATACATTTTAGTTCAGTTACTCACTCCTCACATTGGTTGCTTCAGCTTACCATCCCTTCATTAGAAATTTTTAACTCTGAGCCTTCTGTTTGGTACCTTTGCATGGACTCTAATCCTTTGATAAACAGGTCACTCATGTTTTGAACCATTTTGTTCACCTGAGTTAGCTCTTTATTAGTGCATTTTTTAAACTCTTTGATCATTCTTTTAAGAAGTCCATGATCTTTTAGGTTATATCAAATTTGAGGTCTCTGAGCACTTTATTCTATATTTTTTGAATACAGAATATTTATAGTTACATATATGTTTATAGAATATTTATAAAAATATTCCATATTTTATATTTTTGTTTGTTTCTTATTTTAACAATTTGTGTAATTCACTTGTTTAACTTTTTATTTACTCCATATTAATGCTCCCTGGATCAGCTTTTTGGGAGTTGGAAGATTTGGGATGCATTGTATTTCCTTGTTTTCTGATGTTTCTATACTTTGAGATGAGTGATGAGGGTTAAATAGAATATTTTTGTTACTACTATGGAGATCTTTGTAGTTAGGTTCTACCCTCTAGTGATGAACTTTGGGCATGGCTAACAATAGTCCCCAGCCTCAGTCCAGAGATCTAACTGACTCCATTAAATTGGGGATGTGTGAATGCAATGCGATTATCTCAAGACTTAGTTTTTCAGAAGCAAACCACAGTAACTTTAATGCCACAAAGACAAACTAGATATTGGCATATAGTTAAAACCAATTAATAGTAGCAACTATGCTTACCATTGTCAATAGCAAAGAAAACATCCACTGTAATAAAATAGAAGATAACCTGAACATTGACATACTATAAAAACCAATAAAACATAGCACTGTAGCACACTTAAAAATAGAAAAGAAATATGCAATAATAATATATGCACAAAGAGCAAGAAAACACTGATATAGTGACTACTAAGTGCAACTATAGTACCACCATTAACAACAGAAAAGATGTGAAAAATAACAGCATGGAGTCAACTAAATATATGAAAGTCAACAAAACTTAATAGTAGTAATAAATTGGAGGGGATATGGAGAAGAAAAAAGAAGAAAAATATTTGAATAAAAGAGGAAGGATGAGTAGAGAAAGCAATATAAAGAATTCAATACAGTAGAAGTAAATTAATAGAATTAGATAAAATATACAGGAAACAAAAATACAAGAAAAGTAATATTAAATAGGGTGAAACAAAAAGAAAAAGAAAGAAAAAAAGACTAAAAAAGAAAAAAAAAAAAGGAAAGAAACACCCCCCCCCCCAAATTCCAGGACACTAACAAAGAAAAAGTGAAAACAAGTCTAAAAATATATCCTTATGTGTTTGAATGAGTGGTTTCTCTCAGAAACTACAGTATTGGAATCTACCAGATGTGAGTGAGCAATAGAGTCACTAGTAAATCCCATTTGTTTCCACATACACTTTTTTAACATGTGGATATTGTGGTCTGTCCTGGCTTCTTAGCTTGGCATTGACAGTGGTGTCTCTCTTTAGGTGGTATTCATACAAGTGGGTTCCAAAACAATCTCACTCAGCCTGGAACTGGCTCAGTTTCTTTCCATAACCCTAGGCTCTTAGTGTTCAGGCCTCAGATCAGCCTTCCCCCATCTCTTTTATCTTCCTCAGACTCTGATCCCTTTACACACACTCATTCTTTTTGGGGATCCAGGGCTGACCCATGGGCATGTTGGGTCCAGGAGCCTGAGCTCAGTTCTCTGCTTTGTTCTTCCTCAGCTTTCTCCAAATATCCTGCCATCTTTTCCTGACTCTTCAGGTCACTCTTTCCCTCAGGGCTTCCAACCTCCTGCCTCAGGTGTCTCTAAGCCTGCTCTGGTCCCTCACAGGTCTTCTTCAGTCAAGCCAACCATCCTCAGTTTTCTTCCCCAGGCTTTGTGTCCATTTCTCCAAGGGTCCCTCTGCCCATCCTTGGGATTCCTTGGTCTCAGTTTCTTGGTGGTTCACTTGATCTCTCTAGCTAGCATCCTCAAGGCTCTACCCACCTCTTCAGGTCCCTCAGCCTGTCCATGCCTCTTCCTGTCCTTCTGCCCCTGCTCAGCATCCTCCATGCCTTAGAGGTTCTCTCTTCCAGGCCTCTAGTCCCTTAGTTTCTCCTGGGGTTCCTCCATCTGTCAGGGAGTCCCACACTCCAGGCTCAGGTCCTTCCATCTGTCCTCAGTTCCTTCCATACCTCTTGTCCTTCTGTGACTTCTTGGGCCCCTCTGTGTCTCCTAATTCCTTCCCATCAGGCTTCAGTTCCCTCTGTTTCTCTTTGCTGGTTTCCATCCATCCATGTGTCATTCATACCTGGCTTGCGTCTTTCTTCATGTCTTTCTGTGTCTTTCCATGTCTCCTCAGAGCCTTCATTGTCTCCTCCATCCTGTCCTTTGGGCCTCCTGTGTCTTTGTTTCTCCTTACATCCACTTCAGAAACCCACCCTTCAGCTTGATTGCCTCCACATCCTCCACTCATCCCCTGGACATTTATGTCCTTCTATTCCACTTCAGTTCTACCCATGTCTCCTCAGGCTTTCAGTCAGACCTTGCATCCCTCCATTTCCCCTCCACCACTTGTCTCTATCAGAGTGTCACATACATCCAGGATTCTCTGCTCTTTTTCTCTTCTCTCTGGTGTCTACACAGGTATGAGAAATAGCAAAAGGAATCTGGTTGTTTTTCTTCATGCATTTCATTTATGAACGATGGTGGGAGTCATCCATTCTGTGGATAATATTTTCTGTTGTCTCTGTATATCTCTACTCAGAATTTGCCCATTACTTTTTTGATATTTGGCTTAGGTTTAGTGTTAGGATTTAGGTTCAGTTTCCGGTTAGGTTTAGATTAAGTGTTAGACTAGAAATGACATGACATTTCATGATTTAGGTTGAAATTTGCATTAGCATGGTACTGGCATTACATGTTCCTTTTGCAGTAGAGACTGCACTTGTAAGGTGTCTAATTCAGAGTCTGGGACAATTGGACATTCACCAGGGTGGGGGATGTAGTCCACATCTGCCTGGCAAGTGCAAGGTCCTGAGTTTGATCCCTGGTACTGGGGAAAAAATGGATGCCCAGTAGTGATGTTTTTATTTTAGTTTTAAGATTTTTTATTGAAAAACAAAAGAATCCAGTTAATGTGTGTCCATTCTGAGAATAAATGTCCATGAAGCTTCCAGGGATCAAATTTACCATCTCAAAAGAAAGTCTGACCACTAATCTGGTCTCAGGGCCTAAAAATATGTGAATGGGATGACATTGGTATGTATAAAATTATTTAATGGCAGGAAGGGCCAACTAGGAAGTTAAGTACCCTAAACTTGCACAATAAATAGGACCTGAGCCATCTCTTCCAGACAAAGGTGGTTCTTGATTTGAAAGTTAGGGAATGACTCAGTCTTTGGGATTGGATGACTTTCCTTTCCAGATGCATAAAAGATTACCATCTGGTGTTACTAGGCATCTCCCCTATTGTGGCTTTTGGTGTGAAAAGACTTAAATTAACCACCTTCCCATTCCTGGCACTCACACATAGTGCCTGAAGAAGAGAGATGCACTCTAAGAGAACATTCTGAAGTGATTTGTTTTAAAATCAGTTCAGAATTTTAAAAAAATAGTAGTGGCAAATATTTGTGAAGATTTGGAGAAATTGACACCTCCCTTAATGGCTGGTAGGAACTTGAAATGATGTGGCAACTTTGGAAACAATGAGTCAGTTCCTCAAGAAATTAAATGTGGAGTCATTATGTGACCTAAAAACCCGACTCACAGTATCTACCTGAGAAAGTCAAAATGAAATCCACACAGAAACTCACACATGAGCATTCATAGCAATCTTATTCATGGTAGACAAAAGGTGAGACTCCAGATGTCCAAAAAATGATAAATGGTGAAACAAAATGTGTCATGGCCATAGGATTAAATGCTGTTTGGTAACAAAAAAGATGAAGAACTGTTATGGCTTGTGTCTAGATGTCCCCACAAAGACTCATGCAGTCATAGGTGGCACTATTCAGAGGGGGCTAGATCCAGGGTGTGTGATACTAAGATTAAATGTTTGATGTTGGGATTAATGGTGTGTGACTACTAAATTTTTCTGATGATTGGTTTGGCATAATTCTGGATATGGATAATGGGAAGGTCAATCAAGTGTGTGGGAGGCACCACCCAAAATTCAGTTAGCATGGAAAGGATACAATGGAGAGGCTACTGCCTTGCTGCTGGCTGCTTCTTCCTGCCACGAACTGTTTTTCCTGTGTAATGCCCTTTGCCATGCCATGCTGCTTTGGAGCCAGCCACTACAGACTGAAACCTCTATAAACTGTGAACTACAATATGGCTTTCCTTTTTTAACTTTGGATGTTGACTTTTTGTCCCAGTAACGAATAAAGTAAGACAAGTACTGACTCTTCAACATCATGCATAAGCTTTGAAACATTGTGTGCAGAGGAAGAACCTAGTCACAAAATTACATACATACAAGTTGCCATTTGTGTTGTATAATTCTGAATTGAAATGTCCAGGAAAGGTAAATGCAAGGAGACAGGAAGTACTCTGGTTAATGGCAGAAAATGGAGGATTGGGGAGTGTGTGTCATGAGTTCTAGGCATTGGATTTTTTTGAGGGGGTGCTGAGAAATTTCTAAGATTAGAGTATGGTTGCATAAATTTGTGAGTAAAGCAAAAACCACAGAATTGTACACAATAAGCAGGTGAACTTCATGGTCTATAAATCTCACTAAGAATAATTATTTAGAATGAATTAAGCTAGTAAACAGATCCCAGTAATCAAGAGTAGAACTCATGAAACTACAGCCTAAAAGTCACCAGAGATTCTATGGCCAGCAAAGCTCGATAATACTCATTTTCCAGTCCTTTGCAGAGCAAATTTACCGTGTCTTTGAGTACGAAGTCAAGGCACAAAGACTACAGAAGATATCAGTTATTCATTGCTTCCCTTAGGGATTGGTTGTGTCACTCATTGCTTGTAATCTCACAAATGAAAAATGTCATGATTCCCACACTGCACTTTCACACAGAGTAGCTTCACTGTCTAGGAAATAACCTAAGATCCAGGGCTATAAAAGTCTGCCTGTGTGATCCTTGTTTTCAGCATTTTGAGTGGTGAGAAATACATTAATATTTGCTTCTTTGGGCTTTCATTTTGAAAGTCTGAGGTAAAAGATGCATTATTCACATAGCACTATGTACTCATTAAAGAATACATACTGAAACAACCACGTTTATAGGTATAGGAAGGATTGTCACAATGTTAAGTGGTTGAATCAGCATGAATAAAAGAACTGAGAAGTAGGAAAAGAGGTCAAATTTTGTACCTGAGAAATGTAATAGGATTTTAATGCTTCTTATTTAGTCATTTGGATTTTCTGAACTGAGTCCATGCAACAGGGAACACATGTGGTCAAGAGTGTCTCAGTGGATGCGATTGATGTGAAAACCAGGATAGGTCACACACAGCAGGATCTATGACCATCTTGAATTTTGGGTGAAGTTGCAACTCTCTCTACTGAACTTTGGAGGGTGTATGGTGAATTGTGCTTGACTGAGAATGGCCCTTTGAGATCATTTCGGCAAATACCATGCATTGAATTTTGTGCTGTAATTCATTTCCATCATTCTGAATGTCATTTATGCCTATTGCTGAGATACACAAGCTTAAGACTAGATCCACCCAAGATCCGGTGGAACTTGGGACATTGACATCAATGGACTTGGAGGAAATCATGCTGTCTGGATGTGGAGAAGATGATCCTCATGTGCAAGCTTTTCACCTGGAGAGAAGACCTCAGATGCTAAGCCCCAGGGCAAAAAGGGCTGTAGATTCAAGAAGCAGATGGAAGAGGCTTTGCTTAAAGTGTTAGTAGCATTAGAGCATCCACTGCCCTTCGCTACTCCATGCACACATATGTATACACACATACTTTATGCATTTATCTGGTAGACTCTGCAATTTCTACCTTCACTCAGATTTGAAGTTCTGCCACCACTCCTAAGATGCTCCCTTTTATTATTACCTTCCTGCTCCAGCACGTCCCTGTCATTGTACATGATTTCCCTGTCCCCAAATGTTTTCCAAGGATAGAAATGTGGTTATTGGTTAATTTCCTCCTTTACAGATACTTAAGCTTTAATACATATTATGAAAGTGCACATTTTATTTTCTAATGTAAGTACTTTCTGCATTTATACATTTCTGGTTCTTTAATAGGAAAGAAACTGTCTAGGAGGTCCATGAACAGTTAATCAACATTTTATATTTCTGTGTCTGGTCATTTTGCCCCACAACTCCACAGGACTGTGTTTAATTTAGTCTCTTCCTGCTTTCTTTTATCCATTTTGAAAGTAGGAAAAGAAGAGTGTATGTTTCATGTTTCCCTGCACTGCTAGATACACAGGGCTCAGGCCATCCAGGCACACAAAGGGAAAAGCAGGAGCCACACAACTTTGACACAAAGTATAAAGACCAAACAAGCCACTCCTAATATGTGGATGCATACACATTCATCTTGGAACCATTCTTTCCTTCTCAAATGACACCAAGTGCCCTAGATTGATGATCTGGTATTTATTAAGGATTTTTATGACCCACACTTAGAAAAAATTTGGCTGGAGGGTGCTTCTGGACTTTGATGGTTATCAGAAAATGACAATAAATTTAAAGAATGATTACTTTCCTCCATATCTTAGGGACCCCTTAATACACATTTGCTTTTAGTCAGAACTCCTAAAAATTCATCATATTCTTGAATGTGTTCTAAAGAAAAATTGCTGGAGTGTTCCCTTTTCCAACCTCAGCTCTGCTTAAAGTTAACATTCTGAAGAACATTCTTGAAGATTTTTTCAAAATGGTACTATTCTATGTACATTCTTTATATAAAGATCAACATTTCTCTTTACTCAATCCCAACAAATCCATAAATTCTGAAGAGTCTAAGGGGTCAAGTAGTCATCAGATGACAACCAAAACACATTGAACTCCAAACTTCTGCCCACTAAGAAATAGAATGACTGTTGTTGGAAGAAGGGCACACCCATTCATTGCCAGGGTGGCAAGCAAGAGCTAGGCCCTGCATGAAACAGGGTAATGAAACAGCCAGTGTCCAGTGTTAAAGTGTGCTGCAAATGAACAGTTCCCAACCAAATCTGTGCAGCACATGCTGACTTATAAGGATAAAGTTGAAGATCTTTTCATTGATTGCTGCCATAATTTCCAGCAGTCACAGCATTTTACATCCAGATCCTTGCATCAATTCCCACATTTTAAGTCAATTGTGCTCAGCCTATAATCCAGAGAATCAGCAATGCTTCAATATGGGGAATGGAAATGGGAACATTACTGTAGGCTTCTGTGGTAAATCTACAGTCTCCTTTGACACACTATAACACAAGCTGATAATAAAGATAAGAAACAAGATTTAGAGATAATTTGCTCTTAGAGCTGATCAGTGGTGCTTTGAGCATCAAAGACAAGGGGTGCCAAGGGCAGCTAGTTTTTATTGACTATAAGCATGGGGAGGTAGGAAGAGTACAGTTTGAAGACATTTAGTAGCACTGTGTGAAGCTTCTGGCTGGAAGCATCTGGGAATGGCTGATTCACTGATAGGGATATCAGGTATGCAGGCAGGAATAGCTGATATGCAAACAGGGATGGCTGATATGCAAACAGGAATATAAATGGGTAAGGCACTCCCTGTCTTTCTTGAAGAGATCAAAGGATGCTTATACCAAGTTGCAATTAACCAGAGTCTACTAATACTGGGCAGAGATGTCTGGTACATTTCTGCCTTTCCTTTTTGGAAGCAGCACCAGCTGCACCAGATTGATTTTCGGTTTTATGGCATCTAGGCATTGCCTGGTTGTGGTTCCTCTGTGGCATGCTCTGCATATTTATTCCTAGGTTTCAGCTGTAGGTGCATTAGATTTGTAAAACTAATCTTGACTTCATTTTTAACAGCTAGCAACCTGAGGGGAAAAGGCATGCTTTTAACTTTAATATTATTTGTTTATAAGCCAATTTAAATTATACACTAATATCTTTCTTTTAAAAAATTATACACATAATTTTAAAGGGTAAAAACAGAGGAAAAATTGTTGAACTCAAAGTAATTTTATATTGGACAGAGAGACAAAGATATAAGACAATTAATTTATGAAACTAGAATGCACTCAAACATACTTGCCCAAATTAAATTATAATATCCCTTTTATGACTTTTTGGTTTATAATTGTAAATAGGACTATTCAAAATATTTTGTAGGTAAATTAACAAAGAGATCTTGTAATTAGAATCAGAAGGAATAAAAGTGATTTATACATGTAAATGTAAAAACAATGTTTAAATCGGGCCCTTTTTATTATTCTCTCCTACTATAAATCTATACCAATCTTGAAACCAACAAGCAATCATACAAATTTCTTTGATAAATCACTTCTGCACACCTTTTAAGCATATAAATGTTTTCTAGTCTTGTCATAATATATCTTCTTTTCTTTCTAACAAGACAAAAACCATACAAAATACTTTCATATTAAAAGCATAAATCTTGAACTGTTAACCTTCTTAATATTTTTTGTCCATCTGACTAACTGTAAATCTTCTAAAACAAGTTGTCAATAGCATAACTTTGTGTTATAATTATTATTAGAAATCTGTAAGCAGAAAGTGAGAGATGAACGAGTTAACTCAATAATTCCATATTAAGAACTTTCAATGTAGAAGAAATGTTTTAAATACACAAATTGAACATTTAGAAACTCAAAGAAGATTTATTAATTAGCTAGTAGGGGAAATTTTATTTTTTGGTAACACCTCTAGTAGAGCATAGCTGTGGTTTTTAAATCTTTGACCATATAGCTCAAGTCTCCAGGCAGCATCAGGCTGATGTAATAAACTTGGTTAAAGCCTATTGAACTTGAACTGGCCATAACATTTTAAATTTGAATGGATGTTAATTTATCTAGTATCAATCAGTGTCCTTGTCAAGGGGCGGTGGATGCATCATCCAGAGCTGCCCCATTTGGAATCTCTCTGATTGAGCATACCTGACAGAGAGCTGTCTCCCTTGGCTCAGTAGAAGGTGCAAGGGTAATAGACTTCCATTTGTTACTAATTTTTTTGTCATTCCTCCTTTTTGTCCTCAGGTGGAGGCTTCTCCTGAGAAGGTACTTCCTCTTTCAAAAGCTGTTTCTCAGGCTCTTACAGCCCCATTTGAGAAGCTGCTACACATGCTAACTTCAGGGTGATGCCTGAACAGGTTTCATTCACTTAGAATTAGGAGAGATAAAATCAGATTTGGGAAGCTTTACTGATGACACTGATAGAGGATCTTTTGAAAGGGTGACCTTGCTAATTAAACTGACAGGGGGTGATATTATCTTTCTCCTGGGCAAGACTCTCAGTTAAGGAGAAAGGGACAGGGTTCTGGCTTCTGCTTTCTAGGTGGGAATCCTCTACTTTGAAGGCCATCAGAATGCCCCATGGGGGCTTGGAACAACTAGGGTATAGGTTCTCATGGTTAATGAGGCAGAGTCTAGAACCAAACCCCCAGTGAGATTATGAAGACCCAGGGATTGAAGAGTCTTGACTCCACTTTCCTTACTGCATTAAGGAGGACCTAAAGGGAGCTACAATGAAGTATATCAATTATTCCAATTTGAGTCAGATTTACTGGGGAAAATAGGAGCCTCCTTCAATGTATGTTCAGTGCTTAACAGATGCTAGGACCAAATTCATCCAGGTAGATACTGATAGCCCTGAAGCAAAAGTGCTGCTTCTAGATAAAGTATTGGAGTCAACTCCTAAATTCTGTCACAAACTACAGAAGTTAGTGCTAGACCTAGAAAAAGATCACTTGGAATTAGTTGACTTTGTGAGTGAGTCTACGAAGATTCTTTAAAATAGAGGCAGAGAAGTTCAACAGGAAAAGAGGGGCAGACACAGAGAGCTGGTGGTGGCCTTAACAGGGGGTCTAGAGGAGGAGTCAGGTCTGAGAAACAACACTTTTTATATTTTGTAAATCTCCAGGCCATCACAAGATAGACTATCCATGCTTTAAAGAGTGGAGATGAGAGAAAGGAAACAAGCCATGAAAACTCTGTCATCATTAGGGGAGGGACATTGGAATAAGGACCTGCAAATTAACTTAGTGGTGGTGGGGTGGTCCTGCCTGTTGACTTTCTTGTGGATGCAGGTGCCCACTTCTCTGTCCTTACCTTTTTCCCCAGATAATGCTTTATATGTGCTTCTATAATTCAGGGGTCTTGAAATGCTTGGTGGGAAGGTTTTCTCTCAACTTGCAGCTTGCTTTTTGGGTGACCTACATTTTTTTCACTACTTTCTGATAAAGCTTGAGACCCCAAACCTACTGTTGTGCAGATATTTGCGATCTAGGGTTCAGGTCTAACTTTTCCTGCCTCTAGGACCACTAATCTCAAGGGAATGTTTCCTTGCAGAGCTACAAGTAAAAGCTGTGGGGTAGACAGATGGATATATAGTGAGAAGAGCCTTAATGGCCACCCTGGTCTTGATTCACTTAAAGGATTTTTTGAGTTTTCCTCACCAAAATGATAGCCTCATTATCAGGAAGTTAGAGGAGGATTGAAGCTCATCATTCAGCAATTGTTATAGTAGGGATTCCTGAGATAAACTGTTAGTCCTCATTACACTTGCATCACTGTGATAAGAAAGGGTGTAAATGAATGGAGACTAGTATAAGATCTATATCTCATCAATTAATCAATGGTACCCCTCCACTACATGTTCTAATCCCTGCACTCTTTTGGCCCAGATACCAGCCTCTGCTGACTGTTTTTTAGTTCTGGACATCAAAGATGCCTTCTTTTGCTTCCCTCTGGGACTTGTGAGCTAAACTCTATTTGAATTTGAGAAGCCTTTCAGTGGGGTTGGACAATTGACATGGACAGTCCTCCCTCGGGCCTTTTGTGATAGTACCCTCCTCTTTGGTCTGGTCTTGGCTCACGACCTTGAATGGAGAGAGAGAGAATTACCCTCCTACCATATTTGGATGATCTAATGCTTTGAGGGAGACTAGGGAAATGGTGTACAGGGTCACAGAGTGCCTCTCAATTTCTTGCCAACCCAGGGCTATAAGTTATCCTATGAAAAAGCCCAAATCTTCCAGACTCAAGATACTTACCTGGGATTGCTTATTTCACGCTGTAAGAGGGCTCTGAGTTTTGAGAGAATTCAGCCTATAATAGTCTTCCCACAACTTTAGGATATAAACCAACTGAGGGGCTTCTTGGGAGTCACCAGATTTTGTAGAATTTGGATTCCAGGGTATGTAGAAAAAGCCTGGTCTCTTTATTAGGTTCTCAAAGAGACACAAGAAGATCAGGCTCACCTCTTCACCTGGTGTTCAGAGGCAACCTCTGCTTTTTAGAAGTTAAAGTAGGCTTTGCTCAAGACTTTAACATCAGGGCTCCCAAACCAAGACAAATACGTTTTTTTCTTGAAGGAAAGACATGGGATTACCTTGGGGGGTCCTCACCCAAACCCTAGGACCCAGCCACCAGCCTGTGGCTTATCTAAGCAAAAAATTGTATACAGTGACTAATGGGTGGCTAGGCTGCCTGTGAGCATTAGATGCTGCTGGAATCTTAGTACCCGAAGCTTATAAATTCATTCAAGGATGGGGACTTACTATAAAGTCTCCTTATGACATTGGGAGACTCCTTAAGAGACCAATCTATCCCTGGTTCTTGTATGCTCAGAATTTAAAATACCAGATCCTACTGTTAGAAGGACATAATGCTATTACTGAAACCTGTCAAGACCTCAATACAGCCACTTTTGTGTTTGATCTGCAGGAATTAACTGAACACCAGCATGATCTGTGCCGGGATGTTAGTACATACTCAACAATTGAGGCAAAGGCACAATTGTGCTGGGATGCTAGTTCATACTCACCATTTGAGGCAAAGCCTGTTTGATCAGCCTCTTAAGGACTCCGAGTTTAAAATGTTTACTGATGGTAGTTGTTTTGATCAAGAGAGAATATGGAGGGTTTGGTATGCAGTAGTGGGTCATGGGGAGGTAACAGAGTCAGGACCCCTACCTCTCAGGCACCAGTGCCCAGAACTCAAGGACCTTACTTAAGCTCTCCAGCTCCTTAAGGTCAAAAGTTTTAACATCTATATTACTTCTAAATATTACTTTCACTTAGTGAATGCTAGTGTTATTTGAAAGGAATAAGGCTTATTAACCTCAAAAGTTTCTCCTATAAAATTCAGAAATATTACAACTGGTTGAGACTATTCACTTGACCCAGTGAAGTTGTTCACTGCCCAGAACACCAGAAGGGAAAAAAAACTATTGCCAGAAGAAATAAAATGGCTGACGAGGCCAAAGCACTTGCCTCTTGACACCTACAGTGTCCTTGTTGTGGTCTGAAAGCCTGCTGCCTACCACCCTACCTGAATACTCTGATCAGGAGGTGCAGTATGCCCATGGTCAGAATTGGGCCCTGAATTCTGAGGCTGGTGAATCACTCCCACTGGATATCTTTTCTTACCTAGCCCTCTACCCTAGAAGAAAGTCAAGGGCATCCACGTCATTAGTCATTTTAGATAAAAAATTACCCTTACTCTGTTCAAAAAGGCTGTTCAAGGAAAAGGGCTGGGCACAGTAGTGCAGCAGGTAGTTATGGATTGTTATATCTCATTTAAAACAAACCCTCAGAATGCCCAAATGCAACCACCAAGCATTATCAGAAAGCAGTACCAGGTCACTTACCCTGGAGAGAACTGCCAACTTGATTTTACTCATATGCCAGGAGATTAAGGCAGACAGTTCCTCCTAGTCTTCCTTGACACACACACACAGGATGGATATAGGCCTATCTTACTGGGCCAGAGAAGGCAAGAGAGGTTGTTAAGGTTCTGGTTAATGAGATCATTCCATAGTCTGGGGTTTCTCATAGCCTCCATAGTGGTAATGACCCCATCTTTTGTTCTGAGGTTACTCAAGGCATTTCCAAGCCTTTTGGCATTGACTATCGATTGCACTGCCCTTATAGGCTGTAATCATCTGTATAGGTAGAACATGCTAATGGGATACTCAAAAGGCACTTGCTTAAGCTGGCACAAGATTGTAAGGTCCCTTGAAAATAGCTCCTGCCTGTGGCCCTTATTTGGGCCAGAAATGCTCAAATTTTAGGGGCTGCCTGCTTTTGAGCTATTAAATAGGGGGGTCAGCCTCAGAAATGATGTCTTAGTTGATTAGGAAACAGATAGAGTCTTGGGGCAAGTGAAGGTCTTAAATCAGTTCCAACAAATTCTGTCAGCCTCAACACAAACAAATCATGGACCTACTCCAGCTAGTGAGCTCCTAGAAATCTTGGTATTAATAAAGGACCTAGATACACAGGACATAACCAAACCTCTATGGCAGGGTCCCTACATGATGATCCTTTCCACTTTCACTGTAGTTAAGGTGACATGACATGACACCTAGAATAATCGCTCCTTAGTGAAGTTATGGACTGCTTCTAGAGATTCAAAGATCATCAGCTCTCTGCTACAACCTGAGACAAGGTCTAGTCCCAGTGAACCTGTGAACCTATGGAAGATCTTAGACTTCTTTTCAAATGACAGCATGATAATTGACTCCACTGTGGCTCTCTTTAGGCTGGGAATGCCTTTTGTTCAAGAGGTTCTTCAACATCCTCTGTTTAGGTTATTCCTTCTAATGAGGATTCTGTTTACATTCTTGATCTATCTCCAATCCGTTTGACTCCTACCCCAAGGGTGGAATAATTTTCTGTATTCAAAATGAGGTACTTTATCTGGCTGAGTACAGTTGCCACTTGCCTAAAAACTAATATTTTTTCATTTCTCTAGCCTTAACCCTCTCCCCAAAACCATTAGAAAAAGCCTCACCATCATGGAACAATAACTCCCTTAGAACCCTGGCTAAGGCCCTAGCTTCAAGCTATCTTCACTGCTGGCTATGTTTTCAGGACCAAAGGCCACTTCTCAGTTCCTGGCTTTATAGGTGCAATAAGTAAATTCACCAGGCCAAGTATTTCTTGTTAACAGACCTATAAATTCTTATAATCCCTTGCTAGATCTCTCTGAGTTGCCCCCTCCTCTGGATCTGTGAGGGTTTAACATAAAGAACTATTTTGGATGGTAAGACAAAATATTCCAGGCACCCTCGAACTTACTCTGGACCTAGTGTGCCTATTCCACCTGATCCTATGGAGGAGCATGGAGGGACAAAAACCATTACTGTCTTTCCTATCATATATGGTAATTTGAGACTTTTCACCTTCAACATGGGATTTCAATCTTAATTTCATTTGATGGCCAAGAATTCACTGTTAAACAAGCAAAGATTTGCAGGACAGCAACAGAGCCCAAGTTTCATGCCTGGCTCCAGAAAATCAAGGACAGAGTAAAAATAAAATGGAGTGACCTCCTGGATGGAGGATTGGAGGCCAATATTTCATTTCTGAACACCACAGATGATCAGGCCCATTTATTCTGCATCCCCTGGGGTTATCTCTTCTATGGGCACCTGACTAACCGGGCCTGGGGGCTACAATGCCTGGACCCCCAAGCCTGCTGAATAAATTAGGAAATTTTCCACCTAGGCCCACACTTCCAGGGAGTACTGATTGTAACCAGTCCTCCATGGAAACAGAATGGAACCACCACTTACCCCAGAGTAATTGCTAATCACTGCCTTTGGTAGCTTTCCCTGTGGAATAGTGGCTAACACCATTCAGATACAATGTCACAGAGGCAGCAGTAGAGATAGCAGAGTCTTCAGGAAGTAACATCAGGAACTTACAAACATCTCTACATTCTTTGGCAGGCATGTTTCTGAAACACCCACAGGTCCTAGACTGGGTGGTCAGCTGTCGGGGGCTGTTTGTAAAATGCTTAAATGCATGTGCTGCGCTTATATCAATACATTCCAACAGGTGGAAACTAGAACAACTGTCTTATTAGACAAAGCTAAGTAACTCCATGACAAATGGGTTGTAGACTCTCTAACAGCCTAGGTTTTCTCCCAAGGCAAACCTTTACTGCATTCTGCCTCCACCTGGTTTCTTTCTCTTTTGGGACCTTTGTTGGCTATATTTTTGCTGTGCATTTTGGCCACATGTATACAAAACTGCCTGACTTGATTCATTTCAAACCCCATTAATAACATCAAGATGCAGATGGTCCTCCAGATAAAACTAACTATGGAGGTTCTTCCTTCCTTCTACCACAGGCCACTAGATCAGCCTCCCAGTGCATGTCATCCACTGCACCAGCTGACACCCCAACAGGATGTAGCCAGAGCATTTGTTATCTCTGATCCCAACAGCAGTTTGATGGTTGTCTCCAGACAGGGGAATGTACGGACAGTTGAGTGCCTTAGGTAGAATTAGCTTAGAAGCCTGGTTATAAGGGAATCGAATCAGTCTCTGCATCTCAGCAAGCACCTGAGCTGACAGTCTGCTCTCAGAAAATTCTCGGAGACCTGCAGTCAGTGGTTCCCATTATGAAGACCTATCCTATCAATGTACCTTTCCAATAACAAATCAGGTACAGATCTTTCCCCCAAAAATGGAAAAAGGGAAGTGAGAAAGGTGCCCTACCTTGTGAAAACCAAACTGTTGGCCTGTACTCAGCAGTGTCTAAGACTTGAGCCCTCTACTCCTTTGGAGTGGCTGTGTACTACTTTCTCCCGAAATAACCATAATAAAACACTCCTGATTCACACTGCTCTTCTCTGACTTCTATTCATCTTTCTACATTGAAGAGATAGGCCAACCAAGGGTGAATCTGGGGACTCCTAAGCCCCATACCCACTAGATTATCACTTTATAAAATTAAAAATATTTTTATTGGTACACTTTAGATATACATAATGTTTACATTCATCATAGGAAATTTGTACCCATACATAATATATCTTCATTATTATTTTCCCCTATTCCTTTCCCCTCTCTTGTATTGCTTTTATCCTCATTTATAAAAGCTTTCTTTTCATTTTTCCTGCTATTCACATTTTTTTCTTTTCTGTTTTTTTTTTTTTTTTTTTTTTGCTTTGCCCTTCCCCTCCATTGTGCCCCTTCCCATTTCAACATTTTCTTCCTATTTCCCAATTCTCATCTCTCACAAAAGGTCTCTGACTAGCTCAAACCTTCTGATTCTATCCTTATTTGGGCCTGGGATTTAGATCACTGGTTCTGCTTCCTGCCTGGCAAGCACAAGGACCCAAGTTTGATCCCCGGTACCAAAACAAACAAACAAACAAAAAACCAAAAAGGATTCTATCCTATTTTTCACCATTTTGTTAGGAAAAAAATATTTAGAATCCTTACTTACAAAAAATATATCCTCATATGAATAATTTATCTTCATTTCTAACTCCTACATACTGCTTACTTACTCTCATGTGCATTGAAGTCACTCAAAGTATGTCTTCTTTTTCTTTTCATAGCTGCTGCATTCCAATTTGAGCTGCCGAACCTTGAACCTTCAACAATCTAAAGGAAATAATCACAAAATTATCTTAGTGTAAATAGAAATCAGCAGAAGAGAAAGTTAACCCTGTAACTGCAGTATAAAAAAAAATCTTCATACTGTTGATAAGAGATGTTTCATGGTGCCAGTCACACACAGTATCTGCTTAGACCATAGAATCCAAATGTAGCTTTACCAATCAACCAATATGTTACTCAGTGAGATCCCTTGAAGTTTACACAGAGATGTAAGAAGTTTCATTCCCCCTACTTCTGTGCCCTGAGTTAGAAAATCAAGGTCAACCTCATAACTCAAAAAAACAAGTTCAGGGTGAGAACTGCCCAAGAGCTGTACCCAATGCTGCCTGAAATCCAGATTTGTGACCAAATTTTCTCTCCATATCAACTTAAGTTTATACTCCAGCCTGAGCTTGGTCTGCAAGATTAAACAAGCTACCATTTCCAGCTTCCTGATTCTGTGTACCCCGAGAACTGACATTTTAACAGCTTTGTTTCATGATTCTTCCTCTTGTAATTACCTTTGCATGATTTGAGCTTAGATCTCAGCATCTCCTTCCTGTGCCATGAGAGGGCCTACAGTCACTGAAATCATGTTCAACTTCCTTTTCCTTTAAAGATTGCCCATGAATAAAGAGCAATATGTTCCCTATACTTTTGGTCACTTTCAAGGCATCCCTGGACTCACAGGGTGATTATCAGACATCCAGGATAGTCACCACCTTGGAGCTTCCACTGGGGAGATTGCTCAGACTCAGTAGAAATTCTCACTATCACAGCACCAACCACACCTTTTGCAATTTTGTGACACATGCATTATTGGAAGAGTTGGTAACATGTTCATTAGTGGATTAAGTACTTTTAATGTGACCATGCACTCACTTTTTGAACCACAATTTAACAAGATGTGTCACCAAATATCACATAAAGGAGGGATACGCCAGGATTTTCCTTCCAGGTTTTCCATTATGAGTCCTGTTTGGGTCTCTCATCCCTACTCAGCCACTAAGTGTTCCATGAATTTCTAGAAATGATGTAAAGGAAACAGTCTCTGAATTAGGATGGCACAGAATTCAAAGATGACTTCAACAAGGCCACTTTGATGAGTAAATAATTTTATTATGTCATATGCAGCATGGTGTATAACCTATGGAAACCTGCACTACAAAAGTTGACACATCCTGCTAAGCAAGCTACAGTTTATCTATGGCTCTATGTTAAATGTCAAAAGTCAGGATAAAACAGGGGTCTTGGAAAATTTATGTGTAATATATTGTTATTCCATTCTTATTAAAAAATGCTGTGAGTCCATGTGGGGTTGTCAGGACACAAGTTTGGATGACTTGTCCCCAAGTCTTCCACAGAGCCTCTGTACTTGGTGAAGATGCATCAGACAGGTAAACAGTGGCCCACTAAAAAATGGCGGCTAGACTTTGAAGGGCTATTCATTCTGTAAATATTATCAAAAATCGAAAATAATATCCAGGGAGAAATAAGACAGGAAAAACTGTTTCATATATATCATTTATATACATTCGTACTGAGTACAAAAGAAGACACACAGAGAATCATGCATCATATTAATAAAAAATGATTAAATAAGAGTAAATGGAAAGATATATTAAATCATGAATAGAAAAAAATCACTTCTCTACCGTTCCTAGTTCTCCCCAAGTTGTCATATAAATTAACCCTTTCCATGTTACATTCAAAAATATTTGTTATTGCATATGACCAGCCAATTTTAGAAATGTAAAACATTCTATGAGGGAGAAATTCTGCAAAATACCTTTCAGAAATATTACAAAAGGCAAATGTGAGAAAGAAAACTGCATGACCAGCTACCAAATAATACTAATATCACCATATTTACATGTGGAGTTTCTCACTGTGTGTCCACAGTTCGTCTTCTGAGTCATTATTTTCTTTCACATTTTAAATATAAGAATTCCACTAATAAAGTTGAATTCTTATTTCTGATTAAAATTTTAATTGCTCATGGTGTGTTGAGTTTTGACACTGTTGAGATTATATTTGATTCAATGTTTGGGGTCTATTTTAAATGAATGAGCTGATAGTGCTCCTTTGTACTGGATTTTTGAATATGCATATGCAATAAAATGTTTCTTAAAAGAAGGGATTGAAAAAGTGATTATATTGATGGGTGGGTGGAAGCATGGATGGCTGGGCGGGAAATAGTATTAAAGGTAAAAAAGGATGAGTGAAGTTCATAGATACATCAATGGAACTAAAGAGTGAAGGTGAATGAGGAGGGAAACACAAAAACAAAATGGAGAGATGAAAAATTTTATTCTTTTTTGGTTGTCTATAGATCAAAAATTGAATACATTTAAAATGCAAAATATAATAATTTGTCATTGCCCCATCTGAAACAAAATTTACAGAAGTACAATTGCTCTCTGTGTATTCCTTTCATTCCTGGAGAGCCCCAGCCCCAGTTCCTGGTATGAGTGATTCATCTGCTGAAATAAATTTTTAATCACCTAGGCTTTTAGCTTCCTTTCTTGTGTCTCCATTTTCTGTATTTCCACCTTCCAGCTGGCTCTTTCAATCCTTTCCAAATTCCTCCCACAAACCAGGTCCAAATGCATTTAAAACACATGGTGAAGTATGGTGACAGGAATGACCTCAATTCTTTGGTACCAAACTCTATCTTACTCACTTTTTCATTGCTGAGACAAAACACTGAATATCTGCAACTTAAAGGAAGAGAGGGTTATTTAGTTTCATGGTTTCAGTTACAGTTCAGCTGCTTCTAAGGCAGAGAAAGCACAATGGAAGGGTATGACAGAAGAAAACTGTTCAACCATGGCATTCAGGAAGCAAAGAGAGAAGAGAAGATCCAGAGACAAGACGAGAATACAGCTTTTCATGTCACTACAGTAGCAACCCACTTCCAGCCAGGCCTCACCTGCTAACTGCACTTTTAGATACTAAACTCATCAGTGGATGAAGATACTGATGAATGTAGGGCCCCATGATGTAATCACCTTCCAAACACAAGACTTTTGAGTGACAATGTAACAGAGATTGTGGGAAAGATGGGGTGGAAAAAAAGGAAAATTTGTTGAGGACTTACTGGGTACCAGAATTCTGCTAGGTCTCTGCTATCAGAGACCCCCCCCAGTGTATTCCAGTCTCCTGCTCAATGCTATGATGTGAGGCAAAAGAAAGAATTAGAGATAGAGTTAAAGAGAAATGGGGAACATGGATGATCAATGCTGAGCATGAAAAGAGTCTGAACAGCTAGGACCACTGATATTTTTTGGTGACACAATCATTTCTTAAATTGGGGCACAGAGGCTAAGTGTGGTTGCTAGGGATAAGCTGCTGATGCAGGCAAGGCTTGACAGAGAAGAGACAAAACATTCTTGTTTTAGAGACAAGTTAGACAACATGTAGGTTGTGGTTAACAATTAACCTTGTTTTTCTAGTTAAGAAGATTTTAATTTTGGGAATGGAATTTGGGTGTGAGTCACCATGACCTTCATTGGTTTTATCACATATTAAGCCACACAACTTCACAAGCCATTTCTATGGCCTCTGTGTTGGCTGTTGGGGGGGTGGTATGGACCCACGAGCCATCTGCAATGCTCCTATGAGTTATGTAGCCTTCGGCCAGACTCAGTTCTTTAAACAAGCCAATTGTGTGGGGTTAACTCTTTATACCCTGCTTTAGGTAGAATTAACAGCTTTGTTTCCCACACTCTGTACAGTAGTCTGCAGAATTCCACAGTACTGAACATCATTCTCCACAATTCTACATATTGGGAAATGGAGTATTTGAAAAGAAAAGTGATTCACTATGGTCACCCTCTTAGAAACTGGCCCAAACTGGGGTTCAAGATCCAAGCTGCAGGCTTCTTTTCCAATGCTACCTAAACTCTCTTCCTGGGCCATAACTGCATCTGCAGCCTCATGGCTTGTGAGAAATTCATTTGACTTAATGTACTGACTTTGTTCTCAAAATTGTTTCTGTCAAGAGGTGGCATTTAACTGCTACCAGTTACAACTTATCAAATAATTTATCCCACCCTCTTAAGTAGAATGGCTTGCTGAGATGAAAACTTGAATGTGAGAGTAGACTGAAAGAAAAGAATCCTGAAGCCTTCAAATGGTACTCAGGTAAGAGGACATATTAAATTCCACCTCTCCATGCCTATTCCATGTACACCAGAAGGTGATGGGGAATTGAGGCTCAGAGAAATGAGGTGACTTTTCAGGCAGACCCAGAATGCCAAACCAGAGGTCACAGGCATCCGCACCCACTGCAGGCAACTTCCTCAGATTCTGACATACTTGCTGTTCTAAGACAGACCCTCTCAGCTGCCTGGAGCAGTGATTCCACTGAGCCATTTCCTGAACACAAATGCAGATGTCCTTGTGAGATTATCTCCAAAGATGGTAATGAGACATCTGTGTTATTGATGCAGATGTGGCATGGGAAGAGGGCCAACACTACAGAATTCATAAAAATCATGTCTGGGTTTCTAAAATGCCCACTCCTGGCCAGGTCTGTTCTAATTATTCTAGAGATCAGTCTACTTCTGTCCAGCAACAGGACCAGGAGTTGTGAACCATTATTATCCTAATTTTACAGATGTGGACAATGAGATACAAGGATGTAAAGTGGGCCACAAAGATTCAAACCCTGGGAGCCTAGCCCTGTGCTTGACCAACTTCCTGCCTCAAGGACATGGTGTCCATTCCAGTACTAATGACTGCTTTCCCAAATGCCTTTCCAGAGCTTTGACACAGGGGTGCTGATTGGATACAGGGCTCTGTTGCCCCACTGACTCTGCCCTCAGGAAGAGCCACCTTACTCTGAGGATGGAGTCTGGCATGAGCTACTTCCTCCTCTATCTTGCTCAGCAGAGGAAGAAGCTACATAAAACATTGCCCTCCTGAAATCTTCTGGGCCAAACAACACATGCCGTGTCCCTTCCCTCAACAGTAGTTTCTCCAATATTTCTTACATTTCAAGCACTGTGCTGTGGGCTAGGAAAAACACAATGAGGGACTCAGACATGGCCTTGTGCTTAGAAGAGGAAAGACAGAAAGAACAACTCACTTAGGGACAGATAAGGACTCTTAAGTACATAACACAGTGCAGAGATGGGTGCAGCGGTATCTGGGGAGGTGACTTTCCAGCAGTAGCCAACTATAGTGCTACCTGTGGAGACAGTGCCCCGGGTCATGGGGCAACAAGAACAGTGGCCCTGATAGGTATAGTCTGTGAGAGAAGGAGGGGAAACAAGGGAACCAGGGGCCCATGGAGAAGGCGAGTCTATAGAGGAGGTCAGTGATGGATCCCACTGCTTCCTCATCCTTCCTGAGAGATTCCCGTCTCATTACCAGAGTCAGAGAACAGGCTCCTGAGAAATGGACATAAATCCTGAGGATCCTTCTAGAGTGACAGGTTCAACAGTCTTTTCTAAGGTCTCCAGTGACCAGGAATTGGAACCAGGGACTCCATCCACCACTCTCAACCCACTCACTTATCCAGGTCAAATTTCCATGCAGAAGCCCAGGGACCTTCCCTCTTCTGACACCTGGGTGGATTCAACTCAGAATTTGAATAAGAAGGAGAATGTAAATCTCTCCTCTCTACTGCTAATTCAGCCCAGTGACTATGAGTAAGCACTCTGCTTTCCTCAGGCTCCACATTTCATCTGTAAAATGAGAACCCTAGAAGGACACCACCAATTTTCTCAACTCACAAAGTCATGTACCTGGATCAGATTTGGTCCAGCAGGAAGAATGGACACCTCTTCCACAGCATTCAAAATGCCATGTGGGTGTAACAGGAGCCAATCTGACCTATCCCCAGCAGCACAGACTTTAAAGCCTTTTCACACACTAGTTCTCACTGAATTGTCACAACTGCATGAAGTAGGGATCATGAATATGATTTTATAAAGGAAGAAACTGAAACTGAGATTTGGAACAAGATAAAATATAAAAGAGCGACTCCTAAAATAGAATCTTCAGGCCCAGTGACTTTCCTTGAAATGTTCCTGGAATATTCTTGGAAAACTCACTGATATTCTTTGCCATTTTCCCTGTGACAATCTTTGCTTTGTGTGCAAAAATAGACACTTTATGTGATTAATTTACTGGGTACATTACATTATGGGACTTCCAATTATAAATTTTAAATTGTGAATAAAATAAACTCTTCTGAATTCACTCTACTTTTTTCCTCAACCTAATAGATTGTCTTTGTAGAGATGTCCTTACTACCGGATGAAATGTTTCCTCATGCTATGCCAGCAGAGATCAAGTGACATCCACTTTTTTGAGTTTGTATGCAATACATTTCTGATCCCTCCTAAAATGGGGAGGTTTATGCATCCTTACATACTTGAAATAAAAGGAATTCTGCTAAAAATCAGAGCAAAATATATTTTATCTACTACTTGCTTATTTAAAAAATGGGATTTTGTGGAATTTTTTGATTTAATTGGTTCTTGGTTTATCAAAATCAGCACCTATCAAAGGAAAGGAATGTCTCCCAAATTGGCTCTGTTTCATAAAGCATCTCAACAACAACAGCTATAAGACCAAGCCATGAGTGAATTCAGACCCTTACCTGGCTGCAGAATGAAACTGTGTGGCTTTTGTGCCCACAGAATTGATGTAGTAAAACACAATGGGGAATGCTTCCTTTTCAGAACTGTAGCTGCACATATAAAATAACTGCAGGTTGCATTTAAAATATAGACTGCTTATAAATGAAGTGCAAAGTGGCTTTCTAAAATTGCAAGTAACCAAGCCAATATGCCAAGACTCCATAGGCCATTACAGAAGAAGTTACATACAATTTTGGTGCTCTCTGGTGTTTTTTATGTAGTTCAGCACTTTTAAGATGGGGCACGAACAACATAGAGCTAAGATCATAGGTTTGCACTGAGAAGGATGAGAAGCTAGATGTTCCTAAAATCTGCAGGGATGACAAGGAGGTAGCACTGGAGAAGTATCCAAGGCCCAACTCCTGCTTATGTCATAGCCAGGAAAGGGGATTTGGCAGCTAAGTGACAAGATCAGAATGTGGTTTTGAAGAATCCAGGAATGGAAATGTAGCCATGGATGGTAACAACAGATCAGATGGCTACATCTTTAGTCCCTTAGGCCTGCTTCCTGCCTGCATTCTTGGGTCAGACCACTGGAGCAGGAGCCTTCTAGTGGAACAGAAGCAGGGATTCCTGGCTAATTTGCTTGTCTACTATCATTGCTGCCTAGAACAATGCCTGGTACATAATAGTGTTTTATGTAAAAATATAAGGAGAGTATTTTTCCATGAAAGACTAAATAATCATACTGTTGAATTGCAGGTCCTGTGTCTCATCCATCAAGAAGTCCTCTTTCAATGAATGATGAAGTTGGGGTGGCTTCCCACCATCTGGCATCTTGTGAGCTATTTTCCTCATTTTCAGATCCCAACAGAGAGGCAACTGATAGTGTCCTGGAATGGACCACAACTACCTCCCACTTAGGAATCTTTCACTGCCCAGATACAAGGACTGTGGCATGTGGATGTAAATAAGGTAACCATGGGGCTCTGACCAGGCTGAAGCCTGTGGATCTGCATCAAACACTTATCCTCTGGCCTCTCAGTTACAGGAGATGCCTCTGTGATGAAACCAGGTACAATTATCTTTCTGGAAAAACCAGTCTCTACAGTGACAATTCTCATGACTTTCCCAGGCTAAGAGGACCCAAGGGATGGATGCTAGCGGAAGACCAACTCTCCATGGATACATGGAGAGTACATCCCATCCATGAGTGTGTGGAAACAAGGAAGGCTGAGCAACTAGTGACTTCTGCCTCCCCCATTGCCCTAAGTTTATAAACGGGGAAACTGGGGCCACCAGTGGAAAGGAGTCTGTGTAAGATTACATCTAGGCTGGGGAAAGCAAGGAGCCTGGTTTCTTGCTGGGTCTCAAAGGATGTAGTTTAAAGGTGATGTCTGACAGGATTTTGAGAACAGTTGTCTCTCTCCCACTCCCAAGGCCTGGAGGAGGCCCCGCCCACCTCTCCTTACCTGCTCAGCTCCATTCTACCCTACAGAGCTCCAACTCAGGAACTCCAGACAGCTTCACTGGGAACCACTCCAGTAACTTTGGGTCCATGGGCTTCATTCGGTTTCCTCCAGCAAGCTGGCCCACTCCTTCAGCACAAGTTTGGTCCGACGGGCCCTGCCCAATCGCTCCTCCTCTTCTGACAGTTGTCATACAGGGCACTGCATGGGCATCTTTCTGGCCGGAGTTCCTGGCTCAGTCTCGCCCAATTCGATCCATGTCCTGAAGTGTCCACAGGCAGCTCCACCAGCACCGCCTAGTTCCCTGACAGCCCCACTGAGTTTCCGCACTCTGCCTGCTCCTCTGTATGCAGGGCACTGACCTCCCTGAACTGTCCACCTGGTTTCTTCTGCCAACCCTAACTCCTGGCCACAGGAGCAGACTGACACAGGACGGCCCTAATTTCATCTTCTCATGATGTGGTTGGACTGTACTCCATGGTATTCCTAGGCCCCGTTTCTTCCCTCAGCCTTCACGGGCTGCTTTTGGACAGGACTTCACCAAGGTGACTTCTAGGTCAGCAACCCCAGCTGGCCGGGTCTCTGGCCCACAGGTGCAGAGACCTCCTGAGACCCGCGGGGCTGCCTGGGAAAGCACAAAGTTTGTGAAGAGCGAACTTTGGCCTGAGGACTCCCAGGGCCCTGGACTGAAGCCTTTTGCTTTTTCCCCCAGGCATCTCCTCTTGGAGAATCCAGCCCTCCTGGCAGGTGGTGAACATGTGATCTTGAGAGTGTGCACGGCTGGCTGAATGTGAGACCCTGTAATCACCTTGGGCGTCATAAGTGAATGAGTAAAAGTGGGGGTGTTACTGTGAGCCTGTGAGTGTGCACATTTGTCCTCAAGCAAGACAGGGACAGGAAGCTAATGAAACCCATGGTGATTTTCCTTACAGGGCCCATGAGGGTGGGGGACCAGTGGCTGGTATTCTTACAGGTAAGCAATTTCCACAGTCACGTTCAAGGTTTTGATCAACATAGGCAGGGAGAGTAGGCTCAGTGCGATCCAGGTGCATGTCATCTGGGACCCACTGCCTTTCACTGGCTTACTCCAGACGGAAGTGAGCTGTCATGCATGGGAGCCAGGTCTGTGCCATGCTGCCTGTGGAACACCCTGTCCTGGTCAAAATGCGGGACCAGGAGCAAGTGACAAGTGGTCACTGCCTAGGGCCATAATATTTTGGGACACTGTGGTAGCAATATGCAACTGCCACTGCTCATGTTACATATGCACATGCTTATGTTAAAGTGGTCTTAACTGTGTGTGTGCTGAGCTGATGGAACATGTGCAGGCACAGGGACACAGTTTTCTATTTCCATGTGTGTATTTATATGCCATGATGGAAAATGGGTGTAAAGAATGGGAAATGTGAGCAGTGCTTGAGATACAGGCATGGTGGGTTTTCTTTTTTCCAGGTAGCACTGGTAAAACATAAGAACTCCAAAGGCAGGACATTGAGGAGCAAATCTCAGCTGTGTGTCTATAGTTGTGTTACTAGGCAAGTGAATTCATCTTGCTGTGCCATGGTTTCCACATGTGTGGCATGAGGATGACAGGAGTGGCTGGATGCTAGGACAGTGGTGAGAATTGTACATGGAAGGTTTGTGAAATGTGGTCAGCATGCAACAAGTGCAGCTGTCGTTGTCCCCTGATACTTTTCCTGGTCAGTGTGCATTCCTTCTGTAATTAGTACACATTCAGGTGATTCTGTTTCTGTGTGATTAAGGGGAATGTGAGAATTGGGACTAACTGCTGAGACATTTGCCTGAGTCCTAGGAGCTCTGGTAAGGGCTGGTATTTATTAAAAATCTATTCTGTAGCAGACACACATCTCTTATTCTCATAATTTTGAAGATGAGGAAATTGTGGCACAGAGAGGTGAAGAGGCTGACATGAGGACAAACAGCTGTGACTGACCACACCAGTGTTCCCCGGGGGAACATGTGAGCCTGAGGAACCTATGCATGTTTTCAAGATAACAGAGTGGGGTCTGGAGTATGGGGCTCCCCATCTTAAACCTGCTTTATCAACTACACCATATTCCCCAACTGGATAATCACCACTCTGAGCCTTTGAACACATCTATATTTTGGTGTCTTTGTGACTAACTCAGGAGTGGAGGGACAGCATGACAGTTGGAAGTGTGTCCTCCTTGCTAGATTGGAAGCCACCATTTCCTCTTCTTCTCATTCTGAATCAGTCCTTGGAGTCAGCACAGGTCAAGATCCATATTCAATGTCTCATACCAAACTGCCCCAGGGAGGATTTCTGCAGGGACTTTCTAAGTCTCCATCCCCCAGAAGCCAACTCAACAAATGATGAACAGGGCTAGTTGCAGGCTTTCACTGTCCATGTCATGGAGCTTGGGTGAGTAATGAATAAAAGAGGTGGGTGCTGGCCCAGCTGGCTCAGGCTTGAAGTCACAGATGAGAAGAGCAGGTCTCACTGGCAAGAGACCCATCTTGGAAGCTGGGATGTGCCAGTTTAGACACACACTAAATCCACCATCACAAGTGTTTGCAGCAGCTTTGAGAACAGAAAGGTGCTTTTTGTCCATTCCAGACTCACATGGTTATCTCTCCAGAGAACCCTGCACTTGGGACACTTTCTCTGTGCAGTGACAAATTCAGGGGCTTACATGACTGGGCCAAGTATAGGTCTGCCTTTTGGTTGCCATTTGTTCATGTTGTCCCCTGTGTGCATAAAGGGTGGCCATGGTGTGTATGGAGCAGAAACCATAGCCTCAGCTCTTCTTTTCCTCTGCTGGTTACCTTTTTTTCCTCTGCTGGTGTTTCTGGGCCCATGAAAAATGCTGAGAAAACTCCTCCTAGGGTGTCAGGGGGTCCCGTGAGTCCCAGTACAGAGCAGGGGAGCCCTACCTGGGAGCAGATTTGTGCTCATGCATGATGAGGTCTTCTCATGTGCACAGGAGGGACCTGGGCCTTCCACCTGGGATGAGGGTAAGTCTGTGCTAGTGGGCACCCTGTGACAGCCTGGGGAAAGGTATCAGGCTGTGCTTTGTGTGGACCTCACTTTTGACCCAAAATGACCACCGTTCTGTGCCTGATATAAGATTTTATCCAAAAGTGCACATATATTGTGCAATTATTTTACTGTGTGACTCTAAATTATCAATTCTGCCAAAACAGTCAAGAATTATTTTGATAACATTAATGTGATTAAATTTATTTGTAAGACTGAAATATCAGTTGAGAAGTTTTTGCACTTATTATTAATGTATCATAAACATATACTGATCTTAATGCAAATCCAGACTAAGCAAATAAACCTAATGGAGAAAAGAAAGTACAAGGAATAGACTTTGCTACCCTAAATAGATGAAAATTAAAATGTGTTTTATACATATTGATCTATATAAATAAATGAAGTCCTATTGTGTTTTCTGTATGTATGCTGAGATTTCTTATGCAAATAAGAGTGTTATCATGCCCTTCATTTCAGTATAATGACATTCTTAGGCTTGAAAAGAGTACACATTATCCACAAATTACTCTAAACATATTCAGGGATAAATATAAATTTATTGCATCTATGTTATATACATCATTAATACACACAGTGGACCTTTGACTTATAATCTCAATTTATTCATTAGGACTGGTTTTAACTCAAGTTGGTCAATTGAAGGCTCAGGCTCCTCTAACAGCCTTCAATGTCTCTCTCTCTCTTGTATACAGGCAGATCTTACTGTTCTTAGAGAGATATTGGCCTAGGATTTCTCAATTAACCCCACACTGGAAAGGCTGTTCTAATCTTCCTTGCAGAACTCTTTAAAGGTTAAATATGTATCTGAGCCCACCTGGAATCACAAGCAACTGGCATGTGAGTCCTAACTCAAGATTTTTGTTCTAGCTGTAACCCAAGACGTTCTTATATCAGGCAAGTCATTACTTGGGGTTAATATAAGATACATATATCTTTATATGAGATACATATCTTATATGACTAATACATGATTAAACAAGGATAAATAGAGATATCTGACTATGGATAGGAAAATACATTATTGTATATCTACCAGTTCTGCTCCAAACATTTTAGTTACTATTCTCATTGCTGTGACAAAATACCTGACACCTAAAGTTAAAAGAGAAATAATTTATTTGACTTACAGTTTGTAGATGCTTCAGTTCATAGTTGGCTGGCTCCAAGGCAGGGGAGCATGGCAGAGGACCATCACTGAGGATAAATAGTCCACAGCAACCAGGCGTGAGCGACCAAACAAGGGACCATAGCAGCTTCTTTCTGCACGTTCCCATTTTTGGTAACAGGAATCAAACTCAGAACCTTGTGCTTGTGAGGCAGGTGGTGGAACCAGTGAGCTAAATCCCCAGCCCCTTTCTGCCCCTTTTATACTCTGTCTATGCTACGGGGATTACAGCAGCACCAAATCAATAGATGGACTAATTTAGTAATCACCCAACATTAATCCCAGTATCACACACTCTAGATCCAACCTTCTATGAAACCCCCATCTATGACTGCATGAGGCTTTGAGGAGCCATGTAGACACAAGCCATAACACCAAATTAACCTATATACTAAATACGGGCTATCATAAAACCAACAGTATTTATAAGTGCATATGACCAGCCAGTTATGGAATTCTGAAGGCTATATGGGAGAGGATACTGCAGAAATAGGCTCAGAAAAGTTACAGTAGTGAAACTTGAAAAATATAAAGCCACGTACCAAAAGATGCTATAATCAACATAATAAGATCATGATACTTCAAAATGAAACAAAGTTAATGAAATCTATTAGGGGATTAAGAACCATAGTGAGGCACAAGCATTAATTTAGCATATTAAAGAAATTATTAAAAAAGCAATTAAAAAAGCTAATGGAAAGACAAGGTAAAATGAATAATATAATCACAAGCAAAAATAATAAGAGGAATTGTTGCTTTAATGGGAGGATAGAAAAAAAATATCCAGAGCAAATTTCTATTGAAAAGGTGACACTTACAGGCTTTAGTAACTATTAGAGAAAGAAGTTATAGTCACTTATTCAATGAAATAAATTCTAAAGTATAATCCATTATCAGTGGAAAAGTAGTGCATCATTGCTATGTATTTTCAGAAACATGTTTAAACTTAAGAAACATTGGAGCTCCCAGAATGTGTTTTATCTTGGAACCCATGCAGAGAATTCCTATTTGGCTTAACATAATAATGTAGCACTTTGGACCAGAGATGAAGCCCAGCAGCCCTGCACTGGAGGACAAGATGGAGAAGACCTCCATGGCCACCATGACCTTCCCTTTTGTGCTGTGATACACAGGGAGGAAGGTGACCCACACTTTACAGAACACCAGCATGCTAAATGTCAGGAACTTGGCTTCATTAAATGTGTCAGGCAGGTTCCTGCCCAGGAAAGCCATAGTGAAGCTCACCAGGGCCAAGGAGCCCAGGTATTCCAGGACACAGTAGAAGGCAGTGAGTGAGACCTTGTTGCACACGATGATGTGGCCATGTTCAGAGGGTGCACCTGTGTCAATGTAGGGTGGATTTGTTGACATCCAGACTCCATAGAGAGTTGGATCAGTCAGCAGATGAGGATGATGTAGTTTGGTGCCCCTGATACCAGCAACTTCTTCGTTCTTCTGCCTGGGTAAGTGACCTTAAAGGCAAGAACAAAGTTTTGGCCAGGACGGTGGAAACAGCCACAGTGAACACAACTCCAAATATGGTCTACTGAAGGATCCAGGTGGCAGTGTAGGGACGACCAATGAAAAGTAAGGAGCAGAGGAAACAGAAGGTAGGGAATATGAGCAGGGTGTAACTGAGAGTCTGGTTTTTGATCTTGACAATGGGAGTGTCTTGGTACTTCACAGAGTTCAAGAAGAGCAGCTGTGAGAATAGTAAAGCTCAGGGCTGTTCCAGCTAGGATCTTCCCCAAGGGGTCTCCATAAACCAGAAATATCACCAACTTTTTGAGGCAGTGGTTTTCCTGAGTGTTGGCATCTTGATGATCTGAACACTTCATTCAGCACTCTGTATCTAGTGAGAAATTCACATCTTCATTTCAAGTTTATTGTTTTTCTCTCATTCACAGACAAACCCTCAGAATATCACTGGATTTCTTGAGGCCACTTGTATTCCTGTATCTTTTTCCCCTCCCTTCCCTTCCCTTCTTTCACCTTCCCTCCTCTCCCCTCCCCTTTCCTTCCTTCCTTTTCCTTCCTATACTTTTAAATTTTTCTCTTTTCTTTCCTGCAGTACTAGGTATTAAACTCAGGACTTTTTCACCAAGTTAAATTCCCAACTCTTTTTAATTTTTTTTAAAATTTTGAACCTAGTTCTTTTGTTTTTTAAGCTTTTATTTTTTTAAATTTTTATTTTTTTAATTTTTTAATTTTTTGGTTTTTTTTGGTACTGGGTATGGAACCTGCACCTTGTGCTTTTGAAACAGGCAGTGGAAGCACTGAGCTAAATCCCTGGCACCCAAAATTTTGTATTTTATATTTTTTAGCTCTTACATTTAGTTGTGTTTTTTTTTGTTTTGTTTTTTGGTACTGGGGATTGAACTTGGTACCTTGCACTTGCAAGGCAGGTGGCAGAACCACGGAGCTAAATCCCCAGCACTTGACCCTAGTTATTATTGAATCTTTACAATCCCTAAGCTGGTCTTCAACTTGCAGTCCTCCTACTTCAGTTTCTGAAAGTGTTCAATTTACAGTTATGTTCGGCATGCCTGATTTTTTCTTTTCTTTTCCAGACACTGAATAAAAATATGATATGGAAAATACCTCCTGAGTAGTAATGCCCTTTTCCTTATGCTCTATTCACATCGCTGTTGTTTATTCTCATTATATTATCATATTTAAAATAACATGTTTCTATTTTCCCAAATCAATAAAAGATCTATGTCTCTAAATCAAACCTCTGTAAGTGATGGTCTGGCTATTCATTTAAAGAGCAAGCAGTTTTTTGAGAAACAAACATAATTGGCTAAGTTCCTGAGAAATATGCCTTATATAAGTAGTACTTAATGTCAACTAGAACAAGTTAATCTAACATATAAAATGTTTTAATTTTCAACAAATGTGCATTGTAATTTGCATTTTAAGTTGTAGTGAATCAGTAGATCAAATTCAAAAGTACTGACATCCTCCAAACATTGAGCCTTTCAATCCATTAATAATCTTATTCAACCACTTATTAGAGTTTTATGTACATAAATGTTTGTCTACAGCTTAATGATAATATCTTTCATAACCTTATAGTCTTTATCACTAGATATTCAGGTGTACCAAGTCATAAAATTTTGTGTATACACGGTTTATGGTTGAGGTCTAGAAATAGCTTATTTTTTTACATTGAACTTGTATTGCATCACCACTGAATTTAATTATAAATTTGTTCATTTACTAGATTCATACACACCAATGTCCTGGGAAAATAATATCAATTATATTTCTTCCTTTCCAATATATGATTTATTTTGTATGTTTTCTGAACTTTATTGCATTAGCCAAAACCTTTAGTGAAATGTCTGGTAGAAGTGGTCATATAGAAAATTGGTCTCATTATTTTTTCAAATTTGAACCACAAAATGTGAGTTTATTTATGGTAATTTCTTTAAAATTTTTCTATATGTCTATAAATAAACCTCTTTTCAGTTATGATATTGTTTCTCATTTTTTCTCCTCATGGTCAAATGAATTAAGAGATATCAGTTGCTTTTTCCTCCCCAGAATCAACATTAATTTGGCTTAGTTTCTCTACGTAGATCTTTCAATTTCTTTAGAAACATTACTATTTTGTTTCGTATTTTTCATTTTCTTTTTCTTTCAATTTCCACTTCTTATTCTAGGTTGTGATGAATATTTAAAATTCAGAACTTCAGCCTGTCTTAATTTCAATACAATTACTATCAAAGAAGTATACATATATAGGGTGTACATTTTTCTCTAAGGATAGGTTTACATTCAACACACAAGATTTGGTTAGCAATATTTTCCATTATAGATGGCTTTTAATTTGTTTTTTAATGTATTCTATAAATTACACATTATTGAGAATTGTATTTCATGAAGCAGAAATATTTAGTACTTGATTATTTTAGATACATTGTGATCTGTATGTGTTCATGAAACATTTAAATAAAAGTACTATACCTTACCGCTAATCTCCATAAAGAATACATCTACAAATTAACTACATGATACACTGCTTAGTCAGCATTTCAAAGCAAATTTGAAATAATATCGTGTTTTTTTTAAATGAAATAAGCTATCAGCCAGAAAAAATAATTTAGAACATTTGCAATAGAACAATGATTCTATCAAATCATAACTTACTATATATTCAAGCATTTCCAAAGTTGTGCTTATGTCATGCAAAAATCTTCAGTATTGGATTTCTGTATCTTTTCTACACCATATCCTAACACTCATCCTTTTTTTTTTTTTGCTTAAAGTCTTTTATCGGTACATTTTAGGCATACAATACATTTACATTCATCATTGGGTGCTTGTAGCTGTACATGATGTATTTTGGTTCTTATTTTTTTCCCATTACCTAGCCCCCCTTCACTCCATTCACCTTTCCCAATTTTCATAGACTTTCTTTCCATTTTTTTTTCTTTTCTTGTAATTTTTTTCTTTTCCTTCTTTCCTTTTATTATTTATGATTTATTGACATAGAACTTCATTTTAGGCCTTGGAATATTACATAAATAGGAAATGTGACATTTCAGCCACTGTTATCCTAACAAAAATTTACACAACCCATCATCTTTTTGATAAAGCACCAATGCTACTGTCTCTGTAAAGTATCTCTGACATATTTGCAAAAGTGTAGATATCAGCATTTATTAAATTCCTTTCATATTGGCATTGCAGCTGTATGTCACAGACTATAACTTATGACATATTTCCAATACTCACTTATAAATTCTAGGCAAGAAGAGATAAATTCCTAGTAATTGACATTACATTGTACAACCATGTTGTACACCAAAGAGATACTCTGTCTCAAACCAAATACAATCTCTCTGAACACCTGTTTTGTGTCAAGAACAGCGGAAAATAAGGACATGTCAAATTTTGTCTTCAATGTATTCTAAAGTATTCAAAGAATGTAGAATTGATGTTTAATAATATTGTAAATATGATAAAGGTAAAACTTTAAAACTGATGTGATGTAAAATGGTTTTCTTGAGAAGTGTTTTCAGTTGTGACACATACCTGTAATCCCAGCTATTAAGTAGGCTATTAAGCATTAATTATTAAGCTACTAAATAAAGCTATTAAGTAAGTTATTAAGTATCTATTAAGTAGGCTATGAAGTAGGCTGAGTCAGAAGAACAAATTTTGGGCCAATTTGAGGCAATTTAGTGAGAAACAGTCTCAAAATAAATTATAAATGCTAATGTAGCCAGGGGTAGAGCACCTATTTGTTCAATCTCCAGCAGTGCCAAAAGAAGCAGAAGAAAAACAAGAACAGAAAACATAAATAAACCAGAGTAGTTGAATAGATAGAAAGTGTGTTTTTAAGGGGTAATAGTACTGAGTTAAAACAAATAAATCATTTCTTAGTGAAACAAGAAAGAATTTCATACTGATATCCTCTATAATTGTTTTGCATTTCCTGAATGGATAGGGAAATATAAAATGAGGGTAGAAAAATTGTCAAAAGGCAAGCTCTTACCAGTGTCATTGACGATCTCATTCTCTGGGCAAGGGTTGCAATCAAAACAATAGGCCGCCTGTCCCTCCTGAAGGGGTTTTCTAAATCCAGGATTGCAACTCTCACAGCATATGGATCAGGGTGTCTGAGGAAAATATTATAAATTGATAACATCTTGCACTCCTACATAATCTTCAGAATTAGGAGAATGAACTCAATTTGTATACATACCTAGATACAGTTTTATAATTAAATGTTATTTTTTGCTTAAATTCTTTAATCTTTAAGTAATATGAAATACTTACATTTAAAATATGGTGAAATAAATGTGTGCCTTTGTCTTCCATCAGAAACCAGTTAAATAAGAAAATTCTTTGAATTAAAAATTGAGTTTTTCAATCTTGTATACCAGTTTCATAAGCAAAGTTGGGGACACTAAGCCTATAACAATATTTTGATTATTTTTGGTTTACAATATGAATCATGACTGTGTTCAGCGTACCTCTGTAATTGCTGTGGCCCACTGTACCATATTTTCAGATACAGACAAACTTTGACCAAGTGAAACGTGGGGAAAATGTCCTTACTTTGACCTTAAGTCTAAGGGCTTCTGGAAAATTCCAAAAGTTTAGAATGTCATACTCTGCATCCAGTTTCCTTCTGTCATCCAAGTGCACTTGGTCTTCAGAGGGATTTTTGTTTGTTTGTTTTTTGGTACCGGGGATCAAACTCGGATCCTTGCGCTTGAGAGGCAGGTTGTGGAACAACTGAGCTAAATCCCCAGCCCTGCAGCAGCAGGTTTTAAATTGAGTGTTCTTCAGAAAGGGGTGCAGCTAAAACAGACACATCATCCTATGGTGAACAGGGCTCCAGAATTAAGACAGAAAACTTGAATGAGGAAATCATCAGCTTCTCTTTAATTTCTTTCCATATTCATTGTTAACACTGACATCAATGAAGTAGAACAAATGAAAACCTATGGAGGACTAAAATAGCCTATTCTTAAAATGTTAGTTTTAGGAGAAATATTTTATTTATGCCCATTTAATAAACAGTAAATGGATTTTAGGACAAATAAATTGTACAATCCATTTTCTAACACCCAGTTTCTTTCTGGTTGTTCTCACAGTATGTACCTGCAGAATGTAGTTATCAATTCCAAAAGTGGTTGCAGAATGGAATGAGGAAATTTATATAATGTATGCCCTATACCATTGAGGACCATTTAGGTTCATAAAAGACTACAAGTTTCTCTTTTGGACTTTGAGAAATTCTTGATACATGTTTAGATTGTTCTAATGAAAATATTTGGAGGATGTGGCATTGACATCCTGTAAATCAAAGTAGTGACCTTGTCTTGTATGTATATCCTGTTTCTAGTGGCTTCTTGATTGATGACCATTTCAATCCACATCACAATTTATCTCCTTAACAAAGGGAGTGTACAAAATCTCTTATACTTTTAAAGAAATATTTCTAAGCTCTTTGGGTGGAGCACTTGTGTAATAATTTATGGCACCTTGATGATAATACATGCCATCCGATGAAAGACACATTAAATGCCAAGGGGAAAACACCATTGCTTCTCTAGTTCCAATGAGTGCCCTTTGTCCTTGCTGTAGAAGCATCTCATGGAGGGCATGAGCTACAGCATATACACCATTGTATATATTGTAACTCCCATCAGTCATGGCTGTGTCAAAATGACTCACAGACAACTGTACCAAAGAAGCCTTGGTTGTAGAGTCCTTTAGTTCACAATCATCAGAATCAGAGAATGAGCAATGGAAATTCTGGGACCAATAGAGAGTGAGGTAAGTGTCTTCTGGGTATTTGGAAGGATTAGCTGTCTGAACAAAGTTTTTAAACAGAAATCTCATCACGATATTTTGAGAAAATGAGAATACCATGGAATGAGTCAAGTTTGAAATTTCTCCCAGCCATGTCAGCATGCCACTGCGAATTTTGTCACCAAGAGTCTCCACATCATTAAATATTGCCAAATGTCAACACTGACTTCATTTAGACCATCGCTATCATAGTAAATAACAACCACGTCTAATGTTTGCTCCCTGGTCAGGGTATGTTTTGCTGCACTTTTGAGACCTATGACACAAGAGGAGTTAAGACTGTTTTTACATATCCAACACAGACTCCATTCCTGTCCATCTCTGGTTTTATATCTGAGAGAAATTGAAGACTTTTTGGACTTTCTGTGATGATCAGCCCTACCCAGGTCCAGCTGAAATGAATCATGAAGGAGGCCATGCCAAAGTCCAAAGATGTGTCCTTTTGAGCTACCTGATAGAGAAGGAAACTGTACATTGTCTCTAAACATAGGATCAAAAGAGCCAAAAGTAATCTAAAATGAAAAGAAAATTGGAAGCAGTATGAGGAAGAGTGTTGACGTGAACCACAATACTAGACCTGAAGAGTAACAACAGCTGTATGCAGTAGAAGGAGATAATTGTTGCTCCACTCTCTTTACTCATCTCACTCACTAAAAGCTCTTTGGAAAATAGCTGATCAGATTCAGACTTCCAGAATAATTCCTTAGTTTTTTCCTTCCCTCCTCTTTGTTGAAAACAGAAATTGTAATCGCCAAGACTCTCTACTACAGTTTGAGATTGGATATTTTGAGTGATGCATAATCTGAGTCTCTTACTTTCATCCCTTTTGGCAGCTTATAATGGCAGCAACAAAGACATGGCTTCATCTTTTCCCATCATACCACGCTCACCTGTGGAAACTTGTAGAGCGCCAGCAGTGGTATAATTTGAGGAGAATTTGCCCATGATGTTCCTGTTAGCACTGCTACAGACTTGCTCTCTCTCCTACAGGATACAGGAGTAATTAGGGATCTCATTCTGTCCTGTGAGCAAAGTGAGGGAGCTTTCCAGGGTCCTCCAGTGAATGTAAATGAAATTATGGAACTCATATACCAGAGATATGTTGGGTAAAAGATGAGGATTCATGTCCATCTCTTCTATGGCAAAAATGAAGGCCAGAAAATTCTGGAAGTTGTTGGGCATAAGCCTGCATAGAGAGGGTAAAAGTCCTTAGAGAAAAGATTGAATATATGATTATATTCCAATCCAGTACAATAGCATATATGAACTGAATTCTTGTGTTCCTCCTCCATGGTCATGCAACAAGAGTCTATACTTGAATTTAGTGGCATCAGAGGTTTCCTTTTTATGAGCTAATTAGGATTAGATGAGGACTTGAGGATGGATTGCTCATAACAGGTCATTTTCCTTACTAGAGTCCTAACAATATCTGCATCATTATTGTGTTCTATAAGGACACATTACTAAGATTTTTTTTCTTATAAAGAAGGAAGCAGTCACTCTTAATTTTCTCTGCATTGAAAATTGTTAAAAAGAAATGCTTATTGTTTTAAGACCCAGTTGGTGGGGTTTCCATGCAGCCAAGTGAGTTAAGACAATACCATAAACAAAGAAATTCAATTTCTTTGAATGAACTGGCATCCATGAAGTCTTAGAACTTGTAGACAAACAAGTTACATAACTTTTATTCTAGAATGACCTTACAGTAACTTTCAGATGTGTCAAGGGAAGCTTTAAGAATGGAAAAGCAGATTCCACCCATATTGGATTTACTAAATGGTCCTTGATACCAAGAATTAAAATAGTTGCAAATAATAACACACTATTAAATGCTACATACTAGAACATGTATATTCTGTATGTATCACTGAAGATGAAGATTAATTTTAAATCAAATATCTGTGACAAGTAGAGAAACCTGACCTTTGTGGGATGATTGTGCTGCAGCAGAAGGGTTGGAGCTGCTCCTTAAACCTCTGCCCTATCAACCTTATGCAGCTGCTAGCAGCAAGAGTCAGAACATTCAGATCAACTTTAGGATGCAAGTTAAAATAAATAAAAAGTTCCAGGGCATTTGAGAGACGCAGGAAGCATTGTCAGGACTGAATACTCTTGGCAATATACCAAATTCTACATTACAAAATTTAAACTTACCCTCCTTTAATAATTAAAAATGCAAAATAGTCACTGGAAAAAATAGCCACTGGAGAAAAATAGCATTTGTAGCTGTTCTTATTCAAAATAGAACTGTTCTCTTTTTTTCTGCAATTTTGAATGCAAATAGTCTCAGCCAATGACAGCTTCTCACATTTCTACACCCTCCTATCTGATATATCAGCAAGCATAGGACAGACATATTTTATTTTTTTGTATTATTTTTAAATATCCTATGTGTTGACTCTTGGTCAACAGCCTAATTTATGTCCACGCCTTGAAATGGTCTCTGTGTGAGTGACAAGCATGTATCTTACTATTTTTGCTGTAGTGCAGACCAAATCCTGGGTCTCCTATAGAATTGAAAAATGCCCTACCACTGATATACATAACTTAGCTGAGAATATGTTATTTTTATTTGGGGGTTGTAGCTCTACATATGGATCTAATCAATTATTTACCTTTAAATTATTCTGTTAATAAACAAATATTATTTTGGGCAAGACTATTGAAATTCCCCAGTATAATGCCATATATTTTCCCACTTATTCTACTTCATCTTCCAAATCCACCTGAACATGCTCCTCATTATCAGCAGCAGACCCTTCATCTTTGTACTTCTTTTCTATATGAGGCTATATTATCTTAAAATGCTATATAAAATAACACTATTTTGTGATAATTTGATCTATGCTATTATGACTGGTACATTCATTTTCCTTTTTCATATTTGAAACCCTACAATTATTCCTTATCCAATTTGCCTGAAAATAACACAGCTATCTTAAATGTATTCTTGTTAGAGTTTTCATACTAATAGCTTCATGGACACAGCTATTCTATGTCTTCCAAATTTTCCCTATTCATTTCAGTTTGCATGTCTCTTTTGTAAACAGAAAATAAGTAGAATTATGATTTATTGTCTAATGTTGCCATTTAGAGTTACATGAAGTATTTATTGTATATAAATTTTGTGAAAATTTATTAGCTTCCTATTTCCATATTAACTATATTTTGCTCTCTATTGTTACTTTCTAGGGTTTTTCTTCATTGACTTGTATATGTGTTTGCTATTTGACTGTATCCTCTGTACATGGGTGAGATTTACATTCTCTAATTAGGCAGAGGGAGCATTCCAGCAGAAAGTACAGGTGGTAGACCTGTGGCCCCACACATTTACCAAACAACAAAACTAAGTGTAGGTACCAGCAATCTGAAAAAAAAAAAACTTGCTAGGAAGTTCCCAACAATAGTAAAATATTGAAGTTTGGTATAATGTTATTTCCAAAAAAAATGGAGAAAGAAAAGTGAAACAGTTGCATCAAAAATGTGTCTTAATGTAGCTTTTCAGAAATCCTAAATACAAACTATGTGAAAAAATGAACTGAGAATTTAAAACTATTATTATTAAACAGCCTAAAATGCACCTTGGTATTCTGGAACTTGAGATCAGAGAAAGTGCGGAAATGGTGCAGCCGCCTGCCCCGCAAGCTCAAGGACCTGAGTTCGATCCCAGGTACCCTAAAAAAAAGTAAGTGGGGAAAGTTTTTGAACACTTTTTTTCTCTAACATAGGACAATTCAATAGGATAAGACTTCAGATTTTGGGCCTGTTAACAGCTTCTTTAAAATTTAAAAAAATTAAGAATGACTTAGAGTTATTATGCTGACCTGTTCTTTAAGATATTATCTCTGGCAAAAATCTTAAAGAAGACAGTTCACTGGTGATTTGAAAACATACACAATGTCATATGCTAAAGATTTTACCACTATAAAATTATATGGACCTGCAACCCATTTGAGATAAGTAACAACCTGTCTCAGTCTTTAATGTTAGAAAAAAAATCCATAGGAGAATTGTATGTACTGTTAACCAGAATTAATTACATATTTATGGATCACACATGATTGTCTATTTGTAAATTACTTACTAATAAAACAGACCAAACTTGCTGATAAAAAATGAAATTTATCTTCAAAAGCTAACCAAGTTCTTGGGCCCAGGGATTTGGCTCAGTTGTTCTGCCACTTGTCTTGCAAGCATAAGTTCTCAAGTTCGATCCCCAGTACAAAAAAAACAAAAACAAACAAACAAAAAACCAGCCAAGTACTTAGGCATAATCAGTTACTGAGCTCTCAAGAAGAGAGATCTTTGTGGAAGCTACAGAAATTTCATCGAACAGGCCGAATTAAAATTCTGTTTGCTAAATTTTCCTTTTCTCTCTTTCTCTATCTCTCTTTCTCTCTCTCTCTCTTTCTCCCCGAACACACACAATCCAAATTAAATGCTAAAATGTAATAAGCAATTCAGACCCCATATAAATCAATAGTCAGCCTGATGACTTACCCTTATACCATACAGAAAAATTTTTTTATTAGTCTTTTATTGGTACATTGTAGGTATACAGCACAATTACATTTCTCATTGGGAATTGTACCTTTACATAATGCATCGTGGTTCTTATTTTTTCCCCATTCCTAGCCCTCCCTTCACCCCCTCCACCCTTCCCTATTTACAAAGACTTTATTTCCATTTTTTCCACTTCTCATCATTTTTCCTTTACCTTCTTTCCTTTCCCCTGCCCCTCCCACTACCCCTACCCCTTTGGACCTTTTCTTCCTATTTGACATTATCGATTATTCATTCTAATCATTGGTACATTTTAGGTATACAATATAATGACATTCATCACTGGAAATTTGCACCTTTACATAGTCTCTCTTGTTTCTTATTTTTCACCCTTGCCCAGCCCTCCGTTCAACCCCTCCATTCCTCACTATTTACAAAGATTTTGTTCCTATTTTTCCATTTTCTCATATTAATCCCATTCCCTTCTATCCTTTCCCCTAGCCCTCCCACTTCCTTCCCCTTTGCCCCTTTTCTTCCAATTTCACATTACTTATTATACATTTAGTCCTTATTTACACTTTTAGTTTCTCACACCAGAGAAACTATTTGTTATTTATACATGTGTGTCCTATTTATTTCACTTAAGAATATCACCTCAATGTGCATCCACTTAGCTATAAATGTCTCTAATTTCTCATTTTTTATGGATGAGTAGTACTCTATTTTATTAAAAAACCACATTATCCCGTCTCCAGTTGATGGGCATTTGGGCTGTTTCCAAGTTTTAGCTATTACAAACAGTGCTGCTATTAACATGGGTGAACATATATCCCTGTGGTATGATTATTTTAATTCTTTGGGGAAGATCCCCAGCAGTGGAATACCTGGGTCAAATGGGACTTCCAGTCCTAGTTCTTTGAAGTATCTCCATACTGATTTCCACAGTGGTTGCACCAGTCTACACTCCCACCAGCAGTGGAGCAGGGTTCCTCTTTCCCCACAGCCCTGACAGCATTTGCTATTGGTTGATTTCATGATGGCAGCCATTCTTTCTAGAGTGAAGTGGAATCTCAGCATTGTTTTCATTTGCATCTCTCAAATGACCAGTGATGTTGAACATTTTTTCGTATATTTGTTTGCTATTTCTACTTCTTTGTCTGAGAAATGTCTGTTCATTTCAGATGCCCATTTTTGGATTGGGTCTTTAAATTTAGGAGGTCTGATCTTTTGAAGTTCTTTATAGATTCGAGATAGTAGACCTTTGTCTGAGGAAGAGCAGGTGAAGATTTTTTCCCACACTGTGGGTTGTGTCTTCACACTGCTGGTGGTTTCTCTTGCTGTGCAGAAGGCTTTTAATAAGAAGAGATCCCACTTCTTGATTGTTTGTGCTAGTTCTCGGGCAACTGAGGTTTTGTTCATAAAATCTTTTCCTACACCGATATCTTCAAGCATTCTACCTAACCTCTGTTCCAACTGGTTCAGAGTTTCTATTTTAATATTTAGATCTTTCATCGATTTTGATTTTAGTTTAGTGCATGGCAAGAGATACAGGTCTAGTTTTAATCTTTGGCAAGTTGAAGCCCAGTTTTACCAGCACCATTAATTAAAGAGGCTATCTTTCCCCGAGTGATGGTGTTTGGTCCTTTGTCAAAGATGACATGGCTGAGTGTGTCTGGCATTGTTTCTGCATCTTCTAATCTGTTCCACTGGTCCTCAGGTCTGTTTCTTTGCCAGTACCATGTTGTTTTTATCACAGTAGCTTTGTAGTAGAGTTGCAGGTTGGGGATTGTGATACCCTCTGCCATGTTTCTGTTACCTAGAATTGTTTTTGCTATTCTGAGTCGTTTCTTGTTCCAAATGAATTTTTGGATTGTTTTCTCAAGATCTATGACATATGCTGCTTGGATCTCAATTGGAATAGCATTAAATCTGTATAGCAGTTTTGGAAGTATAGTAATTTTCACTATATTAATCCTTCCTACCCAGGAGCAGGGGATGTCTGTCCATTTTCTGATATCATCTTCAATCTCTCTTTTCAGAGTGCCATAGTTTTCAGAGAAGAGGTCTTTGATTTCTTTCGTTAGGATGATTCCTAGGTATTTCAATTTTTTGGATGCTATTGTGAAAGGAATTATTTGCCCTATTTCTATCTCAGTGAATCTGTCATTGGTGTAGAGGAAAGCTATTGATTTTTGTGTGTTGATCTTGTAACCAGCTACTTGACTGAATTTGGTTATTAAGTCTAGAAGACTTTTGGTGGAGTTTTTGCTGTCTTCTATATAGAGTATCATGTCATCTGCAAATAATGACAATTTGACTTCTTCATTACCTATCTTTATTCCTTTTATTTCTTTCCGTTGTCTAATTGCCATGGCTAATGTTTCCAGAACTATATTGAACAAGAGTGGTGATCGTGGACATCCTTGTCTTGTTCCTGATTTTAGTGTGAAGGATTTCAGTTTGTGACCATTTAGTATGATATTGGTTGTTGGTTTTTTATAGATGGCTTCTCTCAGTTTGAGGTAGAGACCATCTATTCCAATTTTTGTAGGGTTTTTATCATAAATGCATGCTGGATTTTGTCAAATGCTTTTTCTGCATCTATGGAGATAATCATATGGTTTTTGTCCTTGGCTCTATTGATATAGTGTATTATATTGATTGATTTTTGTATATTGAACCATCCCTGCATCCCTGCGATGAATCCCACCTGATCAGGGTGTATGATCTTCTTGATGATTAATCTGCATTCTGTTTGCCATTATCTTATTAAGGCATTTTACATCTATGTTCATTAGCGAGATTGGCCTATAGTTCTCTTTTTCAGTTCGGTCTTTCTCTGCTCTGAGGATCAAGGGAATGCTTGCTTCCAGGAATGAATTTGGGAGTATTGCTTCCCTTTCAATTTCATTGAAGAGTTTAAACAGTAGTGGCAGCAGTTCCTCTCTAAATGGCTTGTAGAATTCAGCAGTGAAGCCATCAGGGCCTGGGCTTTACTTTGTTGATAACTTTTTAATTACATTTTCAATTTCATTGGTTGATATTGGGTTGTTCAGAGTTTTTAGGCCTTCTTCGTTCAACTTTGGTAATTCATATGTATCTAGGAATCTGTCCATTTCTTCTGTGTTGTCCATCTTATTGGTGTATAGGTTCTGGAAGTAGGTATTGATGATCCTCTGTATTTCTGCTGGGTCTGTTGTAATTTTGCCCTTTTCATTCCTAATTGCAAGGATTTGGACCTTTTCTTTCCTTTTTCTGACAAGGCTGGCAAAAGGTTTGTCAATATTGTTGATTCTTTCGAAGAACCAACCCTTGGCTTCATTGATTTTTTTTGTATCATTCCCTTAGTCTCCATTGCATTGATTTCTCCTCTGATCTTTATAATTTCCTCCCTTTTATGAGCTTTGTGGTTGTCATGCTCTTCTTTTTCTAGAAGCTTGAGGTTCAGCATCATGTTGTTTAATTGGGATTGTTCTGTTTTCCTAATATGTGTATTCACTGCTGTGAATTTCCCTTGTAAAACTGCTTTCATTGTGTCCCATAGATTCCGATATGTTGTATTGTCATTGTCATTTAAATGAAGGAACTGTCAGATTTCTTCTTTAATTTTCTCTGTTATCCATTGGTTATTCAGAAGTGTGTTGTTCAATTTCCACGTTTATGAAATTTTTTGAGTTTCTTTGGCTATAGATCTCCAATTTCATCGCACTGTGATCTGATAATATACAGTACATAACTTCAATTCCTTTGCACTTATTTAAAGATGTTCTATGTATGAGTATGTGGTCTATTTTGGAGAATGTCCCATGTGCAGCTGTGAAGAATGTGTATTCGGATTTTGTGGGGTGGAAGACTCTGTAAACATCTTTTAAGTTCATTTGTTCAAGAGTTCGATTGAGTTCCAGTATTTCATTACTTATTTTTAGTCTAGTTGATCTATCTATTTGTGACAGTGGGGTGTTGAGGTCCCCAACTACAATTGTATTAGTGCATATATGACTTTTCATGTCCGTTAGTATTTGTTTTATATAGTTTTGTGCACTAGTGTTTGGTGCATAGATATTTATGATTGTCATCTCTTCCTCTTGGATTCTTGCCTTTACAAGGATGTAGTGTCCTTCTTCATCTCTCTCAATCAGTTGGTTTGAGATGTACTTGATCTGCCAAGAGGATAGGTACTCCTCCTTTATTTATTTTTATACAAGGCCCCCCACAGGTCCTCCCTTTAAAATTATAATTTTAGAAAGGCGTCAGGAGAGCCAAGCCTGCAGGGGCTGAGCCTGTCTTGGGTCAGAGTGACATACGTGTCTGCACCGTGCACCTTACCCGTCATCGGTTAACCAGAGAATCAAGGCTCTGGCACCTGTCTTAGGTGGCACACGAGGGCTCTCTCATTGCATGGCACGCTTGCTCAATTGCCCGTCATTGGCTTGCCAGCCCACTCACCAGGTGGGGCGAGAACACTTCGCCACGGCAAGGACCTAATCAACGGTCTGGCATTCGTCCTGGTCATCCATTGCCAATCTATTATAGTAGACCTGTATGGGTGCTGTTTTTATTGTCTCTACCCGGGCTCTAAGGAAGGCCATGATTTTGTTGTATATTATGGGCCCCAAGGAAATGAGCAGAAGTTGTGGGGGGCCTTGTCCCCCTCCCGCTAGTACTCTTGAGTGCCTTTTACGGACATGTCTAAGCCTGCTGCAAGTCTACCCGGCAACAAGGAAGTAGCCCCAGTACCCTCCCCTTGCTCCCTCCCTCTAGCCCTACAGTATATATGCTCTAGCAGCTTCCGCAATAAACGAGGCTTGATCAGAAACCTGTCTTGTCTCCATCTCTCATGTCCCCTGTCCTTTGTCATTCTCACCCCCCCTCTAGGGTCTCTGTTGACTTACCCGCGGGCCGGGACAAGTGGCGCCCAACGTGGGGCCAGAGAACGGGGGGATCCAGTGAAGAACGCTGCTCAGGGGCCCAATAAAATAAAATAGAAAAAAGAGGATTGCGTCTGACGTGAACCTGCCATCTTTCCTGCACCTCGGTGAGTTGAGCAGCGATTATGGGACAGGGCATTAGCCAGCATGAGTTATTTGTACAAGGTTTTAAAGAAACTTTACAGGCACGAGGGGTAAACGTTACAGTCAAACAGTTGTTAAAATTTTTTGATTATATTAGCGATCTCTGCCCTTGGCTTCCCGCCGAGGGTACTATTGATGAGAGGAGATGGAAAAGAGTAGGGGAGGCCCTTAAGGATTACTATGCTACTTGCGGACCAGGAAAGGTCCCGATCACTGCATTTTCTTATTGGAATCTTATTAATGACATTATCTCTCAGAAAACCAAAGATCCGGTGGTGGCTCAAGCCATCCAGGTCGGTGAGATAGCTCTCCGATCGGAGGAAGGGTCAATCACTCTCCCTCGGAGTGAGGAGATTGTAAATACCCTGCGGGACGCCAAGATGGTGCCGAGGCCCGAGCCCCTGAGGGAAGGGACTCCCTCAAAGGATGAAGGAGAAGACTTGATGTCTTTTGATAGCGACGATGACTTACACAAGAAAAAACAAAATGTTCTTGATGAGGGCTTACAGGCAGGCTCTGCCTCTTCCAAGCCTTTTAAAGAAAAGCTTAGGCGCTCCTCAGCTTCCACCTCCGCTCTTTCAGCCCCTGCCTCTGACCCCGCCCCACCTGTTAAGGAGGTACCAGCCTTGTATCCTTCCCTCCGACATTTCAGAAACCCCCCCTTTTCACAGAACGGTCGGGGGAGGCTGACTGGGCCAACCTCGAGGAGGAGGCAACCAGATATCGCAATCCTGATTGGCCACCAGTAGTTCAATGTCCGCCTCCTTATCTTCCAGAACCCAACACTCCCATTGTGCCCGCTCTAGCATGCCCTGTTGTTGATCCCCAAAAGGAACTCCGGGACAAAATAGAATTTCTAAAAGAACAGATAAGGTTAGAAAAGGAACATCAAGAACTTATTACCCAGCTTGAAGGCTTAAGAACAGGCAAAGCCCATGAAAATGTCCGTAGAGAAGACAAAATTAAGCCACGACCCCCCGTTAGAGGGGCGGCCCGTAGGGTGCCATCCGGGTCGGGAGTATCCCTGAAACTTAAAAATGCGGAAGCCTTTCCCGTAACTAAAACTACTGACGCACAGGGACGGGCGTGGAGACACCACAGTGGTTTCGATTTTAAGGTCATTAAAAAATTTAAAAGGGCCGCAGCTCAATAAGGGGCCACTGCACCTTACACAATGGCCATTTTAGAATCAGTGGCAGAAAATTGGCTCACCCCAATTGATTGGCAGACTCTGGCCCGCGCCACCCTTACAGGAGGTGATTATTTATTATGGAAATCTGAATATGTTGAAAATTGCCGAGATACTGCTAGACGCAATGCTCAGGTGGGTAATGGTTGGATACTTGATATGCTTCTAGGGGATGGGGCCTATGCTACCAGCGATCAGCAGATGCAATTTGATGCGGGGTTATATGCCCAGATTCAGACCGCAGCCACTAGAGCCTGGAGAAAGCTCTCTTCTAAAGGGGATGTGAGTGCTTCTCTCACCAATATCCGACAGGGGCCTGATGAGCTCTTTGTGGATTTTGTTCACCACCTGCTCACAACAGCGGGTCGGATTTTTCGGAGCGCAAAAACAGGGACAGATTTTGGTAAACAGCTTGCTTTTGAAAATGCTAATGCTGCTTGCCAGGCCGCCATCCGCCCTTATAAAAAGAAAACTGATCTCTCAGGTTACATTCCCCTTTGCTCAGAAATTGGGACCGGCTACCAACAGGGACTTGCTATGGCTGCTGCCATGCAGGGTTACACGATCAAACAGTTTTTGTCGCGCCGCCCAGGCAACAAGTGTTTCCAGTGCAGGACAACGGGTCATTTTGCCAAGGAATGTCAGGCCCCTAGGGCATTGGCCCCTGGGGCCTCACTACCACCGGGGCCTTGCCCTCCATGCAATAGAGGAAGACATTGGGCGAGAGAATGTAGGTCCAAGACAGACGCTCAGGTTCAGCCCCTCCCGCTTGTCCATAACCCGGATCAGGGAAACGGGAGAGGGGGCCAGCCCCAGGCCCCTGCACCCAAACAAATTTACGGGGCGCTCAATTTTGCTCCAACAAACAACAATCCATTTCAGACCTCTTCAGAACAACAACAGGAAGTGCCGGACTGGACCTCAGTTCCACCGCCCACACAGTATTGACTCCAGAAATGGGGGTACAGGCCCTTTTGACAGGGGTCTTTAGGCCCCTGCCTAAGGAGACCTTTGGGCTTGTAATAGGCAGAAGCAGCAGCACTATGGATGGGCTGCTGATCTACCCGGGGCTGATTGATAGTGATTATTCCGGAGAGATTAGAGTTATGGTTTCTTCCCCCAAAGTCATTAACACCATTCAATCAGGCCAAAGATTTGCTCAATTGTTACGCCTTCCCCTTCTCTCTACCTCTAATAAGGCTCTTAACAATGCCCGAGGCAGCCAGGGATTCTGCTCATCTGATGTCTACTGGTTGGAGATGCTTTCAGCCCAAAAACCTCTCATGACCTTGTGGTTGGATGGGAGACAATTTTCTGGATTGGTAGACACTGGTGCTGATGTAACTATCATCAAGGAAAAAAAATTGGCCTCAGGCGTGGCCATTAAAAGACACCCTCACCCATCTCAGGGGTATAGGTCAGAGTCAAAATCCTAAACAAAGTGCCAAAGCTCTGACCTGGAGAGACCAAGATGGTAATCAGGGCACCATTCAACTTTATATCATCTCAGGGTTACCCATTAATCTATGGGGGAGAGACCTATTATCACAAATGGGGATGATTATTTCTAGCCCTAATGAAATTGTCACTATGCAGATGTTTAAAAATGGGAACATTCCAGGCAAAGGGCTAGGTAAACACTTTACAGGTATTGTGCAGCCCATTGAGCCAGTCCTTTGTAGCTTCAGCTATTCAGGCCGTATGTAAATCTTGGGCCCAAATGTATGTTATACACTATATGGATGTCACACATTACCCTAAATTTGGAAATCTTAAATATATACATGTCAACATTAATACATATAGTGGATTTGTATTTGCCACCCTACAATCCGGGGAGGCTACTAAACATGTAATTGCCCACCTTCTAGTTGCCTTCTCAGTACTTGGATGTCCACAGCAAATTAAGACAGACAATGGTCCAGGCTATACCAGTTCTGGCTTCTCAAAGTTTTGCAAACAATTAGAAATAACACACATAACGAAAATCCCATATAATCCACAGGGACAAGACATTATAAAAAGAGCCAACCTCACACTCAAAATTTCACTAGATAAAATAAAAAGAGGGGAATGGTACCCTATCAAGGGGTCACCTAGAAATCTGATATCACATACACTATTTATTCTTAACTTCTTAAATTTGGATGCCAAAGGTTTATCTGCAGCCAACCGTTTCTGGCAACCAGAGACGCAAAAACAATTTGCCTCTGTGATGTGGAGAGACCCCCTGGACCACTCATGGCATGGGCCTGACCCTGTACTTGTCTGGGGCCGAGGGTCAGTGTGTGTTTACTCCAAGGAAGTGAAATCAGCCAGGTGGCTTCCAGAACGCTTAGTAAAACAAGTTGATAAGCATGTTGATGATGCCGATGATCCAACATTGTCCAATTTCAACCAGTTAACAATGGCGTTTACATTTACAATCTAATAATCGTAAAGAGAATAGTATAATTCAATTTGGCTAGTTATATTTGGGTGCACCCTAATTTATACACTTTATCATATGGTTGTCTATTGTCTGTTGTTTGTGTTCGTACAGTTGAGCTCAATATGTTCCTTCCTCTTCAAAGGATATTCGCCTATTGTTAAATTGACTTATAGATAATATTATTAAACTAAAGACATGCTTTTCTTCCCAGGTTGTTAATTGATCAAAGTACCACTGAAATTTATTTTATGAAAGTGACGTGTATTGTCACCCACATGCAACAATCAAATTGCAATTAACAGTTATAAAATAAAAAGATATATATTCTTAATTGTTTGTCAAAACGATTATAGATGGGAACTCCCTTTGATGAATATAGAAGTGGCCACCCAGAAAATGATTATTCTGGTCTTAATTCATTAAAGGGACCCCCTAGTAAATTTTATATTATATAATCTTATGGGAGACATATCACAATGAATATTATCTAAATATGTTATAAATTGATTGTATTGGTTGTCCTTGATATTTAAGCACTGAATATGTTGTTACAAAATGTTTATATTGGTTAAGTTCTGAAAATGTTATTGCAATATGCCCACATTGGTTATCTTCAAAAGCTTAATCAGGTTAGCCTAACTCTCTTATCTACAGCCCAGCCTTGTTTACATCGCAGGACGAAATTTTGCTTACAGGTTAAGAAGGTGACATCCCTGAATCTGTTGCATGGTCTGTTGCTGTTCCTGGCACCAACAACAAAAAGTGGATTTCAACCAGTTAACAAACAACAATTGCTCATTGCCCTGTATGGTAACCCCTGTGACTGTGCTGGGGGTTCTGGCAGGGCTGCACCCACAAGTTACACTGGTAGTACTGACTGCGGTGACAAGATTGCCTACTTAGTTAAAACAACTTGAGACTATCATCCAAGAGATGTATTCCTCCCTAAATTATCATCCAGGGGTCCTTCCCAAACCTCAAGGCCCAGACCCTGAAGCCCAAACCCTGAGTGTCCTAGAGGCCACTTATCATTTGATCAATACATCCAACCCATCCTTTGCTGCGGATTGTTGGCTATGCTTGACTCTTGGCACACCCCTGCCCCTCGCCTTCCCAGTTGTGGACCAAACTAACTATGCCAACAGTTCTAGTTATAATTGCAGTTTTTCTCTGCCCTTCAGGGTCCAGCCAGTACAGTTCAATGCCTCAGTTTGCTATCTAAATACGGGCCACAACAATAGTTTCGATATACGTGTTGGAGTCCAAAATTTCTCTCTCTGCTCGGTAGTGCTTAATGGCCCTGCCGCCATTTGCCCTGCCCTGGGTCACGTGCTCGTCTGTGGAGGGAGCTTGGCATTCACCTCCCTCCCCACTAATTGGACTGGGCTGTGTGTGGTGGTGACTGTCCTCCCGGACATCTCCCTTATTCCTGGAGATGAGCCAGTGCCCTTGCCCAGCTTTGACTATATCGCTGGGCGACATAAAAGGGCCGTCTCACTGGTCCCCTTGCTCGTGGGGCTAGGGGTGTCTGGCACCCTTGCCACTGGCTCTGCTGGCGTTACACTCCTATGACAAATTATCCAACCAGTTGATTAATGATGTTCAAGCTCTCTCCAACACTCTTACAGATATACAAGATCAGATCGATTCTCTGGCTGAGGTGGTCCTTCAAAATAGAAGGGGTCTGGACCTCCTCAGGGCAGAACAAGGAGGGATTTGCATAGCCCTAAATGAATATTGTTGTTTCTATGCCAATAAATCTGGGATCGTCAGGGGAAAAATTCACGAACTTCAGGAAGATTTAAACAGACGATGACAAGAATTCACTCAAAATCCCCTCTGGACTGGCCTCAATGGTTTCCTCCCTTATCTCCTCCCTTTGCTGGGACCCTTATTGGGTCTACTCTTGCTCATTTCTTTAGGGCCCATACTTTATAACAAAATCATGGCCTTTCTTAGAGCCCATATAGAGACAATAAAAACAGCACCCATATAGGTCTACTATCATAGATTGGCAATGGCTGACCAGGACGAATGCCAGACCGTTGATTAGGTCCTTGCCGTGGCGAAGTGTTCTCGCCCCACCTGGTGAGTGGGCTGGCAAGCCAATGACGGGCAACTGAGCAAGCGTGCCATGCAATGAGAGAGCCCTCGTGTGCCGCCTAAGACAGGTGCCAGAGCCTTGATTCTCTGGTTAACCGATGACGGGTAAGGTGCACGGTGCAGACACGTATGTCACTCTGACCCAAGACAGGCTCAGCCCCCGCAGGCTTGGCTCTCCTGACGCCTTTCTAAAATTATAATTTTAAAGGGAGGACCTGTGGGGGGCCTTGTCCCCCCCACCCACTAGTACTCTTGAGTGCCTTTTATGGACATGTCTAAGCCTGCTGCAAGTCTACCCGGCAGCAAGGAAGTAGCCCCAGTACCCTCCCCTTGCTCCCTCCCTCTAGCCCTATGGTATATATGCTGTAGAAGCTTCCGCAATAAACGAGACTTGATCAGAAACCTGTCTTGTCTCCATCTCTCGTGTCCCCTGTCCTTTGTCATTCTCACCCCCCCTCTAGGGTCTCCGTTGACTTACCCGCGGGCCGGGACAAGAAGTAAACCCAATAAGGGTCCCAGCAAAGGGAGGAGATAAGGGAGGAAACCATTGAGGCCAGTCCAGAGGGGATTTTGAGTGAATTCTTGTCGTCGTCTGTTTAAATCTTCCTGAAGTTCGCGAATTTTTCCCCTGACGATCCCAGATTTATTGGCATAGAAACAACAATGTTCATTTAGGGCTATGCAAATCCCTCCTTGTTCCGCCGTGAGGAGGTCCAGACCCCTTCTATTTTGAAGGACCACCTCAGCCAGAGAATCAATCTGATCTTGTATATCTGTAAGAGTGTTGGAGAGAGCTTGAACATCATTAATCAACTGGTTGGATAATTTGTCATAGGAGTGTAACGCCACCCCGACGCCAGCAGAGCCAGTGGCAAGGGCGCCAGACACCCCTAGCCCCACGAGCAAGGGGACCAGTGAGACGGCCCTTTTATGTCGCCCAGCGATATAGTCAAAGCTGGGCAAGGGCACTGGCTCATCTCCAGGAATAAGGGAGATGTCCGGGAGGACAGTCACCACCACACACAGCCCAGTCCAATTAGTGGGGAGGGAGGTGAATGCCAAGCTCCCTCCACAGACGAGCACGTGACCCAGGGCAGGGCAAATGGTGGCAGGGCCATTAAGCACTACCGAGCAGAGAGAGAAATTTTGGACTCCAACACGTATGTCGAAGCTATTGTTGTGGCCCGAATTTAGATAGCAAACTGAGGCATTGAACTGTACTGGCTGGACCCTGAAAGGCAGAGAAAAACTGCAATTGTAACTAGAACTGTTGGCATAGTCAGTTTGGTCAACAACTGGCAAGGCGAGTAGCAGGGGTGTGCCAAGAGTCAAGCATAGCCAACAATCCGCAGCAAAGGCTGGGTTGGATGTATTGATCAAATGATAAGTGGCCTCTAGGACACTCAGGGTTTGGGCTTCAGGGTCTGGGCCTCGAGGTTTGGGAAGGGCCAGTGGATGATAATTTAGGGAGGGGTACATCTCTTGGAAGATTGTCTCCAGTTGTTTTGTATTTGCTCTTCCCTGAGCTGATCTGAAGGCCCGCCACCATCAGATACATGAATTGGGGCCTGTGGCGGCCAACAGACATCTTTGCCGGGACTGCCATTGCAGGAGGGTTGGCCAAATTTAGGATATCCAGTGGGGCTGGGAAAATCCCAGTCACCTCCGACGGAGCCCCTGTAAGTTCTTTGTAGAACAGCAGTCAAATATATTTTTCCGTCTGAATATGTACATTGTTGGGCTTCAGTGTAACAGGTAGAATGCATCTCTGTGACCATGACACAACCGGCAGGGCATGGCCCTGGTTTGCCATTGACAGTGGGTATGATTTGGGGCTTAGTGACACATTTCCATTTTTGGTTATATCCTCCCACTAATGCGGCCTCATAAACTAAGTAGGCAATCTTGTCACCGCAATCAGTACTACCAGTGTAACTTGTGGGTGCAGCCCTGCCAGAACCCCCAGCACAGTCACAGGGGTTACCATACAGGGCAATGAGCAATTGTTGTTTGTTAACTGGTTGAAATCCACTTTTTGTTGTTGGTGCCAGGAACAGCAACAGACCATGCAACAGATTCAGGGATGTCACCTTCTTAACCTGTAAGCAAAATTTCGTCCTGCGATGTAAACAAGGCTGGGCTGTAGATAAGAGAGTTAGGCTAACCTGATTAAGCTTTTGAAGATAACCAATGTGGGCATATTGCAATAACATTTTCAGAACTTAACCAATATAAACATTTTGTAACAACATATTCAGTGCTTAAATATCAAGGACAACCAATACAATCAATTTATAACATATTTAGATAATATTCATTGTGATATGTCTCCCATAAGATTATATAATATAAAATTTACTAGGGGGTCCCTTTAATGAATTAAGACCAGAATAATCATTTTCTGGGTGGCCACTTCTATATTCATCAAAGGGAGTTCCCATCTATAATCGTTTTGACAAACAATTAAGAATATATATCTTTTTATTTTGTAACTGTTAATTGCAATTTGATTGTTGCATGTGGGTGACAATGCACGTCACTTTCATAAAATAAATTTCAGTGGTACTTTGATCAATTAACAACCTGGGAAGAAAAGCATGTCTTTAGTTTAATAATATTATCTATAAGTCAATTTAACAATAGGCGAATATCCTTTGAAGAGGAAGGGAAACATTGAGCTCAACTGTACGAACACAAACAACAGACAATAGACAAACATATGATAAAGTGTATAAATTAGGGTGCACCCAAATATAACTAGCCAAATTGAATTATACTATTCTCTTTATGATTATTAGATTGTAATTGTAGACACCATTGTTAACTGGTTGAAATTGGACAATGTTGGATCATTGGCATCATCAACACGCTTATCAACTTGTTTTACTAAGCATTCTGGAAGCCACCTGGCTGACTTCATTTCCTTGGAGTAAACACACACTGACCCTCGGCCCCAGATGAGTACGGGATCAGGCCCATGCCATGAGTGGTCCAGGGGGTCTCTCCATGTCACAGAGGCAAATTGTTTTTGCGTCTCTGGTTGCCAGAAATGGTTGGCTGCAGATAAACCTTTGGCATCCAAATTTAAGAAGTTAAGAATAAATAGTTCATGTGATATCAGGTTTCTAGGTGACCCCTTGATAGTGTACCATTCCCCTCTTTTTATTTTATCTAATGTAATTTTGAGTGTGAGGTTGGCTCTTTTTATAATGTCTTGTCCCTGTGAATTATATGGGATTCTTGTTATGTGTGTTACTTTTAATTGTTTGTAAAACTTTGAGAAGCCAGAACTGGTATAGCCTGGACCATTGTCTGTCTTAATTTGCTGTGGACATCCAAGTGCTGAGAAGGCAACTAGAAGGTGGGCAATTACATGTTAAGTAGCTTCCCAGGACTGTAGGGTGGCAAATATAAATCGACTATATGTATCAATGTTAACATATATATATTTAAGATTTCTAAATTCAGGGTAATGTATGATGTCCATTTACCATAGGGCATTTGGAATCAAGCCACGAGGATTAACTCCCAGATGAGGTGTGGGAAGATGGAGGGTGCATGTAGGGCAGGTTTGAACAATTTGTCTAGCTTGTTCTCTAGTAAGTTTATATATGAGGAGAAGCGTGTGGGCACTAAGGTGATGTAACTGGTGCGCCTTCTGTGCCTGATCAATCTGAATGGAGACATCAATACTTAGTGAGTAGGCAAAGGCCTGAGGTCTTGTGGCCAGATCTGCTAACCGGTTGCCTTCTGTAAGTGGGCCAGGTAGGTTAGAGCGGGCACAAAGGTGCCCAATAAAAAAGGCTGGGATCTTTTTCTGATTAGATCTCGTAATTGAATAAAAAGACCACCAGTTTGAGAAGCATGTTTTATCAATCCACATGTCTCCAATAGGGGAACAGATTGGGCAATGTAGGCACTGTCAATAAAGAGATTAAAGGCTTGTTCAGGGAATGCAGAAAAGACTGCTATGACTGTATGTAGCTCGGTTATTCGGGCTGAAGAACAGCTGGTTTGGAAGTGGACAATGTCATTGTCCCACACATAGGCAGCTATCCCGGTAGAAGAACCATCTGTAAAGACTAATAGGGCTTCTGTTAGAGGAGATCAGGAAGTGACTTTTGGAAAAATGAACTTATGTCTATTAGCAAAGTCAATAAGTTTGTTTGGAGGATAGTGATTGTCTATTAAGCCTGTATAAGAAGCGAGAGCAACTGGCCAGGAGCCGGTAGTCTGCATAAGCCTATCGATTGGGGTGAGCCAATTTTCTGCCACTGATTCTAAAATGGCCATTGTGTAAGGTGCAGTGGCCCCTTATTGAGCTGCGGCTGTTTTAAATTTTTTAATGACCTTAAAATCGAAACCACTGTGGTGTCTCCATGCCTGTCCCTGTGCGTCAGTAGTTTTAGTTCCGGGAAAGGCTTCCACATTTTTAAGTTTCAGGGATACTCCCGACCCGGATGGCACCCTAGGGGCCGCCCCTCTAACGGGGGGGTCGTGGCTTAAGTTTGTCTTCTCTACGGACATTTTCATGGGCTTTGCCTGTTCTTAAGCCTTTGAGCTGGGCAATAAGTTCTTGATGTTCCTTTTCTAATCTTATTTGTTCTTTTAGAAATTTTATCTTGTCCTGGAGTTCCTTGTGGGGATCAACAGCAGGACATGCCAAAGCGGGCACATTGGGAGTGTTGGATACTGGAACATAAGGAGGAGGACCTTGGACTACGGGCGGCCAGGCAGGATTATGATATCTGGTTGCCTCCTCCTCAAGATTGGCCCAGTCAGCCTCCCCCGGACTGTTCTGTGAAAAGGGGGGTTTCTGAAATGTCGGAGGGAAGGATACAAGGCTGGTACCTCTTTAACAGGCAGGGCGGGGTCAGAGGCAGGGGCTGAAAGAGCAGAGGCGGAAGCTGAGGAGCGCCTAAGCTTTTTTTAAAAAGGCTTGGAAGAGGCAGAGCCCGCCTGTAAACCCTCATCAATAACATTTTGTTTTTTCTTGTCTGAGTCATTGTCGCTATCAAAAGACATCAAGTCTTTTTCCTCATTTTTTGAGGAAGTCCGGTCCCACAGGGGCTCTGGCCTTGGTGCCATCTTGGCATCCCGCAGGGTATTTACAAACTCCTCACTCTGAGGGAGAGTGATTGACCCTTCCTCCGATCGAAGAGCTATCTCACCGACCTGGATGGCTTGAGCCACCACCGGATCTTTGGTTTTCTGAGAGATAATGTCATTAATAAGATTCCAATAAGAAAATGTAGTGATCGGGACCTTTCCTGGTCCGCAAGTAGCATAATAATCCTTAAGGGCCTCCCCTACTCTTTTCCATCTCCTCTCATCAATAGTACCCTCGGCAGGAAACCAAGGGCAGAGATCTCTAATATAATCAAAAAATTTTAACAACTGTTTGACTGTAACCTTTACCCCTCATGCCTGTAAAGTTTCTTTAAGACCTTGTACAAATAACTCATGCTAGCTAATGCCCTGTCCCATAATCGCTGCTCAACTCACCGAGGTGCAGGAAAGACGGCAGGTTTATGTCAGACGCAATCCTCTTTTTTCTATTTTATTTTATTGGGCCCCCGAGCAGCGTTTTTCACTGGATCCCCCCGTTCTCTGGCCCCACGTTGGGCGCCACTTGTCCCGGCCCGCGGGTAAGTCAAGGGAGACCCTAGAGGGGGAGCGAGAGTGACAAAGGACAGGGGACATGAGAGATGGAGACAAGACAGGTTTCTGATCAAGTCTCGTTTATTGCAGAAGCTGTTACAACATATATACTGTAGGGCTAGAGGGAGGGAGCAAGGGGAGGGTACTGGGGCTACTTCCTTGTTGCCAGGTAGACTTGCAGCAGGCTTAGACATGTCCGTAAAAGGCACTCAAGAGTACTAGCGGGCGGGGGGGACAAGGCCCCCCACACAAAAGAAATCAGACTTCTACTCTGAAAACTATAGAACTCTGAAAAAAAAAAGATTGAAGAGGATATCAAAATGTAAAGACATCCCTTGCTACTGGGTAGAAAAAAAATCAACATATTGAAAATGGCCATACTTCCAAAGCTGCTATATAGATTCAATGCAAGCCCAATTGAAACCTCACCACATACTTCACAAACCTGGAGAAAACAATCTAAAAATTCATTTGGGAGAAGAAGAGACTTGTACTAGGTAACAGACACATACTAGGTAATAGAGACATGGCAAGGGGTATCACAATCCCCAACTTGAAAATATACTACAAAGCGAATGTGATAAAAATAGCATTGTACTGACAAAGAAACAGGCCTGAAGACCAGTGGAAACAGATTAGAAGATGCAGAAACAACTCTAGACACACTCAGCCACCTCATTTACAACAAAGGAGCTAAATGCCCTCACTGGAGGAAAGGTAGCCTCTTTAACAAATGGTGCTGGAAAAATTGAGTTTCATCTTGCCAAAGATCAAAACTAGACCTATATCTCTCACCATGCACTAAACTAAAATCAAAATGGGTTAAAGATCTAAATATTAAAACAGAAACACTAAATCTGCTAGAAGAAATATTAGTTAGAACTCTTGAAAACATTGGTGTAGGAAAAGATTTTATAAACACAACCTCAGTCACACATGAACTAGCACAAACAATCAATAAGTGGGAACTATTCTTACTCAAAAGCTTCTGCACAGCAAGAGAAACCAACAACAGTGTGAAGAGACAACCACAATGTGGGAAAACATTTTCACCAGCTGTCCCTCATACAAAGGTATACTATTTAGAATATATAAAGAACTTTAAAAAATCAGTCCTCCCAAATTTAAAGACCCAATCCAAAAATGAGAATCTGAAATGAACAGATATTTCTCAGACAAAGAAGTAGAAATAGCAAATAAACATATGAAAAAATGTTCATCATCACTGGTCATTCGAGAGTTACAAATGAAAACAACGGATATTCCACCTCACCACAAAAAGAATGTCTGCTATGAAATCAACCAATAACAAATGCTGGTGGGGTTTGGGGAAAGAGGAGCCCTGCTCCACTCCTGGTGGAAGTTTAGACTGTTGCAACCACTGTAGAAATCAGTATGAAGATACCTCAAAGAACTAGGATTGGAGGTCCCATTTGACCTAGCTCTTCCCCTGCTGTGTATCTTCCACAAATAATTAAAAGAATCATACCACGGTGATATATGTGCACCCATGTTCATAGAAGCACAATTCATGATAGCTAATAGTTGGATACAATCCAGTTCCTCATGAACTGGAGACTGGATAAAGAAAATGTGTTTTTGTTTTTATAAAATTGAGTATTACTCAGCCATAAAGAATGAGAAACTAGAGACATTTATAGCTAAATGTATGCACATTGAGGTGATACTCTTAGGTGAAATACATAGGACACACACGTGTAAATATCACATTGTCGCTCTAGTGTGAGAAACTGAAAGTGTAAATAAGGACTAAAAGGTATAATAAATAATGTGAAATAGGAAGAAAACATGCAAAGGGGAAGGGGAAGGGGAAGGGTGGGGAAAAGAAAGAAGGGAATGGAACTAATATGAGAAAAAGAAAAAATGGAAACAAAGTCTTTGTAGATAGGGAGGGGTGGAGGCTTTGAAAGGAGTGCAGGGGAATGGGGAAATATAAGAACCAAGATAGATTATGTAAAGGTGAAAATATCCAACGATGAATGTCATTATTTTGTGTACCTTAAAAGTACCAATAAAATTAATTAAAAAATTACTGTGTGTGTGAGTGATGTATCAACATTAAATGCTTATGCAGTGCCTGGCATTAAAAGTCTATTTTCTCACTGACATTATTATTTGACCAATGCTTTTTTTTACAGGTAGATGGTTCACAAGCACAGGCAATTAAAAATATGAAATAAGATTATCAATGGTTTCAAAAGTCCAGGTGAACTCTCTTTTCTCATAGAGCAATCATCATTAGAACTGCTTTTCCTCAGCCTTAGCAACTTGTTTGCCTGCTAGGGAGAGGAGGCTGGGAATGCAATTATATTTCTTTACTTAAATTAAGAATCTTTTCTCACCTGAGATGAGGTTAAAGAGGGACAATGATTGCTTTTCCAGAGGAAATGCAGAAGTTGTGTAAAGGCCTCAGGGCATGAACACAGTAATCAGAGAGTGAAAAGTAATGCACAGTGATGAAATTCGGTCTCTTTCTCTGCACTGTGCCCAGAAAACACCAACAACTGATGGACACTTTAAAAGTTAAAGCTCATTATGTGACAGAGAAGCAGCCCCATTCCCAGCATAGATCTCCACACATATTAGGTCTTGGTAAATGCGTTTTTAATGAAATTGTTGAATTGATTATACTACTTCATTTGTAACCCATCATGAGGACTAATTGTCTCTGCAGAATCAATGATATTGTAAGTTAATTTTAAAGTGACAATAAGATAATGGGATCTTATCATTTTCTGGAGAAAAAATGCTTCATCAACAAAGTCAAACAGGCCCCACACAGTTTATAGTGGACATAGCAATGGTTGCTTTCTTTCCTTGATTGGATTATCATGGCCATATTAGCAAGCATGATACAAACTGTGTGTAATTCTGACCAAGCCTCAGAGATGAGTCTTGTGTGAAGTCATGGAATACTTTAAAACGCAATATTTATTTTTAAACATGGGACATTGTATTGATTGTGTAGGCCTTACACATGATGCTGGGGACCTGAAATAATTTCATATTTGGAGGTTTTTATTTTAAGATTTGGAACATTTGTGCAGGTTATAGTAAAATATGTTAAAATAATACCCCTGCATTATGATACCATAATAAATGGACAGATACAGTCTCATACAAATTACAAAGATAAAACAAGATGAACACCTAACAAACAATGAAATTGAGATAATAATAAAGAATCTAAAAATTAAAAATAGTCCAGAACCTGATGGAGCCACTGGAAAAAGGGTGTTGTATCTCCTATACTCTTCAAGCTATTCCAGGAAATTATAATGGATGGAGAGCTTCTGCATTCATTTATGGAAGCCTGCATCACACTGATTACAAAACAAGATTAAGACTCGACTAGAAAAGGAAACTATAGACCAATCTCCTTAATGAACATAGGTGTAAAATCATCAGCAACACGTTAGTGAATGGAAAACAGTATGTCATCAACAGATCATACATCAAAACCAGTAGATTTTATCCCAGAGATGCAAGAATGGTTCAACCTAAACAAATCAATAAATGTCATACATCAGATAGATAGAAGCAAAGTCAAAATCACAGAATCACATCAATACATGAAGAACCGGGCTTTGACAACATCTAAAACTGTTTCATAGTAATAACACTGAAGAAAAAAAGCATAGAAAGATCATATTTGGATTTGCTTAAAGCTACTTATCACAAACCAAAAATTTACAATATATTAAATGGGGAATAACTGAAAGCATTTAAACTCTAACCTAAACTCAGGGACAAGACAAGATTACCCATTATCTGGACTTCTATTCAGCATAATATCCAAAATATTAACCATAGCAATTAGTAAGAGAAAGAAATAAAACAGATATATTTAAAAAAAAAGAAGAACCCAAATTATGCTTATATTCAGGTGACATAATATGCTACATCGAATATCCAAAGAATTCTACAAAAAATCAGAATTAATTGGCAGCTGCAGCAATGTAGCAGGATAACAAATCAACACAAAAATAAATATCATTGGGTACACCAATGATAAACTCAGTGAGAAGAAAATTATGAAAGCAATACCATTCAGTCAGCTCAAGAAAAATGAAACTTAACCTAACCAAGGAAGGGAAAGTTTTCTACAAAGCAAACTGCAAATCTCTGAAAAAGGAGACTGAAGAGAACTTCAAACATGGGAAGATGCCCCCTGCTCCTAGATAAGCAGAACCAGTAGAGACAAAATGACCATACTCCCAAAAGTTTTATACAGATTCAACACAAGCTCAATCAAAATACCAACAGCATAATTTACATAACTATATAAATCAAGCCTAAAAGTTATAAGGAACTGCAAGAGATCTGTATTATAAGAAGCAATTTTGGTAAATAATAGCAAAGCAAGAGGCATCACATTACTTGATTTCAAGCGATACTATGAAGAAAGAGTGATGAAAATGGCATGGTAATACAACAGAAATAGACATGTGGATCAATGAAGTAAAACAGAGGATACAGAAACATCCCAGATTCATTCATCTACTTCATCTTTTACAAAAGGGCCAAAAGCATATAGTGGAGGTAAGATACCCTATTTGATATATGGTGCTGGGAAAACTGGATATCTGTTAACAGAAGATTGAAACTAGACCCTTGTCACTCATCATGTAGTAAATTTAAAATTAGAATGGATCAAAAATCTAAATTTAAAAATGGAAACATTGAAACTACTGGAAGATAAATAGGCAAAACTCTTGAAGTCATAGGTGTAGGAAAGGATTTCTTAAACAGAATTACAACTGGAGAAGAATAACAGTAAGAATCAACAAATGGAACAACAAATTACATTAAGTTGAAAATTTTGTGCACAGCAGAGGAATCAATTAGTAGAGTAAAGAAACCACCTACAGAATGTGGGGGGCCTTGCCCCCCCGCTAGAACTCTTGAGTGCCTTTTACGGACATATCCGGGCCTGCTGCAAATCTACCCGGCAACAAGGAAGTAGCCCCAGTACCCTCCTCTTGCTCCTCCCCTCTCGCCCTACGGTATATATGTTGTAGCAGCTTCCGCAATAAACGAGACTTGATCAGAAACCTGTCTTGTCTCCATCTCTCGTGTCCCCCGTCCCCTCTCATCCTCGCTCCCCCTCCAGGGTCTCCGTTGACTTACCCGCGGGCCGGGACAACAGAATGGGAAAGCATTTCTCCCAGCTATTCATCAGGCAGAGGACCAGAAGCTAGACTATATAAGAACTCGACAAAATTAGACCACCAAAAATGAAAGACCAAATCAAGAAAAGGTCAAGTGAAATGAGGAAACACTTCTGAAGAGAAGTCCATATTGCCAACAAGTATGTGAAAAAGTGTTCCACATTTCTTCCCATTAGAAAATGAAAATTAAGACAATGCTAAGATTTCATCTTAGTCTAGAAAGAATGAGAATCAAAAAGTCAAAGGTAATGGGGAAAAATAAGAACCAAGATATATCATGTACAGGTACAAACACCCAATGATAAATATAAATGAATTGTATACCTAAAATGTACCAATAAAACAACTAAAAAGAAGTCAAAGGTTACAAACTCTGGTGCAATTGTGCTGAAAATGGCACCCTCCTACAATGTTGTTGGAAATGTAAACAAGTGCAATCTTTTTGGAAATCCGTATAGAGATTTCTCAAAGCTAATATTAGAAATTCCATATGACCTCTGCAAAGTATCTTACCAAAGGATCTATCAACATCATACTAGTGTGATACCTATGTGCAAATGTGTGAGCAGCAAAATTCATAATAGCTAAAGCCTAGATGTAGCCTTCTAATATACCCATTTAAGAGGCCTGGATAAAGAAAATATGGTATCTTCATAATGGAATACTACTCAGCTATATAGAAGGACAAATTTGGGACATTCATGGGAAAATGGATGCAAGTGGAAAATATAATGTTGAGTGAAGTGAATCAGACACACAGTCTTAAATACCATAAAGCAGTGATGGCAAACCTCTTAGAGCTTTCAGTGATAACAAACTGGCCACTCTGGCACACATGTGATAGGTACACCAAAACTGCACTAAAGTATCTCTCACTTGAAGAAAGCAAAGTACAAAGTGTGTAACAAAGGATGGATAGGAGACGATAGAATAGATCTCTTGCTATGGAAATGGTCCTAAAGGCAGAGGGTGAGAGGAGAGTAGGAGGACAAGGGGAAAGAAGTAGAACAAGGACATACCTTGTACAGGAACCTAATAACATAAAAAAAATATAAAAGCCATAAATATGAGATAAGATTCATAATACCAGCAATGATGAAAATGGAGAAGGGAATGAGAGGAGGTGGGAGTGAGGTGGGAGAGAAAGAGATTAAATGAAGAATCAAGCGAATCTGTATTAGGTACATGATGACTCTCCAAGATTACTACAAAGTGGATGTATTGAAAACATGTATTAATAAAAAGTAAAATTAAATATGGTAACATTTTTCTGCATAAATTTTGTGTTAGGGATTTGAATTTCGTCATTAAGTATAATTACTGGCATCCCACAAAATGGAGAAATTTGTGAATGTGAGTTCAGCACAAGTGACTGTTATGCCAACAACCATGGGCCACACAGAAAGTGGTTGATGGATGCAATAAACCTAGATGTATGAAACTGTAACTCCTTGTCTTGTAGTCTGGATTGCTTAATACAAAGATTTTTTTTGGATGGGCCTAGGTCATCTCAGACTGTTTCAGTGAACACCTAGAAGTGAACCTCTAGTGCAATAAGTAGGCCATGTCCCAAATGGCTTATTGACCTAGGCTGAGGAGCAAATCTGCCAAGGAGGAAGTAGCCACTGGGATGTTGCTGTCAGTGGACTTAGATGAGTCATGGTGCCTCTAGGGGGAGAGAATGATACTCAAATATACTTTCCAACTTGTGTTTTTCACCTGCACACCAGACCTCAGATGCAGAACCCAGAAGGCAAATGGCAGCAAATTCCTCCTGGGTCCTGTGGAAGGCTTTCCCTAAAAGTGTCAGGGCCATAAGAGTGTCCATCCAAATCAAAAACAATAGCACACCCACATACATAGTAATATGTAGATCTTATGTTACTGACATAGCAAGGTTCCTCTTTACTCAGATGTCTTTGTAGGGATTCTCTAAGATGTTCCTGTTGATCATTGCATTCTTTCTCCTGCAGCATCTTCTCTCAGTGTGTAATTTTGAAGATGAACCATGTCTGCACAGAAGGAGCACCAGTGTGTACAAGGATGGAGATATGGTGATTAGGGGACTTTCTCTCTTCTTCTTTATTTCTACTACACTGTGATCTATCTACTAAAGCCTCTGAAGGACTCCTTTTTGATCCTGTAAGTGTGTTTTTCATGTTTATTTTCTTTTTCATCATCAGGAAGGAGAAGGGCTAAGCATCTGTGGGTGATCACATCCACATTCACTGTATTGCTGCCCTGTCTTTCCAACCATTAGATATAAAATATTGTCCTAGATGTCATTTGACTTTCAATGTAATTTTTCCTCAACTTTTGAAACTGGAGAGATAAATCTTTATTTTCCTAGCCCTCTGTTTTTAGGATGGGAAGCTGAGGGATACATCACCGTCTGCTTTATTCTACTATCCATGCCTCTCCTTCCAACTGAAATTCCACTGCACAGCACATTGACTGACATTCTTTACAATCAGAGTCTGAGACATTGTGTTGAATACAGTGCCACGCAGCTACCAGAAAATATGCCCCATATACAATGCTTGGCCTTCTAATTTTCTTTAATGATCTGTAAAGTTTCTTATATCCCTACAGAGAGTCCACTGCTATTAATAAGCCTCCTGCTAGGGAAGACTAGTGCTATAGGTATTCAGTTACTTTCCAATAATGTGTATGTCATGACTTTAACCATTGTGTCCTCCATGCTTCTTGGACCTGCAAACCAGGGCATGAGTAAAGAAGAATTCATCTGCGAGATTCTCACCTCCAGACTATGTCTTTGTCACATGGACACATGGAGACTCAGTTCTCAATGTCTGTTCTCGGACATTATCACATCTGCTGTATAGGCAAATTTATAATTAATTTATGGATTTTGCACATTTTCAGAGGATTCTAGTGGACTCAATGTGCCCCTGTATGGAATGGGAATGTGACTGACAAAATGACTGATTGGGTTTGATCAGACACTGAAGCCTGGAGTGTTCCAGTCATTGGGAACAAGGTCAGTAGGGTAAGGACTACTGGCCTCTTCATTCCATAGATGATATTTGTAGGTTTCTCATATTTATTATCATGTCTGTATGCCTGCTTATACTTTGATTCTTTGGCACTTTCCCTCACGGTTTCCTGGTTTTCAGACAAGGTCTTTTTATATTACCTAGGCTACCAGTAATATCCTGAGTTTAATCATTCCCTCTACCCAGCTCTCCAGAACATCTGCAGTATAGGCACGTGATATTATATGTGACTGGTGTGTCTTTCTTTACATAATTTTCAAAACTGTTGCTTGTTTTCCTTATTGATGTTTCTATTTCATGAGATTTAATTCTAGTAGGTGCTGAGGAGTGTTTTTCTCAGGTAATGACATAATGGCAAGAAAATGGGGTAGGTGGATCAGAGGAGCCTACTGTCAAATCCTTGTAACCATTAAAAAAATCATTGAGTTTGAGAATGATAAGGAATATTTTAGTTAATCAGTGCACAACCCTGGATGTAAAGAACACTGCAGTGGGTTTTGCACTGGTTAGGAGGTTCTGCAGTAGGTTCTTAATGCTGCATGGGCCAAAGGGATTTTGTAGCCAAAGAGGAGGATGGAGGTCCCTATGCGTACATGATTAAGAGAAAAAACAGAGGCAGTGAAGGATCATGGATATTAACCAGATGATTACAGTTTTGGGCAGCCTAGTGTGATCACACATTGTCTGAAGTTAGAGGAGGATGTGGAACTGATCAGATACTAAGTGCCATCAGATTTCAAGAATACTTCAAGGAGTCTAGCAGAGAGAATGTTCCTATCTCAGGGAGGAGAGAAGAAGCTACCTTCTCTCCCTTCTTTCTTCTGTACTGCACTTACATCAACCCAAGGTATTGGTCAGCTGTTCAATAGGCCCAGTTTCCCTCCCAGACACTCTAAAATGGGTCTATGACTGAAAGAACATCCTTGCAAATCCAACCACTTTTTATGTCCAGGCTGACTTACCTACTGGAAACAAATATTAAGGGAAACATGAGCAATCTTTCATTTCTACTGAAATGAAAAGGAAAAGGAATAAAAATTTTGAAAAAATAACCTATATATTCTCTTTGTATATCAACAGTGTTTTGTAAAAGAATTTAATGCTTTACAGGAAGCAATTGCCCAATTATTCAGAAATGCCATGGCTGTAATATTTTTAAAAGTTCCAATTATATCTTAGACATTCCTGCACTGAAAGATAGTTCCTATATTGTAAGTAGGATGTACTGTGTCTATGTTGCTGCAAACTGTTTTTCTTACACATAAATATGACATAGAATTGAACTTTACATCAATACATTCACAAAAACACTTCTGCTTCCATGATGCATCTTGTCAGACAAAAAAAATTCACCACATACCACAATTTAGAACTTCCTAAATTTCTAATTAGTGTTTTATCTCATGTCTCTATAATAAGAAAGTTGATAGATATTAGATTGTAGCACACAAATATAGAGATGTACTGTCTCTGATTAAAGCAAGTGAATTCTGAGAATGAAATTGGCTGGGATCAAAGCTCTCTATATTTTAAAATACTTTTATTTTTAATATCAAGCAACAGTCTTGAAACATAGTAATGGACACTTTAGCTGCACATGCAAGGGAATACTATTTCCTTCATCTTTACCTCAGTAAAGTGCCCCAAATTGATGTTAGTAAATGATGTGACATTGCTATATAAGCATTATTTTTTATCAGTTGAATTCATTATATTTCATGTATTACCTTAGGAATATTTTATTGCATGTCTTGTTCTTTATCACTTGTATATCTTGCTATAAACTTTTCCACTATATCAAAACTATTTTGAATGTTTAGTAAAGCCAAAGGGGAGAATCCCAGAAAAAATGTCATGACAATGATAAGTCAATATGTATCAGTTATAACTATCAGTGTTAATGGTCTCAATTCACCAATCAAAAGAAATAGACCAGCAGAATGGGTCAAGAAGCAAGAACCAAGAATATGCTGCATACAAGAAACACACTAATTTAAAAAGAAGCTCATAGACCGAAAGTTAAAGGGTAGAAAAAAATACTCCATGTGACAGGAACCCCCAAAAAGCAGAAATAGCTATCCTCTTTGGAGATCAAGTGGATTTCAAAATGTGAAGCACTTCTGGTCCCAAGAATTTCAGATAAGGGACAGTCAACCTGTATGTACAAATCTATTGTGAATATGTGTTTTCATTTCTTTTAAGAAAAACTTAAGAAAGGAACTGTTGGTTCTTAACAGTAATACAAGTAATTTCTATATTGTCTTCTAAAATGGTTTTATCATTTTACATTCACATTAGCAGTATTAGACAGTTCTAACTGGTTCACACTTAAGTTGACCTTGTTCTTTTAAAATTTTTAACTTAATCTCCCTGAGTGTTTAATATGATCTTATTTTTGTATTGATGAGTATTTTTCTGATTCTAGTGTTGCCCACCTTTCCATGTGCTGTACTGGGTATTTATCATCTTCTTGTGTCTACTTTTAAATTGGGTTGTCTATTAATGAGCTGTAAGAGTTCTTTATATATTCTGGTCATAGGTTATATGTATTATAAATATGTTCTGGTTAAGGACTACTTTTCATTTTCTTAATGATATCTTTTAAAGTTCTAAATTTTGATGAAATCTCATGTATCAAATTTTTTCTTCTATGCATCATTTTTTTGTATCCTAAGAAATTCTTGCCTACCCTAAATTCAGTAACATTTTCCCTTTTAATTTCTTCTTAAAATTTTTTACTTTTTTTAGTCTTTCATATTTAGGTTCATAGATCCTTTCAAGTTATTTTTATGTATGGAAATAAAAGGTTGAGGTTAATCTTTTACATATGGATACCAGGTAGTCTAGTGCCATTTGTTGAAAACATTATCTTTTCCTCTGCTCTTGAGTTTATGTTCTATAAAATGTTAATATTAAATAATCTTTCAAAAATCAGTAGACCATATATGTGTGGTTCTATTGCTAGATTCTCTGTTTTATTCCACTGATCTATATGTCCTCCCTTATGCCAACATTGTCTTGATTACTCTAGCTTTAGTAAAGGAAAATTTGGTTAACTATGTACTGTATATTTAAAATGATTAACAGGAGTCACTGTGAATATTTTTTCATGTATAATTTTTAAGCTGAAATAATCAGGGCATTTAAAGTAATAAATTTTACTTATCTTGTGTTTTTGTTCCTCTTGACAATGTATAATTGTATAAATAAGTCTATATTAATTCAAAAAATATTTAATGCTCCTTTAGTTTATTTTGTAAAAGTTGTATTTTTCACAATTCCTTTTCCATATAAGTAAAAATATAATTAATATTTATCAGTGATTTGTAATATGAACTCAGTGATATAAACAGTATATATGTATATACATAAGTAAAGTAATAAAAAACTACGAATAGCTCATTTCCCTTTTTTGCCTATTTTGTGGCATTATTGCATCTTCATTTGTTTGTTTAAATCATTATATTAAGTGTGTTAATTTTTTCTAAATTATCATTTCATTGCTGTTCTGAATTGCTTCCAAAAGACTACATTTATCTTTGCTTTTGTTATAGAAAACTGTCTTCTTTCTATTTTTAATTATAGTGGCAAATTCGACAGAACTTTTGGGTGAGTGTTAACAGATGTAAATTATTCTCTTTGATGATTTCATGTCTTTACTAGAATATTATGTTTTTGCTAAACATTTTGTCATAAACATTTTATTAATAAAATCAGTACATTAGTAAAATTGGTACATTGGTACATATCTTTATTCTTCATTTACCATTCCTTTCCCCTCCCTTCAATCCATCTTCCCTTCCTTATTTAAAAAAATTGTTTCCATTTTTTCCTTGTATTTTCTTTTCCTTTCCTTTCTTTTCCCCCTACCTTCACCAGCTCCTTTTCTCATTTGAACATTTTATTCCTATTTCTCAAGTATTTTAAAAATTAACTCTTGTTTTGCTATATATATTGTCACCAAAATCCTTTATATTAGCAATTTTCATATTGAAAGTTTTGACAATTCTTATAGATATTTTGGTTTGCTAACACACTTTTTGTGGGTGTCTTGGTTTATTGGATATTTTCATGCATTTGCAAGGTGAAAGATTTTCCCCTTTATTAAATATGAATGGGTGCTTCTCCAGTCAATTCTTCTTTTTTTTCTTCTATTTTAATGAATATTTATTTTATGGCTTAGAAACTTCAGATTCATACCAAATAATTCTGATGATAACACAAAAACATTGCTCTGGTCCCTATTTATTCAAAAAGCTCTTGATACACAACTTCTTTGAAATACTTATCCAAAATTACATTACTGAGAAAAATGAAAAATATCCAAAGGCTGAGTGTTAAATATTTCAATTCCATGAGGCTCAAGTCAGCCATATGTTTAGTCCAAAGGACTGTATGACCAAATTTGTCACAAAGGGCCACAACCACAACCAGAACCACTGCCATCACAACAAAACCCTCTGGACATGGAGCTTGGCAAAGTTTTCCTGGTGGGTAGTGTTCCATGCATAATAACATACACTGCTGCTGGGAGAAATTAGCCTTATCCTTGACTCCACTAGAGAATACAACTGGAAGCTCTTGTTTTGAGTTCCTTTGGCCCCACCCATGTAGCTCTTGATATGTCTTATTTTTCTGTAGCCAGAAAACATGAATATAATAATCTACACAAGAATATAATTCAAAAGAAGCTTCACCCCACAATATGCAAAGGAGATCATACCCCACCAATTGCAAGGCTTATACTAGTTTTCTTAACATAAGATCTATAGGAAGGAGTTACACTAGTTTTCTGTGCAATGCATCCCTGGAAGGAGGTTGAACTTGTATGCCTGCCCCCCACCACTCTCGTTACAATTCAGTCATATTTTCTTTAAGTGAGACCTAAGGTTTGAATTAAAAGAATTTGTTTTCTTTTGGCTTTAGTTTCTTCTTTAATTATCAAATGCTAATTGTATGTTTTTCTAGGATGTTACACTATGTGTAGATACATATTTAAATTATCTAATGATTGGATCAAGAGATTAAAATATTCAACACTTCTTGCCCTGCTCTAATTGGATGAATGTGAACAGTGATGTTGTTTTCTATTCAGATAATATTTATATTAAATATCTCTCATTTGTTGCCTGATGATATCAAATGCTCTCTATATTTGAATAAGTGTAGTGTTTTATTCCTTGCAGAAATGTGAGAATGTTTTTTAAAAACATTTTTGTAGTGACTCATTCTATAGTGAAACATTCTATTCATTTTTGTAGTGACTCATTAAGGATAATTCTTTGCTCAAATATTTTTGAATATTTACAGCAAGCTCATGTAAGCTAAACTGAAAGTGTAAATAAGGATGAAAATGATTAAAATGAATAATTGATAATTTGAAATAGGAAAAGGTCCAAAGGTGGAGGGGTGGCGGGAGGGGAAGGGAAAAGGGAAGAAAGGAAAGGAAAAATTATGTGAAAGAAAAAAAAAATGGAAACGAAGTCTATGTAAATAGAGAAGGGTGGAGGGGTGAAGGGCACACAGGTAATGGGGAAAAATAAGAACTAAGATACATCATGTTCAGGTACAAACACCCAATGATAAATGTAAATGTATTGTATACCTAAAATGTACCAATTAATATATAAATTAGAAAAGACGTTATAATCGTGTTTCATATATTCACTTTCTATTAAAAGAATTACTATAAGACTACACATTTTTCAGTAGTAGGAATTGAAACCCAGACCTTCATGTTTATATAGATCACTAGCTTGTTTTAATTTTTTTTTCATTTTGAGAAAGACACATGCTGAGTGTTAAATTGTTCTCACTGGTTATGAACTTGCAGTCATCCTGCCTCAGTTCCCCAATTCAAAGCTAGTGTTTCAGGTGTGCCCCACCATGTCCAATTTCTATTCTGGCACTTTAGAAGTAACTCATCTATAAACCCACTCACACAGTATATATTGGACTGTCTGCTTAAATACTGTATAATTTCACTTACATTTTTCAAACTTCAGTTGCATGAGTAATTTTATTTTTAAGACAAGTTAGAAAATATTGTATTTTTTCATTTTGAATTTTATTAGTACATATTTGCTGTACATAGTGATTGCATTCATTGTGGGGAAGCATACATAACATACCGCAATTCTTTATTCTGTCTCATCTTCCCAACCTTTTTTTGCCAGCCTCAGATTTACTTATTTATCTCCTAAATCCATATAAAGTAAATTATCATATGTACCAATTCACAATCACACTAATAGGACAAAGTGTAAAACGCATATGACAGTTATACTAAATCAAGACAAAATGTACTTTCAGATATATTGTATATTCTGGATTGCAGTAGCATTACTTCTCGCTTCTTTGTATTACCTGTATTTCTTTCACACTTTATATATTGAGTATTTTATATAAGAAACCATGTGATTTTTAAGCTTATATGTCTTATTTACTTCACTTAATATCATGGTCTCAAGTTGCACCCATTTTCCTAAAAAATGACTCAAGTTTATCCTTCTTTACAGCAGAATAGTACTCCATTATGTATGAATATATTTTCTTCATTCATGTCTTGATGGACATATATTCTGTTTCTAAGACTTAGTAATTATGAATAATGTGACTATAAACATGGGTATAAGATGTCTTTACCTTTTTTCAGAAGAAACTGAGAAGGGGAATAGCTCAGTCACATGGAATTTGTATTTTTAGATTTTGAAGAACCTACCAGCTGATTTCCATAGTGGTTGTACCAGTTTACACTCCGATCAGCAATGAAGAAGTGTTCCTTTTTCCTGACAGGCTTGGCAGAATGTGCTATTATTTGGTTTCTTGATGGTAGGCATTTTTTCTGGGGAATGATGGAATCTCAGTGTTGTTTTCATTTTCATTTCTCAAGTGGCCAGTGATGTTGAGTGTTTTTTGATGCATTTATTGGCTGTTTACTTTTCTTCATCTGAGAAGTGTCTATTCATTGCAATTGCCCATTTTTGATTAGGTCTTTCAAATTTGGGGTTTTATTTTTTGAAGCTCTTTACATATTCTCTATATCAGCTGATTGAAACATACCTGGCAAAAAATTCCCTACTCTATAGGTTGTCTCTTTGCTCTGTTTGTTGTTTACTTTTCTGTGCAGACCTTTTAAATTTGATATGATTCGTCTGTTGCTTCTTGGAAATATTTACTGTGCAATTGGATTTTTGCTCAGAAAATTTTGACCACCCCTATGACTTCAGATGTTTTACCTTTTTTGTCTTCCAGGAGATTGTTTGTCTTCTAAGGTTGAGATCTTTGGTCCATTTCATTACATTATAGTACATAGTAAGATATATACATGTTCAACTTTTACCATATATATAGTCAGGTTCCCCAGCACCATTTCTTAAAGAGGTTGTCTGTCATTCAGTGAAGGGATTTACTACCAGTCAAAGATAACATAGTTAAGTGTGCCTGGAGTTGTTTGTGCATCTTCTGTTCTGTTTCCTGATCTACAATTCTGGTTTTGCCAATATCATGCTGTTTTTATCACTGTATCTTTGTAGTATAACTTATGTCTGGGATTGTGATGGCCACTGTCTTGACCTTGTTGCTCAGAATTCCAGATGCAAAACTTTTATATGGCAGAGGTTTAGGCAACTCAATTTCACCTTTTCCTTTGCCATAATCATCCACAGATATGTTTCTCAATTTGTGACAGATGTTTCATTTAACATAAATTTCTCTCTTTATTTTTGTTCTATGGGTAACACTCTTATCAAATGAAGTGTTTAGTTATGTATTGTTTAATTATATAATCTAAGCAATCATTGGGTCCAATTATTCTAAAGATGGTATTAATTTCCTTGTTTCTTAACCTTAAGATATGGGCTGAATTCTGCCTTCTATATAAAAATATACCACCAATTGAGTTTTTAAAACAGTGATTCTTGATATTTCACAGCTGTGCCTCAGAAAATGAAAAACCATCTGCCCTCTAGCTTTTCAGTGACCATCTGGACAATGTTTATTTACATAGCAGGACAATGAAGTGTTTATCCTGAAATCTTGTGAGGTACTGATCTTAGTCAATAGAAATCCACCCTGAAGTGCTCTTCTAACCCAAATTACATGCCAAAAGCAAAACCACTAATAATGTCTCATTTATGCCTAGTTCATATAATAGGAATATGGGGGAGGAACATGAGCATTCACCTCATAAATGATGTTGTACTGCATTGCAATATAATCATAGATTAAGTCTTTACCATACAGACCTCTATCCTCTCTATGCAGGCATATACCCAACAACTACCAGAATGTTCTAGCCTTCATATTTGCCATAGAATAGATCAATAAGAATCCTCAAATTTTACCCAGCATATTTCTGGGATATGAGTTCCATAATTCACTTTACAGACACTGGAGGATGTTGGAGAGTTCTCTCATTTTGCTCACATGACACAATGAGATCCCTAATTACCTCTGTGGGAGAGAGAGCATGTCTGTAGCAGTGCTATCAGGAACTTCATGGACAACTTCTGCTCAAATCGGAGCCCTTCTGGGGCTCTACAAATTTCCACAGATGAGGATGAGTGAGACGGAGAAAGATGAAATTATGTATTTGTTGATGACACTATCGGGTGACAAAACATGGTGGAAGAAGGATCCCAGTTAAAACACATCTTTATCAGTGTGTAATTTCAATGTGAACTTATACAGAGACTTAGTGGATTGCTGATAATTTCTTTGTCTGCAGGAAAAATCAGGAGAGAAGAAACAAAAATGTTCCTAAAAATGCATGTCTGATCATTTGTTTTCTGAAAAGCTTTTGCAAAATGAGATGATTAGAAAGTCTGGATAAAAAGATACCTTCTTCTACCCCTTCCAGTTAGTATTCTCCAGGCATGAGGTTTTGCATGTTGTCAATTCTCTTCCTTTTATTTCTTCCAATATTCTTTCCTTTCAGTTTACATTGGGTTCTTTTGATCCTATGCTAAGAGAAACAGGCAGTTTCCTTCCCTTTATCACTTCGTTCCTAAGGACACATCTCTGGCCCTTGCTGTGGTGTTCTTGATGGTTCATTTCAGCTGGACCTGGGTGGGACTGGTTATCATGGAAGGTCAGAAAGGTCTTCAATTTCTCTCAGATGTGATAGTAGAGATGGACAGGAACAAAGTATTTGTAGCCTTCATGAAAATGGACTCAACTCCTCTTATGTCATATGTGAAAATTGCAAAAGAACACATTATCATGACAAAAGAAATATCACGTCAATCTGGTCATCACTTACTATGACTCTGGTACTCCCAATTATATAAACTATAGTATAGAGCAATATTTACTAACAGGCAAAGTCTGGGTCACAAACTCACAATGGCATGCTGACATGACTGGGAAAAATTTCATTCTCAATTCATTCCAGGGGACTCTCATTTTTTCAAACCACCATGAGAAAATTTCTGGTTTCAAAACCTTTGTCCAAGAAGCCAAGCCCTCCAAATATCTAGAAGACTTTTATCTAACTATGTTCTGGTTCAATAATTTCCACTGCTCATTCTCTAACTCTGACTGTTCCCTGAAGGACTGTACACCTAATGCCTCTCTGGCATGGCTGCCTGTGAATCATTTTGACACAGCCATGACCAAACAGAGTCACAATGTACACAATGCTTTGTATTCTGTGGCCCATGCCCTCCATTAGATGCTTTTTCAACAAGCACAGTGGACACTAATGGCAAACAAAGAAGTGATGGTGTTTGACCCCTGGCAGGTAAGTCATCTTTTTTGTATTGGCATGCAATGTCATCAAGGGTTTGGAACACTATATCCAAAGGACCATTGATCACACACTAGCTCGTTTTTAAGGAGATAAATCTTGAGCTGGATAGAAACGGTCCCTTAAGAAGAAAGCTCTAACATCAAAAAATAATATAAGTCAAGATCAGTGCATTTTTCTAGTGGATGTCAGTGCCCATCTAGATAATATATTTATTATAAAATCTAAGTATTTTCCATTAACTTCTTAAAGGGCAACAGAGAGCCTTGTAATTCTTGGATTTAAATGGTGCTAACCCTATATTACATATTTTATCTTAAATTTCACACTCCACGTGGCAATATTGTTTGCTAGTGACAAGTTCATTGTGCAAGTACATCCTGTGGGAACATCAAGAGAAAAGATTAGTAAAACATCCAAAACTACTTTTTTCTAACACTCATGAAAAATTTATTTAAAGAAGCTTGAGTAAAAATTGTTCTCCTCAGTTTGAATGACTCCTTAGGAAAAGTATATTTTGTCTTCCATAAGATTTTATTTATTCTACTTTATTAAGTGTCAGTATAAAATTTGCATTATGAAATAAAGATTAAACATAATTAGGAGCATTTCCAATTCATTTTTATCTCCATCATGAAACCCTGTTCACCGGAGGATGATGTGTCTCTTTTAGCTCCACCCTTTTCTGAAGAATACCCAATTTAACAATCCTGCTGGAGATCAAGTGAACTTGGATGACGGAAACTGGATGTAGAGTATGACATTCTCAACTTTTGGAATTTTCCAGAAGGCACTAAACTTAAGATCAAATTGTCTTTATCTAATGATATGATTGAGAGGGTCACAGGAATTACAGAGGTGAGTTAGACATAATCATGATGCACTTCATTAACAACAAATAACCAGGATGTTGTTGTAGACTTTGTATCCCAAATTTTGTCATGAAATGGGAAACTACAGCAATTAAAAATCTCACTTTTGGATTTTATCAATTTTCTCATTTATTAGCTTTCCCATGAATTGGAATGGAACATATTTTTTAACTATATTTTGTAAATATTTATATATTTTGATTATCAAAAGTGACAATATTATTTATGTATAAATATAAATTGTTTTTCTCCCAAGCTCTGAAGAAGAGCTAAAATTCTAAGAATTCACTCATATATATTTTTCCTCAGACTCCATGCTCTGTATGCAGTGAGAGTTGTCATCCTGGATTCAGAAAATCCCCTCAAAAGGGGAAAACCTGCTTGTTGCTTTGATTGCATTTGTTGCCCAGAGAATAAGGTCACCAATGACACTGGTAAGACTTTGTCTTAGGGACAAATTCTCCATGTTCCTTTTGTATTCATCCCAGCCATCCAGGAAATGGAGAAAAAAAAAATCTTCCAGAAGACAATGATGACAAAATTCTTCCTTTAGGTGGAAATTTATTCCCTCACCTCAGTACTATTATGCATTTAAAGACACATTCTCTGTGCCTTGCACTATAAATACTCACAAATTCATTTTCCTTTCCTTCTTTATGTTTTCTTTTCCTTTGACATTGGAGAGGATAGAAATGAGAGGTGCCCTCACCCTGAGCTGTATCTTCATCTCTTTGGATTTGGTTTTTTTTTAGATTTTAAAAATTTGTTTATATTATTTCTTTTTTAATTCATTAAGTTTATTGGTACAATTTAGGTATACAATATGGTAACGTTCATAATGAGAATTTATACCTTTACATAATACATCTTGGATCTTAATTTTTACCCATTCTCCTGCTCCCCTTCAACCCCTACATCCCTCCCAAATTACAAAGACATTTTTTCTGTTTTTTCATTCTCTCATATTTTCTCTTTTCCCTTCTTTCTTTTCCCCTACCCCACCCACTTCCCCTCCCCCTTCTCTTTCCTTTCTATTTCACATTGTCTCTTGTACATTTTGATCCTTATTTACACTTTCAGTTTTACACATAAGAGAAATGATTCGATATTCACATATGTGTGTTCTATTTATTTCACTCAGGAATATGGCCTAAATTTGCACCCATTTAGCTATAAATGTCTCTAGTTTCTCATTCTTTATGGATGTGTAGTATTCAATTTTATTTAAAATACATACCTTCATTATCCAGTCACTAGTTGATGGGCATTTGGGTTATTTCCAAGATTTACCTATTGCAAACTGCCACTATAAACATGAGTGAGCACATATCGCTGTGGTATGATGCTTTTTATTATTTTGGGAAGTTACCCTTGTTATTTTGAGAAAAATCTTGGTAAAAGATTTCAGGTTACTGAGTATTTGGGCTCGCAGGTACACAAAACTCTACCCAGCTATTTTGATTTGTTTTTTTAGACCCACTGAAATTATACTTTTGTCATAAGAACCCTTTCTTACCACCCCATAGCCTCTGAGTTCCATCTTTACCAGGAAGCTTAACACAGAGCATTACTAAACAACAGATATTCATGTGACTGAAATGTCACTTTGATTATACTAGAGATGAAGCTACAGCATATCTCTATTTTTAAGCATGTAACCCTGATCTTGACTGAAAGCAGATGCTCAGAGAGATTGTGTCTGGCTTGAAACAGAGATATGTCTCTGGTGTACAAGATGCCTAGAGTACAGTATGACATCAGTTACTAGGACGTCATCCCTGCTGTCCTAGAAGTTGCACATCAGTAGGGGAAATAACATACATCATGAATCATAGTTTGTACCACAGAGCTATAGGATGGTACGCATTCAGTCTAAGGGATTAAATGATGTGATGGTATCCATATTTTGTGGAAAATATCATAAAATATTGTTCTGTTTTTTATTTCACAAAATATCAATTTTATTGTTAGAAAGTTTGTGTATACATAAATGTGGCATCATTCAGAGGCTTATTAGTCTTATCTCTCTATATTTTTCTAAATATTTTGTCCTGGCTTGGGGACTGTTGCTTCACTTTTTCCTGCTGCCTTGTATGAGGGCAGAGCTTCAGTCTCCATCATCAATCCTCCAGCCTCTGTTTGGGGTGCCCACACAGAGCTTTCTTTTTAAGTGATTCTATCCAGGTGAGCTCAAGAGTTCTGGTGGAGATGCAGGAAAGGGTTGGAGAGAATGGAAGCTGAGAAAGTTTACTTGAGGTCACCCAAGACCAAATTCAGCTTAGGTCAGAGTGGAGAGAATGTAGTGGATGGTTCTTTCTTGGTTAATTTATGTATTTATTTATATGTTAAATAGAGAAGTATCCATTGAACTCAGTGATGCAAGGATGACCACTGACATTCAAGTGATAGTAATGGAAGCTTAATTAGAAGAGGGAAACATAGGAATAAAGTGGTAACAGGTAACTTTGAACATATGTCCAAGGACCTCTGCAAATGAAAGGGAGTATAGACATAGAATATCAGCTGTGAAGGAATATACATTGAAATGGGGGAATGCCTTCTCATACTTTTATGATGGGACATTTTAGAGTGTGTTTCCATACTGATAAGAGTGTTTGTGACCAGAATATTACTGGGAAATCCTACCTTGCAATATCACTACAGTATACACCTGTAATTATTTTCCCTCATATGCGGTAGTCAGATGAAAAAAACTTTATTAGATGAAAAATGATGTTATAGTAACAAACTTTGCTTGCAATTATTTCCTGAGTGGTGCATCTGAATATATTTGTTGGCCACTTACAAATTGCCTATGTAAATTCTTGCATTTAGGAAATGGGTTTGGAGTGTTGTTTTTAATTAGATTTTTTTTATTTTTAAAACTTAAATAAAATTTAATAACAAAATAATAAGATAATAACAATAGTTCATATACCATCTATTATTATTTTCAAAATAATTACTTAGAGTATAAGACATAAACCAAAGAGATTCTTACAAAAAAGAAACAAACCAATAATAAAACAATTGCATGTTTTTTTCAAATATAAGAATTGGAGTTCTAATTACCTGTGGTATTTTCCATTTAGTTTTCAAAATTTATATATATATTCATCCAATATTTCTATATCTATGTCTTTGGCCATGTCCATACCTATATCCATATCTATATCTATATCTATATCTGTGTATTCATATTTGAGCTTTTCTGGCAGATCTATTTATACAACTATTTACTTTTGGCCACCATTTAAAAGGCATTGCATTCATTTAACTGAAGATTTTATCTTATCTTCTTAAATGTATTTAGTACATATATATCTATAAAGTATTTATTTATTTATTTTTGTGGTACTGGAAATTGAACCAAGGTCTTTTGTATGCCTTGTGTAATCCTGAGCTACATCTCCAACTAAAATGATACACTTAGATACCTTTAAGTCAATTATATACTACTCTCTATAGATCTTTATAAATTTGTTATTAGTCCATATCAAAGTCAATAAATTATTGCTATTTCATCTCCTATTTTAGTTCTTGGTCAATTCTTCTTTTTGAGTTTTTAATAGTGGTGTTTTTACACCATTCTATTGAATCTGCTTTTATTGCCCTCCCCTGGTATGCTTTTTATCTCATAGCTTCTCATTTTTCCTTAAATTTTGTTCTATACAAAGAATATGTATTCACATACAGTTATGAAAATACAAAACCGAACAAAGCAGGTGAAATCTGTTCATTTGGATTTTGAATTATAAGGGTAAAGACAGTTCATGATGAAATAAGTGTAGTTTGACCCAAAATCATATCAGATTAATTATATGGAGGGTACTTTTTAGTGTAAAAGAACACATTTTTCTTTATGTTATAGAATAGGGTTTTTATTATGAATTTTTTGGATACCGGGGGTCGAACTCAGGACCTTGTGTTTGCAAGGCAGTTGCAGGCACCACTGAGCTAAATCCTCTGCCCAGGATAGGATTTTATAAGTAACATTGAGGAACCTTTGCAAACAGCATAATCAGAATGAAGACAAGTATATCATATCTATTGGGATTTGCTAAAAAAAGAAAGATCAAAACCTGAAGCCTCAAAATAACAAGGAAGAAATGCCACAAGAGAAAATCACAGAGGGATTTCTTGACGTGCTGTACAACTGTACAAAACTAGTACCCCAGACAAACATAGAGTAGACATGGAAGAAGCAACTCTTTCTTTGTTTCTTATAAAATGCCTAAATTCAATAATTGTAATTATATTTTCTCTTTTGTATCATTGGCTTATTCCCTTTTCTCATTTTTTTTCTATTTGGGTGTTCAATCTGTAGATGTATTGACACTAAAAAATAGCACAACTTTTGTCTTTTGGATGCATTCATTTCTGTCATTTATTGCTTTTCTTAGGTATAAAGGGAATTGGAATGTTGTCATAAATAAGGAAGTTGTTTCTTACTCATATTCTCTCAATAATCATCTGAGCTCATTAGATCTTTTTTTAACCCCTAAGGCCTATATAATTCTGTTCACTGTGTTTATCAAACAGATAATTTATGATTCAAAATGTTTCTTTAAATACAGGGCAGACCACAGCCTTATCCAAATGAAAATACAATCTGATGTTGAGAGTTTGCTTTGTTTCCATCGCTCTCTAATAGTTTGCATAGGTGTGAGAAAATGATGGCATTTACATGGCCCCAGGAGGCCTCATTGTGCTTTCTGTGCCTGAGCTGTGATGAGTGCAGTGTGTGTGCTCACCCATACATGTGCATGTGCGTGTGTGTGCATGCATTTGTGTGTTTGTACAAGTAACTTAGGAGTGAGAGCAGGCTTCAGAGTAAAGGGACTTAGGGTCCACCCACCACAAAACATGTCCATAATACAGAAACCAGAATTTACAGATATATAGGGAAATAATGAAAGGCTGATGACATTTTAGGGGAGACTTTTGGAGCAAATTTATGAAAATAAATATTACAACAGCTGGAAAGAGAGTCTCCTTTTGTCTTCAAGTTTCAGCAGCAATAAGGCCACATACATTTTTTGGGGTGCCAGGTATCAAATCCCAGAATTTGGTGAAGGAATTGAATGCCTTGTGCATTCCAGGTAAACACTGTATTACAGAGCTATAACTGCAACCATTTTTCTCCTTTTGAGATGAGGTCTCACTGTGTTGCAAGGGCCAACCTCTAACCACTGGGCTCAAATGATCCTTTCACTTCCCCTCCAAAGTAAGAGTGCATCCCTCTGCACACAACTCAATCATCATTCTCTGACATTATTTTCTGTCACTTTCACCACTTCTCAATTCTTACTCCTCTCCACACAGCCCCTCTTGTAAGTGTTGCACTACTAAGAGAACAATCATCTCCAGGGCCTTCTGCTGTTCCTCCTATAAGCCACACACAGTCTCAGATGCCCTCCTGGCTCTGGACCTGGCTTCCTTGGCTTTTTGTGCAAGCATCACATTGTCCCTGGTCTTCTGTGAATAACCAGCAAAATAGCACCCCAGCAATTCTTTCCTTTTCACTTTCTTTCTTTTTCTTCAACACTCTTTCTATAATTGGATCTTGAATAGTCACATAACTGAACATGTGTTAAAGGAACAGTTTCCAGGTTAGCACTATTGGCAGATGGTAGAATTGCTAAAAGATGGGGCTTAGAGGGATGTCTTTAGATCATTTGGAACATGGCTTTGAAGGTGATTTGGGACCTCTAGCCCTCTCCTCACTCTCTTCTACTTCCTTATCATGATCGGGTGTGGATTTACTCTGCCATACACTCTTCACATGATATATGGCCTCACACCATGCCCAACATTGTGGGACCAACCCATCATTGAATTTCAAAAACTGAGCCAACATAAGTCTTTTCTTTTTACAAGTTGACTATTTGAGTTATATATTATAGAGATGGAAAGCTCATTAACACAGCACTTGCTGTCATCTGACAAAACATATGATTTTTTAAAAATGTTTGGGGCCCAGGGATTTAGCTCAGTGATTCTGCAGCCTGCCTCGCAAGCACAAGGTCCCTAATTCCATCCCTGGTAGCAAAAAAAAGAATTTTTGTATTCCCTATCCATCATTTTACTGTGGGAATTTTGTTTTTCTTCACTGTTTATTGATTGTCTACACAGTGCTTGGGACAAGAGCTATTTTCAATTTGTATTCCTCAAATGCATAAAATAATTTTTCAATATTTTTGAATATATGTCTGTGGAAGCATGAGACAGCATTTCTTAATCAGACATTATACAGTACAAGGAATCACCTACAAGGGAGAAGATCCTACAAAATATAGAAATTATTTTTCTGACTGTAGAAGATTTGGGATGGAAGCATAACTCAGCAGTAGAGCAATTAACTAGCACATGAGAAGCCCTGATTTAAATTCACATTACTACAAAATGTTAACGTTTATTACAGGTGAGTAAAACATTCCTTAGTCATGATATTTATCACTCTCCCTTTTTTTTTGGTAGTCATATCCAACACATTGAACCACGAAATGTTACAAAACTTTCAGAATTTCTTCTTCTGGGATTTTCAGAGCAGCAAGAACTGCAGCCTCTCATGTTTAGACTTTCCTCTCCATGTACTTGACTACTGTGCTTGGGAACCTTCTCATCATTCTGGCCACCATCTCAAGACTCCCACCTGCACACACTTATGTACCTTTTACTCTCCAATATGTCCTCCATGGACATATGTTTCACCTCCACCACTGTACACAAAATGCTGATGAATATACACACTCACAGAGCAAAGTTATTAGCTATGCAGGCTGCATCACCCACATGTACTTTTTATTGCTTTTTTTGGAGTTGGACATCTTTCTGCTACATCTTTTTCTAGTTTTGGAATCAGAGTGATGCTGGCTTCCATAAATTAATTTGGGAGCACTCTGTACCTTTCAATTTCTTTGAAGAGCTTGAGGAGTAGAGGTGATATAACATATCTTAAGTTTCTTTAGATTCAGTGGTGAATTCATCAGGTGGCCATGGAGATTTTTAGTTGGTAGATTCTTTACTACTGTCTCAATTTTTTTTTATACCAGGGATTGAACTCAGGTCCTTGCGCTTGCACAGCAGGGGGTGAAACCATTGAGCTAAATCCCCGGCCCACCTGTCTCAATTTCATTTCTTATTATTGGGATGTTTAATATTTTTGTGACCTCTTGACTTAGCTTTGGCAATTTGTATGAATGTAGGCATTTGACTATGACTTCAAAAATTTCCAATTTACCTAAGTACAATTTTTCACAGACATTGTTATTTTCTGGATTTGACAAGACCTGTTGTGATGTCACCTTTTTCATTTCTAATTCCATTGATCTGAATCTTTTCTCTAATTCTCTTGATAAATTTAGCTAAGGATTTATCTGTTTATTCTTTTGAAGAATCAGTTCCTTGATTCTTTGAATCTTTGTATTTTTTAAAGGCTGATTTCATTGATTTCCACTCTAGTCTTTATTATCTTCCTTCTTAATTTTGGTTTGGACCTGAATTGTTGTTTCTCAAGTATCTCTAGGTTCCTCAAGGTTATTTGAGCTTGCTCTGCTTTCTTAATGTAGGCAAACACTGCAGTGAAATCCCCTCTTAAGACTGTCCTCATAGTGACTCAGAGCTTCTGATGAGTTGTACAGACATTATCATTAACTTCTAGAAATTTTAGAATTTCTTCCTTGATTTCTTTTGTGACTCATTCACTCCATAACTGAATGGAAACAGGAAATGGGGAGTGCATGCATGAGACATAGTAAGTGTAAAATAGACATTTGCTGGATTAATGAAGAATGCCTAGCTTATTATAATAGGATAGTTGTTTGAGATATCAGTAGGAAAGGCTGGTCAAATAGGTCAGGCTGGTGGATGAATGAGAATTTGAAGTGTTGGGAAAGATAATAGGGCAATATGCATTGGAAATATGAAAAAAAAAGTACTGGAGGCAGGAAAATAAAAGCCAGAGATAGGGAATATCTCTGAAATGTCTTGGTAGGGATTCTGAAGATCAGAACTGCTGTGCTGCCAGATTGTGAGAGGGACTGGTGGTGAGAAATTTAGGACAGCTCCTAGTGCTGAAAGTGGCCCTTTCCTAAGCACTAGTGGGATAACAAGACCTCAATTCACCAACATCAGCAGCTGAATTCTGACAACAACCTGAGTGAGAATCAATGAGTTTACTGAGCTCCAGATGAGAACACATAGGAATATATTGTTTGATTTAGCCAATTTCAGATCTTAAGGAGGTAACCTGGCCATATTATACCTGAATTCCCATGCAAATAATAGAAGACACTTAGTGTGTGATCACTAGTTTTGCTGCAATAGCAAAATAATATGTGTGTTTTCTATTTCTCATTATTTATATCTTTTTATTTATCTTTCACATTTTTTCTGAGTGTATATTTGTGATAAAAGTTACATTCACTTTGGACAATTGGTACATATGTAAATAATCTCTTGATGTATTTCTATCCCAGGATCTGTTTCCCATCTCTACAGAGTCTATCTTCCTGTTTCTTACCACCTATCTTTTATTTTGACCTTTAAATTATTTATATTATGGATCTCTCATATTCAGGAAATGAAGAGATAGTTAACTTTCTGGGTCTAATTTATTTTCTTAGTAGTATGGACTCAAGATCCATTCATTTCCCTAGAAATTATTCAAATTTATCATTCTTCAGGCTGGAGTAATACTCTATTGTTTATATATACCACACTGTATTTGTCACTGATGAATACCTAGGCTGTTTTTATAATTTAGCAATTGTGAATTTTTCTGTTTTAAACATGAATACGCATGTATAGTATGATGTTCTTAACTGTTCTGAGCCCGTACCCAGGGTAAATATAGCTGGGTCAAATGGAATTTGACAGTTCCAAGTGTTCATTAGAGATAAAATTGTTCATGTATGGGGATACCTACATAAAGCAGGAGAACTAGGAATATCTTCAGTGAGTTGCAATATAAATTATGCCTTTGTACCCGTGTAATTTTTGATAGATTACTTACTTTCCAGAGCCCTATTTTTGCAAATATAGAATGAGATTATAACAGTATTTACCAATATAAAATGGACTTTCAAATGGGTTTTCACAGAAACAAAGGGGTATTTATACAGTACATGTCTAGGGAAATATACTGAAGGAGATCTAAGTATATTACATATAATTGCAGAAGGACCAAATAACAGCTCATAACGTGTGTGATAATCATGGATTTTCTAATTGTATTGACAAAACTGTCATGAAGTAAGAAAGTATAATAACCATGATTTTATAACCAAAGCGTCACAGTTCTTGCCTTTGTTGAAGAGAGAAAAATCAATTCTCTGGAGATATCGGACCCATGTCCTCAGTGCGAGTCAAGGATTTCCAGATAAAAGAGTAGTTAAGACAAGTTACCCAGTGCAAGACCTGGGATTAAATTTAATATGGGACTGAGATAAGATGTTAGGAGGTTAAATCTCATGAATGTTGTAAGAGTTCATGGAGAAAGAATAATGAAGACTGGATTCCCCTGACTTTTAACCTGGTCTCTTGGTAACAGAGATTCTGTAGGTAAATTTTTTTGTGCAGAAGCATGTCTCACAGGGGTTGAAGTAATGAGAAAGAGTGGAGCGAGAGAGAAGAGGGAAGAGAAAGGAGAGGAGAGAAAAGGAGAGGGGAAAGGAGAGAGGAAAAAGAGAGAAGAGGAGAGGCCGGGAGAGAGAGAGAGAGATCTAATAAGAAGGTCTAAGGAGATTTGTATGTTCTCTCTGTTATTGTCTCCATAATGTATAATAACCTTCTCAAGTCCTAAGTCTGTAAGTCTTGCTCAGGGAACAATGGGAGGAACAGAAATTCAGTCTCCATCTTCAACACCATTCAGGGAAGAACTAAGATTTACAGAGACCTTCTTCTCAGAATTCTCAACCAGGTCAGTCTGAGAATCTAACATACCCTAGGACAGGTTCAGAGAATGGAAGCCAAGAACATTAACCTAAGGTTCCCTGAAAGTCCGACCTGCCTATCTCTGAGCTAAGAAAGGGCGGTTCAGGGGTTTTTATTTATGATATTAAACAGTGAAGTGTCAACTGTACACAGCATCCCATGGTCATTATTGATAGACACAAATACAATGGAAGTACAGTCAGAGAAAGGGACATGAGAGGTAGTGTCATTTTTATAAATGTAGGACATGTTTTTAAGGATCTTTGTAATTAACAGGAGTAGAGAGATTGGGCATTAACTCTGAAATGAGGAAATCTCATTTTTGTTTATAAGAGCAGGTTTACTTGTGTATGTATGCTCAATAAAGCTAAGGAAAATTCAGACCTTTTTTTTTTTTTTTTTACAAATACTACCTTGCAACAAGAGTTCATTTAACTAACATATTACAGTATTTCCTCTTATGCTGTGCATACATATTTAAAATTATTAATAAGTAAAAAAGAAGTGATCTCCATGAGCTTTATTTTCCTATTGTTTCCTGAGTCATGAGCCTGTGTATACCTGTTAGATGTTTTCCTTCTCTACTGTAAACTTTCTGTAAGAATTCTTTGTTTTTGCATGAAGGGAGCATAGAGTTTTTACTCACATTCTATCATATTCATATTTAATAAATGGACTTTCCCACTAACTTTAGTGCTTGATTTTTTGTTCATTTATGTAAGGATAAATATATTTAGGTAAATGTGTGAAAGTTTACATTTGTATTGTCATATGCATCATCTACTGTTGTTGTTTCTTTTTGTACATATGGAGATTTCTTCTGTATCATTTGAACAAATCATCTTTTATGAATGTTTTAATTTTATCTCAATCTCTCCATTATTTCCTGTTATTTCTTATTGTCTCTTTCATGTTTTTGTGATTAGATTGATTTCTAAAAGCTACATCTTCTTCAGATATTATTTGGTAGGCATTATTTATCATTTGAGTAAAATCATCTATATCTTTTATAAGTATATTTAAATCCTTTTGCATAGAGTAAAATTGTACCTTTAGATATTTCTTTGTCCTGTAATTTTAAAAGTGTCTAGAATAATCTTTTATTCCAAAGTCTTTGGCAATTAAACCTTGACTGTGTGACCCATATTTATATTTTTATTGACTCTTTTTTTTTTTGGTACCAGGGATTGAACTTGGTTCCTTGTGTTTGTGAGGCAGGCGACAGAACCACTGAGCTAAATCCCCAGCCCCCATATTTATATTTTTAAATTGTTATTATTTTGTACCTTTACATAAAGTTGGTTTTAGATTTTTCATTTCATATGTTTGTTTGGAAATTACTGCATTACTTGAATTCTCATTGCTATTTTAGTCTCAAATTCTTGTTTGGTCTTAAAACATCTTCATTTTATGCTCTCATTCATGCTCATATACTTTAGACAGATGCATGAATAGGCTTATAGGTATACATAAATGTTCTTTAGGTTTAGGATCATTTTCTTTCTTAACTTATATCTTCTTACCTTTTCATTCAATGATATTTTTATGAAGTCTCTCCTATCACTATTTCAATGGTGGCATCATTATATTTCAAATGTTAATAAGTATTTATATTAACATTTACATTTTTATGATCTTTGACATTTTTCCTCATTCTATTTGCTATTACATAATTCAACTACAATGATTTCTACAAAGATATTTGCTGATTAACTTAAACCTTTGCTTTATACTGAGGTATATTTTAATCCCTTAGGGGGCACTGAGATGTAGCTGGAAAGTGTTTTTACTGGAAATTGATGAACAGAGAAAGATAATATTGCTAAACATCCCCCAGTATTCAGGACAGTCCCTACCACAAGGGATGATCAGGTTCAGAGTAGCAATCATTTTTCACTGAGAAAATGTGAGTCGAAGAAGATCTACATTTCAATATTAATCACTGTGCCTACATTGTATAACTTCCCATTTCTTCCAGAAATTTTAGTGAGTTCCTCTTATCACATATTTCAAACTTTCAACCCCATCAATAAAACAGCTCCTCGTGGTTTCTCAATCTGATGGATACAAAAGAGATTAGCTATTGTTTCCTTAAAATACTGCTGGATTTCAGCAAATATTCATATACACAATAATTATTTCAATTTATCTATTTTTATTGTGTGCCCATTCAAATTTCTTGGCATTTCAAATGACTTTACGGATTATTAGGGGGAATATATTTGGCTGTAAAATTTTTTCAATTTATCCAGGTGTAGGGGCACATGCCAATGATCTCAACACTCTGGGAAGCTGAGTCAGAAGAATCAGAACTTCAAACCCAGCCCAGGCAACTTAGAAACTTAGAGAGACCCTGCCTCAAAATACAAGTAAAAAAGGCCTGGGAATATAGCTCAGTGTGAAGACCTTGGGTGAAATCTTCATTATTGAATAAAAAGTTTTAAGATTTATTTAGTGATGTAGGTCTATCTTCTTACTTCTGAGTTTCTTGCCTTATTTAAGATGATTTTAACTTCCTGTAAACATGAAAATATCACAGTATAACCCAATATTCAATATTATTAGTATATGTTAATTATTTAAATTTTAAAATACAAAACATGCTTAAAGAGATATAAATCTTAATATTCCAATTTACTCATTACAAAATACTGTGCACTTGCATGATATTATCACATTTGCTACTATTAAAAGGATAGGTAATAAAAAGAATGCGTTTGCAGACTGGGCTTTAGGACACGTGTTTCTTCATCCGAGATTATTTCTTTTATTAATAAAATATTTGCTCTGCCTAAAAACAGAATTTTATATGTAATTTCTTTATGCTCCTCAAAAGTGTATTATTTCTTTTCATAAAGATTTTATTACCTCAGATTTTTTGTGAGATGTATGAGCTAGGGAAGGAAGAGAGGATGAATTATGAATAAATCAGTCATAGAAGTAGAGAGTAGAATGTAGAATGGTAGTCACTAGAGCTAGGGAAAGGAATAGTGGGAATGAAGAATTGTTGGAGGATGCTCAACAGGGGTACAGCTATTAGGAGATGCAACTGGATAGGAGGAATCACTTCTATTTGGGGGGTTACGATGCTCTATAGCATCATAGAGCAATTATATTTCACAATAATTAGCTGTGTATTTGAGGAGAGGACTTTTTATTGTTTCCCACAAAAGAGATTATAGATATTTAAGGTGACTTAAATGGCAATTATCCTGTGTGATCATCAAAATACATATATCCAGATTGAAGCAGCACATTGTATACCATAAATAAGAATACATATTTTATGTATCCAAAGCTTAGAAAAAGAGCCACATGAGACAGAGGACTACATTACTACATTATCCATTTTCAAATCACAGAAAAACAAATTTTCCAAATAAATGTGGAAAAGCCACAGGACAGAATTCTTTTGCTGTCTAATGAAAAGTGCCAAAAACATTTTGTTCTTATATGTTCCCTTTTGTAAATAATTGGATTAATCTCTTTGTTCATTTTTTTCCATGAGTGTACTTGATATAGAGTTTCATTACTTTTTATTTAGCATACATTTATTTTTAAGCTTTTATTATTTTTCCTAGATATCAGGGAGTGTAATAGGAAATGAAATGCTGCCAGAAAAGTGGAAGTTTTTCCTTTTTTACAGTCACACAGTGACCTCCTGTGCTTATTAGATACTTTTTTCCCTCAGGTCCATTTAACACTTCTGTCTGTTTCCAGAGCATATTTTTTGTTTCTTTAAATAGAGGGCAGATAATAGGCACACCAAATTTAAACTCCAAGGATACTTGTGATGGGAGATTGACAAATTGAGTACCGTTTCTGGGTACCATTTGTACATTCTTTGGGGGAAAGTAATCTGATATTTATAGCTCATCTTGTTATCTGTTTCTTTCTAGTACTTGCTTCTCAGCCTTTTGGCTAATATTAAGTGTATTTGATATTAGCTAGGTGTGAGTGTGTGTGTGTGTGTGTGTGAGAGAGAGAGAGACTGTGTGTGTATTTAGAGTTGAGAATAGGTTTCAGAGCCTTAATATGTAGATACTTTTCAACTTACACTTTTACTTAAAATTTTTTAATAAAACAATTCCTGAATTTTTATTAGAATGTGTTTGCAGGATATGATGATCACATTCATTGTGGGATGTTGGTACAGTTACATAATGCATCTTAATTCTTTGTACTTCTTTCCTCCCCCATTCATCTATCTTCTGGTTCCCTTCCAATTTCCAAAAGACTGTCTCCCTGTTTCCTGCTATATGATGATGAAAAAGTGATTCCAAAGAAACTTTACTTTGAACTTTGACATTCCCACACTAGTGATATGTTGTACAGTAGTCTTTCTTGATGCTGAACGCTGGCAGCAAGCCACATCTCTGTTGGGCTACATCATCATGAGGGTAAACAACCAACACTGCCGTGTGTTATGTTGCCTGGCTAGGCTGTTCACTGGGGCAGGTATATTACATGCATTTTTGAATTATAAAACAATAGCATTATTTGGATATAACTGCATCATATATCAAAGAATATCTGTATTCTACATGGCGATTCATTCTGAAGAGGCCAGAACTCAAGACAACAGATGTACATAAAAAGGAAATCCACTTTAATTCAAGGAAAATTTTGTAGCCAACTTAATATTAGCACAATTGCAAAACATTGGGCAGAGGCAGTCCTTTTGTCTTGATATTTCAACAGCAAAAGGCCCTCTTTCCTTAATAGCTTTAATGACATATATTTTTAATATATGAAATTTACATTCGTTTTAGAATTTGGAACATATATGCAACATAGGTTAATAGGGCCAGGGATTTAGCTCAGTGGTTTCACCGCCTGCTGTGCAAGCGCAAGGACCCGAGTTTGATCCCTGGTACAAAAAAAAAACAACAAAAAAACATAGGTTAATCAATTTTAATCCATTTTCCCTCCTGCCTGTTCCTCATCCCCTATCTCTAATCATAAAAGTATGTCTTTATTTTGCTCTTTACCTATTATTGGTTTTCAATGTATTTTAAATTGAATAAAACACTGGTACTGTAGTTATTTATGATACAAGTATATAATATATAATGGTCCAGTCATGGTAATTAGCATAGAAATATTCATTCATATATATTGGGAAGCTTTGGAGTCATCTAGTTATTTTGAATTGTATCACAGATTCCTGGGGACTAAAGTTTGCCTACTGTGCTATAGAACACAAGAACAATTTCCTCATCCTTTGGAGCTTTGATGCTCCTCTTCTGTCTCCATCTTTCCTCCCTCCCACACTTCCCTATCTTTAGGGACCACTATTCCACTCTCCTCCTCTATGAGGTCAAGTTTTTCAGCTTCCATGCATGGATGACTGCACGAAATATTTACATTTCTGTGGTTGGGTTTTTAAACTTTCCTTATGTCCTGCATTTTCATCCATGTTGTCCAAATGACAGAATGCCTTTCATTAGTATCACTGACTATGATTGTATCGTGTCCTCTGTGTATCCTTGCTTTGATGGACACATTCTTTGTCCATATATCCTTAGATGGACATCCTGGTCAATTCCATACCTTCAGTGTTGTGAATAGTGCTGCTAGAGACACAGGAGAGTTGAGTGTTTCTTTATATAATAATTTGACTTCCATTGGATATAAGTACTGCACTTTCAGCATTCTCTGAGATCATCTCTCATCACTGTCCCATTTTAAAAATGAAATTTAATTTTTGTATCTTTCCTCATAAAATTCTTGTGAGATGGGTAACATTTTATCACATTTTACAGCTAAAGAAATTGAATCTCTGAGAGGTTAACTGTTTTTGTGTGCAAGAACAACAAATGTATTTGGTGGAGCTGGCATTTTTGAACTCGGTAAGTTTCTCCAAGGTCTATGATCTATGGTTTTTAATATATTACCTTTCTTAACAAACACATAACTTTATCTTGTGATATGTCCTATAAAAACTAATGGTATAGATGCTTTTTAAAAAATTAACAGATAATCCCTGTACTTTCTTATGGGGTAAAAAATTCTATTTTGATACATGTATCGAAAGTGTCCAATCAGAATAATTAGTGTATTTGTTTCCTTAAACATGCACCATTTCTTTTTGTTGGGAATGATCAAACTCTGTTCTTCTAGCTATTTTGAAATATACAAAAATTGTAACTATAGTCATGCTGCTGTGTTACAGAGCATTAGAAGGTAGTTTCACATCGAACTGTGTTTTGGTACCTATTCACTAATGCCCCCTCTCTCCCCTTCCCTGGTACCCTCCCCAGTCTCTGATCACCATTCTTCTATTCTTAGCTGCTAGGAGGCCACCATTTTCCACTTCCACATTTGATCCATGCACCTCCCTCTTGCCAAACTAACTACTTATTGGCCTAGAAATTCTGGAAGATACACCTTTCTCAGGGATTTTAACACTGGGCTTTCTCCTTAGCAGACACACACCTTTCTACAGAACTTTTGGCACTTGTTTTCTTTTCCTTGAGATCTTTGTTTAAAAGTTAACTTGTGTACTTATCTTGCCTGAATCCTAGTTTAGAAAGCAAAACAACACAAAACACTCTCATCCATTCTCTTCATTTTACCTCTTTTCTTTTTATTCCTAACACATGCTACTATTAAACATATTATACAAGCTTTGGTTTACTTATTTTCTTTTTCTACCTTTAGATTGTAGGTTCGTTTATTTTTCTGCACTATTTGCACACTGTCCAACTGTTCCTAGAACAACATCTGCTTTGATTTATATCTTTCAGTGCATAAATAAATTTCTCATTATACTTATAAATACATGACCTCTAGGGGAGTGAGAGAGCAGGAGGGAAATTTTTAATTAGAGATGGCAGGTATATGCTCAAAGGAGAACAAATTCATACACAAAATGAAATTTTTTTCCTTTAGAATACAAAGACATCATATCTGAAAGGTTTTAATCTCTCTCTCTCTCTCTCTCTCTCTCTCTCTCTCTCTCCCTCTCTCTCTCCCTTTCTCTCTGTCTCCTCATATTCACATTAGCCACATGGAACTCAATAACAATACATGGACTTCAGAATTTCTTCTTCTGGGATTTTCAGAGGAACCTCGATTGCAACCTGTCTTCTTCTGGCTTTTCCTCTCCATGTACCTAACCATGATTATTGGGAACCTGCTCATCATTCTGGCCACCATCTCAGACTCCTATCTGCACACACCCATGTACCTTTTCCTCTCCAACCTGTCCTTTGCAGACAGGTGTCTCACCTCCACCACCATGCCCAAGATGTTGGAGAATATGCAGACACAGAGCAAAATCATAAGCTATGCAGGCTGCATCACACAGATACAATTTTTCATACTCTTTGCAAGCTTAGGAAACTTCCTCCTGGCTGTGATGGTTTATGATCTCTTTGTGGTCATCTGTCACCCACTGCATTACACAGCCATCATGAATCCTTGCTTCTGTGGTCTGATGGCTGTGTCAACTTGGATCATGAGTGTTCTGCATGCCCTGTTACAAAGCTTAATGGTGCTGAGGCTGACCTTCTGTGAAGACAGAAATGCAACACTTTTTCTGTGAACTTAATCAAGTGGTCCAACTTGCCTGTTCTGACACTTTTCCTAATGACCTGGTGATGTATTTTACATCTATGTTGCTGGGTGGTGGTCCACTTACAGGCATTATTTAGTCATATGCCAAGATAGTTTCCTCCATATGTGCAATCTCATCAGCTTGGGGGAGATATAAATCATTTTCTACCTGTGCATCTCATCTCTCAGTTGTCTCCTTATTCTATTTTACAATGCTAGAAGTGTACTTTAGTTCAGCTGCATCCCACAGCTCACACTCAAGTGGAACAGCGTCAGTGATGTACAGTGTGGTCACACCCATGCTGAACCTCTTCATCTACAGTCTGAGGAATAAAGATATCAAGAATGCTCTGAGAAGATACTTGTAAAAGGAATGGGAAAAAAGGAAGGGGACAAAAGTGGAGGGAGAGGAAAGGGAAGTTAGAGTGGGTAAATAGGTAGAAAATAATTTAGAAATATTATGTACATGTACCAACTGCTCACAATGAATGTAATCATCATATACTGCAATCATGTACCAATAAAAACCCTATTTTTAAACATATGCTATTGAACACAGAGCCTCAGATATAGTTATTGTGATTATTTAATCAGATCACAGAAATGGGGCTTTCTCTTTTATTTATTTCCTGTAGTATCAATTTCTTTGACTTTAGTTACTTTACATAATTTAGGCAACTCCCTCTGATATCCAGTGCTTTTCTGTTCTCTGATATACAATTATTTTCTGCCACGGCCTGCATGGCAAGCATGTGAGGTCTGAGTAGGGTGACAGAAGATGCAGAAAACAAAGGAGGATCAAAGCAGGACCAGGTGGGGCCTCCCTGCCTGCTAAGAGGAGTAGAACACCACATCCTGGGTGGCACTTTATTTAAGGCATAAGGAGAGAAAGTAAAAACAAAGAGGAACACCACAGCCTGGGTGGCACTTTATTTAAGGCATAAGGAGAGAAGGTATAAACAAAGAGGTGGGGCAGGGTCTCCTTGGTAAGTTGTTTTAATACATTTTGAGACTAGATGACTAATAAGGCTGGTGAGAATGGGGATGTTCAGCTTGTTGTTCTTAGGACCATGTTAACTAGGACTATAATAAACAGAGTATAAAGAACATTTCTTTGCAATTCAGGCTATTTTGGCAGGATAAATTGGGGCACAAAAGGAGGGAAATTATGAGGTGTAGGAGGTGGACAAGACGCCTCCTGATCTTGGTTGCTCCTGACAGTTTTCTGCTCCTTGCTATCCAATAATCTTTTGCATTTTGCCATTTTCAGGCTTTTCCAAAGTGATTAAAAATTTTAGATGAGAGGAATTGTGTTATTCCCATTTATCATATGCAATTATTAGGTGTATTATTATGGTATAAACTACACTTATCAATTGCGATCATTTATATAACTTGATACTAGAGAACAATCTGAAACCACTGTTTTTCCACTTTTGTGTTATTTATTCCTTGCTTTGTCCCTTAGACAATGTAATCTTAACATAGAAGCATGTTCTATGTCTAGTCATGAGATTGTATTCGCTTATTTATCATCACGTGTCTTATTCAGTTTATTGTCCACACTGCCTTCTATATCAGCTGGCTTTCTGATGCAAGGCAAAAATCATGTATCATTTACATGAAAGACAAATTTGGATGAACTGATTGACAAAATCTGGTCTTAGAATCAGAGATCAATTTAAATAGATGGGACAAAGTTTTCAATAATGTGCTGAATTTCTATGTAAGATTTATTGTGGATGATGTGCATATATTCATGGAAGTGTGGATATGGATGCTTGGATTCCACATCCTGGGAGGTTATTCATGAAACTGAAGGGTAGCAGACACCTCTGCCCAGGGTTAGCAGGCTGCAGTGCCACAAGCTTCTTGCCTCTTCATGATTCAGCCTTGTAACATTGGAAATAGCAGAGCTTGGTTGAGTTGACACTCAGCCAAGGTCAACAGACTCCAACTAAATTCTTACCCTAAATTAAACATTTGTCCTCTTCAGCAAAGATATGTTTGTACCCTCATTCTACATTCCTGCCTGCTTGATACTTGTTCTCTGCAGGTGTCTCAAGGCCTGCCTAGCTTCCCTCTTTCCCACACTTGTGATGGATAAATACTGGACCTCCTTGGTGTCTTTGTCTTTGCTGCCCAGAGCAGCTTAGATTAGCCCAAGACTTAGTTTCTCTCAAGTCTCTGTCTGTGTGCTTTTTCTATTTCCTGCTTTCCTATCTTGTGGACATTGTACTGACTTTCAGGAGACCAAGACCAACTGCAGGGGTCTCTGGTAATGTCCGCTTTTCCTTTTACCTATACTGAAATTTTCAGAGTCACATTCTGTTATTTCATTGGATCATCTTTCTCTTCCTGCTTAAGAATTTCCACGGCTGCATAGGAATATTTCTCCTTGCAGTGACATAAGCAAAATATCTCACCCTTTAAAAAGTTTGCTCTACATATTAAAGGGGTGATGAGTAAGTGACATATATATCAGTTTATCTCTTTATCAGTTTGTCTTTTATGCTTACAATTCTCTTCTATTCTCATGATAAAGGATGACAAATATAAGGCCTTGAATTCTTGCCTAGTCATGCCCTTGTAGATGGAGACTTGTGATTCAGGTTCACAAATTATTCCTTAAAAATATATGTATTTCTAACTTCTCCCAATTACCTAGAAAAGTATCTCAATTGAAGTCTCTCTTTAACAGACTTATCTGAAATAAATATGAGATCATCATGAGTGCTATCTTCAAATATTAGAAAAAACTCCAAAAGTATGAAGCAGCAGACTATTCTCAATGACTTTGATTTCTGTATAAGTTTTTACTACATAAGCTGACTCCAAATTAAATGGTTTAAGAGAATGCTTCTCATCTCCTGGGTGTCTATATTAGTATTGTATTCTGGTCCTTGCTGATTTTTTCATGAGTCTATATTCAGTGGTGACTCACCTTTGTTTGCTTTATCTAGTCTTGGTTTAATCTTCTCATATTTTGGAACTTGATTAAGGCAGGAAGGTGGAGAGTGGCTATAGTTTGGTCATCTGAGCTCTCCTCCACATGTATTCTCACCCAGCTTCAGGATCTCTTGGACTTGTTCACATTCAGAGGCAGATTTACAAACAAAGAAGCAGAAACATGCCAGACTCCCTTGAAAGACACTCCACATTCTACAATATTATTTTGGCCAAAGTAAATTAAAAAGTCTAAGTTCAACACATCAAATAGTACAGTCCATCTGTGGTAAGAGAACTTATACTCCACTTTTAGAAAATTTATACTATATAGCATAGTATGATTAACTATAGTCCTTATGATGTAAATACATTTGTTATCTAGACTTACACATCCTACATATATGTGTATACCTTTTGAATGCTATCTTTTCATTTTTCTACCTCATTCTCTCCATATAACCATAGTTCTACTCTATGTACGTAGCTCACATTTTTTAGATTTTTCATATAAGATGATGTGATGTTTTTATTTCTATGTCTAGCTTATTCTTTTTTTGGAGTGCGGATCTACACATGTTTTATTTTTCTTTGGTACATGTTAGCAGTTAATAAAGTTTGCATTACCTGGGAGGAGTTGGTATATGTGCATAACACATCCCAATTCCTTTTTATCCCTTTTCCCTCCATTTTCTATCTCTTGATTCCCTTCTCTGAGATAACTCTGTCTCCCTACTTTCTATTCTCTATCTTTTATTTTGCACTTTTTTTTGTACTGGGGATCGAACTTGGGACCTTGTGCGTGTGATCCAGATGGCAGAACCATTGAGCTAAATCCCTAGCCCTTGCACTCTATCTTTACTCTGGGTGTCTCATATAAGACAAACCATGTGATTTTAGGCTTGTGTGTCTGGTTTATTTTATGGTCTCAAGATGGATCCATTTTCCTACATATGACTCAAGTTTTTCCTTCTTAATGGCAGAGTAGTACTCTGCATGTAAATACCACATTTTTATGGCTTTACCTTATTCTGCTGAGCATAATATTCTCCACATTCATATATTTTTTAAAAACAGCAGAATCTTCCCTTTATACACACCATTTTCACAGATTTTCAGTGGTTGATGAGTCATTGGTAGTAGCTCCACTTTTAAAATGTAACTACATTAGTCACCTTTCTATAACTTTAACAGAATACCTGATACTGGATATATATGAGGCATAGAGAGTTTTATTTTAGCTCATGGTTTAGACCTTCAAGTCCAAGATCAGGCTCCTGCATTGGTTTAATATTGTAATATATTATGGTAAGAGCAACTTTCAGAGTAGGTGATCACATCTTGTCATTAAAGGAGAGTGATGTGGCCAGGCTTCATTTGAGAGCATACCTCCAATGACATAAAGACCTCAAAACAGGCCCAGTTCCCAATAGCACCACTCTGAGTATCAAGTCTGTAATTTCTGGGCCTCTGGAAAACACTACAATTACAGCCAAGCCAAGTGAATGATAGTGGCTGTAGTTTACCACAGCAGATGTGTGATTACGGCTTTCAGAATTTCTCCAGAATTGGAGTTTTCTCATATTTGTTTGTTTCTTGCATACTTGGGTAGGGGAAATGGTTGGATAAGATATTCAAGGAGATCTCAGAGCTGAAGGCACATCTTCACTAGTGGGCACAAATCTGCCTTTTAAGAGTTATTGCAAAACTTACCACTTGAACATAGGACTCCTGTATTCGGGTAAGCTGACAATGGAATGGATGGATTAGTTTGACACCAGGTCATCCACTAGCCTCAAGAAAATATCCCTGGAATGAGGTACACTGTAAAGCATTAAAAGTTATTTTCTAAATATATAGAGTTTAAGTTTTTAAAAAATATATTTATTATAGATTTGGCTACTTTAAATGATTTTAGGGAAGGATGAATGGGCCTTTAGAACAAATGATAATCTGAGTGTGATGCCAACTGCTGGCCTCCTCTCTTGTGATAAGTTCATTTTCAGAGAATTGATAATCATTGAGTTCCTTTTGAGGGATCTTTCTTGAGAAGGGAAATTCAGAGATATTTGCCCTGGGTTTTGCTATTTTCAAATGTGCTTATCATGAGTAAATCAATATATCATAGTAATATATTTTGGGATGATATTTCTGAACTCTTCTAATGACTAACTTTGATTAATGAGGAATCTAAGCATAATTTTTGGGAGACAGACTTTGTGGAGATTGGAAGGGGATCTAGTGATGGGGAGAAAAGGAAGAGAGAGGAGAACAACAAGAAAGGGCATCACCAAGATGCTATATGTTTCCATTTTTTTTTCTTTTCTCATAATTTTCCTTAGTTAAATAAGAAAGTGTGGAGGGAGTGAAGGGTGCACTGGTAATGGGGAAAAAATAAGAACCAAGACACATCATGTACAGGTACAAACACCCAATGATAAATGTAAAAGTATTGTATACCTAAAATGTACCAATAAAATAATTTAATCACACAAAAAAAGATGATATATGTACTAACTACCCCCATGAATGTATTTATTATGTCTCTCAAACATATACTAATAAAAATTTTAGAAAAAGATTGAGTAAATGGGGTAAACATAAGATTAAAATTTGTAAATGAACTTGTCATAGCTTCTAAAATGTCATCTGCTGACTTGAAATCTTACCCATGTTATGCTTAACTAGTAATAAGTATTCATAAAAAATCGGGGTCATTTATGTTAGTTAAAATTCTTAAATATTAGGAAGTGTAGTTAATATGGTAGAGTATATGGTTAGCATGCATAAAGCTCCTTCATAAATAGAAAAAGCACTCAAAGTCAAATATTCTAAATATTAATTGTTGAACATACAATATTTATACCTTGGCATCTTACTCTTGTGTGGTATAGAGAAGCTAAATATATTTGGTCTGATACTGCTCATGAAAAAAAGCCTGAGAAAATATATTTCTAAAAATTATGGAATGGTATTAATGTACAAAATTGTGATATAAAACAGTTCACAATACTTATCAGTTTTCATTAGAAATCAAAATTTTATCATTGAGATCTTGGATCCATTTTGAAAATGGATGTGCCTTGAGATCATAATATTAAGTGAAATAAATCAGATACACAAGTTTAAATATTATATAATTTCTCTTATATGAGAAACCTAAAATATAAATAAATTAAAAAACAAAATAAAAGATAACATGGAATAGGGAGATAAATCTCTTGCAAAAGTGAATGGGACAAAAAATTGGATGGGATGGAGAGGAGTGGAGGGGAAGATTGTGAAAATAATTAAGATGTTTTATGTGCATGTGCCAACTCCCCACGCTGAATGTGATCATTATGTACTGCAAACATCTACTAGTAAGAAAAATGTTAATGAAATTAAGATTAACAGGAGTTTAAAGTTGTAAGTAGCATGTGTAATTATAACATTTAGAAATAAGAGAAACAATTGTTCATGTAAGAGTGTTAAGGTATATTTTATAAAGGAAGTTATTAATATGAGAATATGTTTTGCCTAAGAGAGTAATCATTCACTCTGATTCCCAGACATAAAGGCAACATGTAATGGATGACACTGAATTTTATCACTCACGGTCCCTTTAGTGATTGTGACAAAGTTTAGAAAAGGGCATGATATTATTGAGAGTGAGAAAGTATTTAAAGTGTGACAATAATGCAGCCACACAATTCTCTTGCCCCAGGAAGAAAATGAGTCATGAGACACAGTCATCTGTGTTATTGCAATAGCATGGCAGATTTCTGATACCACAAAGATCATAAACAACCCTAGTAAATGTCTTTCTCTACTTATCACCATTCCCTCCCTGGATTGTGTAGCATAAGTGACCAAAACCCAATAAGCAACCTGTGTTATCCTTTTTGATTAATGTAATTGTAACAACAAATTGCCATGACCTTCCTTATTCTTTTTTAAATCTATAAAAACAGCCCTCCCAGATGACATTTCTGAAAACTTTCTGACCAAATGTGAGTCTTCGCTTTTGCTTGAATGAACGTTTTTTCTCATATTCAGGGTTGCTTATCCTGTCTTGCAGGTTAACAAGAGCAATACAAGGAGCTGTATTTCTAGAGAGCACCAGAAGTATTGAAGCAGAAATAAGAATACAATCCAATACTATAAAAAAAAATCTAGCATCCCATCCCATTTGTATGCCAATGAATAAGCTTCTCACACATGGACATCCATCTTTCAAATTTCAACCAGTAGATGTACAGCATGAAAAAGATTTCTTTTTCATAATGTTTTAGTATGTTAAATATATGATTTGAAACTTTGGTTCTTTGTGTTTAGGGTGATTTCTTACTCTAAGACCATATTAGTGAAGCTACTGACTGGTTCAAAATTGTCCCTTGTGTACACTCTACTTGGAAACACATATTTGAGTACAAGAGTTTGCCAGTGACTGCACAGGACCTAAAGCTCACTAAGAGATAATAGGATTCTCATGAGACAACAAAAATCAGTGAGCCCATATAAAGTAAATGACAATGTCGAAGTCTACATTTCAGGAGTAGCAATGAAGGTAATGATATAGAAAATAAAATCTAGACCCTCAGATTTTCTTTTTTAAATATATAAAAACTTTATTTTCTTAGTATGTGTTTATAGTACATAATGTCTACATTTCTTATGGGGAGTTGGTACATGTACAGAACACATTTTAATTCCTTTTCTCATTATGTTTTCCTCCCCAACTTTCATCTTCCTTCATAGATTTTCTTATATTATAAAATTTCATAATTGTCCCTAGGTTTTTCTTCATAGAAGTAGGAAAACTCATGGATACTTCTGAGGGACAAAACTGAAAAACAAAATCATTGGTATGACACATGCTACTTGAGAAGAAATTACTCTTAAGAGATTCGAGGTTTACTCTTTTTTGTTTTATTTCATTTTTTTGAGCTATGTATGCCAGGACAGCATGGGAATTCCATGTATATAAGAGTGCTTCATTTACACTGAATAAGTTTAATTTTGGTAGTATATTTAAGAGATTAATGATGAAGTCTTGCTAAATAAACAATCAAGTAAATAATTTTCCACTGATCCCTGTGGGGAGAAAAAGGATATTCAGATTGTTTTATGATGTAAATGGAAGTTTGCAAATGTTTCTGATGTAATGTTAGGAAAAACACTTGGAAAGATGGAAAGTGGAAAGGAAAAAAGCTATTAAAACTTAGAATAAAAAGCCTAGTACTTGAAAACACTGCTGTATATTTTATGAAGAATGAGAAGAGAGTAGTTTGAATGGTCCTAAGAGAAAAAAAATGATAAGGAGCTGGAAAAGTTAATTATCTTTATTTAATCATTACCTATTTTATCTAGGTTGAATTGTGACATTGTGCCCGTAATTATGTACATTTGCAAGGTGTCAATTAAAAAGAAAAAAAATAATTTAAAGGTATGAAAACACCATAGAATACACCAGGAAGTTAATTGACAAATTATTTTTCTGAAAAAGTAAGTTACTTAAAATAGGTAGAGAAGTTGATATCAAAGAAATGGAAATTGCAGGAAATACAAAGAAGGAGCCAGTTCTACTTCCACAATCTGACCAAAGAATCACAATTCCTGACTCCAAGAAGTTGAACCCTGCAATCACGGTCACTTGTTGAGTCTTAGTGCAACTGGCTCTTTTCTACTTTTACTCCCAAGCAGTCTTTTCAGAGCACTCTTAATGTCCTTATTCCTCAGACTGTAGATGAATGGGTTCAGCATGGGTGTGACTACCAAGTACATCACTGAGGCTGCTGCAGTTGAGTGTGAGTTGTGCACTGTGGCAGAACTAAGGTACACACCTATGCAAGTACAATAGAATAAAGAGACAACTGAGAGGTGAGATGCACAGGTGGAAAATGCTTTATGCCTCCCATGAGCTGAAGAGATTGCACGGATCGAGGAAACTATCTTAGAGTAAGAGTAAAGGATGCCAGCAAGGGGACCAATGGCCAATAAGACAGCTGCAAAATATATCACCACATCATTAAGAAAGGTGTCAGAACAGGCATGATGAACCACCTGATTAAGTTCACAGATAAAGTGTGGGATTTCCAAGTCTGTACAAAAGGACAGCCGTAACACCATTAAGGCTTGTAACAAGGCATGAAGGGCACTGATGACACTGGATACCAGAACCATCGACACACAAAGCTGAGTGTTCACAATGACTGTGTAGTTAAGGGGGTGACAAATGGCCACGAAGCGATCATAGGCCATCACAGCCAGAAGGAAGTCATCTAACCCTGCAAATAGCAATAAAAAGCACATCTGAGTGATGCAGCCTGTGTAGCTAATGGCTTTGCTCTGCATTTGAATGTTCACCAGCATTTTCGGGATGCTTGTGGAGGTGAAACAGATGTCTACAAGGGACAAGATGGAGAGGAAAAAGTACATGGGTGTGTGCAGATGGGAGTCTGAGATGATGGCCAGGATGATGAGCAGATTTCCAATTACAGTGATTAGGTACATGGAGAGGAAAAGTCCAAATACGAGGGGCTGCAGTTCTGTTGCCTCTGAAAATCCCAGAAGAAGAAATTCTATAATTTGTGAGTAATTTCTTGGCTCCATGTGGTGAACATTACTACTAAAAAGGAGAAAAATAAAATGACTAACATTCACATAGGCAGGTACCATTCATACAGTTGAAATGGCACAATTTTTATTTTTTATTTTTATTGTTTTTGGTACTGGGGTTTGAACTCAGGTGCTTGTGCTTGCAGGGCAGATGTGGTGCCACTGAGCTAAATCTCCAGCCCCACAATTTTAAATTTTAATCAAGGAATTTGCTTGTTTATTTTATCTTGGACATTGTTCCTTTTACTAGATTCCTATACTCCATATAATTATGAACATACATCCTCAGCCTTTTCCCTTCTCCTACAGTGTTATAACCACATTTTCCACACAATTAAGGAATATATACTTGGTGCTAACTATGCCTTAGGCCATGCAGAAAATGGTAATAAGGCACTTAAAAATAAAAGACCCTCAAATCTGTCCGGGGGGAAAGAATACAAGCATATAATAAACTAGAAAGATAAGTGCTATAACGAATTAAAAGCTGAGAAGAAAAGCATGGATAGGATCACGGAGGCTATTTTTTTCTGGCAAGAGTAGCAGACAAAGGGATATTTGAATAGAGAACTCAAATTAGACAAGGTATAGTCCCCAAAGTAAATTGGGAATAATGTGTCCCCAGAAGAAGGTTCAGAGAGTGCAAGAACCCTAAGAAAGGTGCTTGTTTCATATGTTTAAGTTTAAAAAGAAGTTTTTATGCCAAAAGGGAATGACTCACAGAGAACAGACTGAGAGGATATCATGGAAAGTGGGGAAGGATGAGGTCTTATTGCTATTGCTGAAATTTCAATATATATAAAGCCCCTCATTCACATGCTGTTCCTCCTGCTTTAGTTTCTCTTCAAACTGAACATAGCTTTCCTTATTTGCATTTGCTCATGAACATGCAAGCATCTGAATTCTGAGTCACACTGAGGAATACATGACCTTAGATACCCCCGCTCTGAGGACAGTTTACTCCTCACAACACAGAAACACACACACATGCATGCAATCACACACACACTCACACACACACATACACACACACACACAGGCAAAAGGTTATACACATACAGAAGTATAGCCTCCTAAATTAGTGTCACTGCCAAGCTTTCCTAAGTCCCAATCATATTGATTAAGAAAAGAAACAATACAAAGGAGGTGAACATCAGATTATGTTTCCTCTAAAAATATCGACAAAATACTCCAACGGCAGATGGCAAAATTCCTACAGATAGGTAAACTTCGTGCTTGATAATCTTGTGACCATTTTGTGCCCTTTATTTAGAGAAACATAAAATAAGACATCTGCTCAATCAACAGAGATAGGGCTAAAATTGACAGAGATGACAAATAATGCATTCAATGACTCCTGAGAGATAGTGATGAAGAGGGACCTTCCTTGACTTTGCAGGCATCCCAACCCTGGTTTTATCTCCCACCTGAGAAGAATGAGTAATGAAGCACCAAAGATCCAAGCTATCTGACCAAGACGAGATGCTTATACAGTGACAGGACTTATAGATTGAACAACCACAAATAAACATGAACAAAAAAAATACTCAAAATTCACAAAAGATACTCAAAGTACAACAGAAGTAGAGAAATTTTAAAGAAGAAATTTTAAAGTCTTTGATAAGTAATATTAAATTCATAACATATGTAATTAGAAAACCAGGTTTTAAATCTTAGCCTTACCAAATATATCAGTTGTTTGAAGTTAAAGACCCAAATGAACTATGCTAAATAGTAGTGTCCTCATTTATATACTGGCAATAGCAATACCCATCCTCATAAAATTATTCACAGACTCAGGCAATGCACACAGATCTTTAGCATGGTTCCTTTTTGTCAAGAAATGAACAGTTATTACCAGTGAGAGAAGTGGTAAACTTTTCTTTCTACCTCTCAAATGTCCTTATTCCTTCCAAGTCCCTCAGTCCCTAGTTAGGAGAATTTATAGAATCTTTGGCTTCACACATGAGGCTTGAATTTCTATAACCACCCGACTGGCTATACCCTCATGAACCTTTCCTCCACTTATACTGATCTCTTTAATTTGAACTTGACTTTCAGCTTCACCACAACATAAGCTTCAATACTCACTCATTTTTCTTTGTTGGGATTTTCAACTACTGATCTATTTGGAATTTTTACCTCTTCTCCATCTGAAAACCTTTACTTACTATTTTAAGAGACCCTTTAGGCCCTTCTTCAAGGATTTACCATTTCCATAGATGAGCAACACTTCCTATATGCATTTAACTGACACCTAGAGATAATAAATGTGTGGATTTTACTTAATTCCATGTATTTCTTGCCCCTAATTGTATCATGATGCATGTAGATATTTCTATACTCTTCACTACTCCCAGCTAGATTAGTTAGGAAGGGGGGCTAGACAAACACATGTTGTATCAACTTAAAAGAAAATGTATAGTTACAGAAATGTTTGATAATAAGTGAAAGCAAAGAAGCAAGGACATGACAACATAGACATGGAGGATATATTCCATATTCCATGATCTGGACCCATTAGGAAGATAGAATGTTATTTGTTATGAATTCAATAGAAGACAATAAATAAAACCCAAAAGAAAATACTAGAACTCATCATACACAGTAATAGGATTATAAAATTGTGTGTTAGGGGTGCACATGTATTTTTGTGTGCATGCATGTTGAATCACAGTGTAAAAGATTTTTCTTATTCAGGGACACATTCAAAAGGTTAGAATCCACTAAATGAAAGGCAAATATATTTTCAGAAGGAGGCAAATTACTGCTAATGCAAAAAAGCAACATAAATGAGGAGTTCAACTAAGGAGCCAAGTCGTTGAGAGAACTGGTAACCAGCAGGTGCTGGAGTCATATCCAGATCTAGAGCCTGTGCATTGCATAAACTTTTCTTGATCCTCCTTCTTCACTATAGCATCCACATCATGTCTCAGATGTGATTATTATTCCTGTATTCACTCAATATTTGTTTGAGCACGTCTTTTTATTTTTTAATTTTTAATTGACATAAGATAAATGAACATGTTTTTGAGACATGCTGAAAACATTATGATACCTAAGTCAAGATAATTAGATGCTCACTTCTTTAAACATTTATTTATGTTTGGAGTTTAGAAGACAGAGAAAGCCCTGTTCTCACTTCTGTTTGTGGTATCTTTTCACTATCCTTGAATTTTTATTTCTTTTTTCACAAATTCTATGGGTACACATTGGTCCTTTCTGTTCCTCATTCAACATGCAAAGTCCTGCCCACACCGTATTGTGAGAAATCACACCCATGACATGACAACCTATCCTGTTTCTTTGATTTTCCTGTATTAAGATATGTTGCATGTGCATTTACTTAATTGTGCTTTGCCTTTTCCATTATAATGTAAGATTAAGTTAAGAAAAGAATATACCTGCAGTTTACTTTTGCAGTTTCATAAAGCTATGCATTTATGTGGAAACAAATTTTTTAAATGAAGAGTATATCAATAAAATAATGCCAGAGTAAATAAACCACAGGTTAAATATAGAGGATCAAAAGCATCCATATTAAATGAAACAAAAAATGAAATTCTGTCACGAAGCAACACAGATAGAACTGAAGGACATTAAGTTAAGTAAAATAATTCAGGCACAGAAATTCAGGACTGCATGTTTTCTCTCAGACATGGAAGCTGAAATAGCTAATCTCACAGAAGTAGAGAGTAATGTAGTGTTCACTAGAGAGTGGGAATGGGAATAGAGAGGAGAGTTAGAGCAAGGGTGGATAATGGGTTCCAAAGTGCAGTTAAACAGGAGGAATAATTTCTAGTGTTTCAAAGCATAGTAGGATAAAATTGTATAGTATACAAAAATTAGTCATGCATTTTATGAAGAACTAGGAGAAGAGATTAATACTCTCAATACAAAGAAATCATAAATGTTCCAGGATAGTATATATGTGTCAAATGATCACATTGTACCCTTTAATGTGTACAATTATGGCCAATTAAAATTCTTCAAAAATAAAAATACACATGCAAAATAAGATGAGAGTGCAACAGATTTATTGCCACTAAGGATATAGGGAGCATTTGAAATGATCTAAAAAGTGGTTGGGGTGGTGCACACAATATGACCAACTAAAAAATCTGACCACAAAATATTAGTAAATTTTCACACATTCTCCCCAAATACATCTATTTATTTAAAAAATAAAACCTAAATGGCAAGTGGCAGAATTGTTGAAAAAGTCCAATTTTCACATTGAAAGAATGCATCAAAAAGAATAAAGACTGCATATCCATTATACAAGAGCAAATATCTTTCACAGACTGTCTGAAATAGGGAAAGGTAATGTCTAAAAATCCTACACATATATTCAATCTCAGGAGTAAGGAAATAATTGCAAATTAAACTTTGCTGTTTTACTCTTTCTCATCTGTCAAATAAAATTTTTTATACAAACACAGTTATTCAGCCTGAGAAAAGTTTGCAAAACTATCACTCATGAACTTTAAAAGTAGTATTTTGAAGTAATTTATTGCCTGGATCTTTTTAATGGCAGAAAACCCATTGAAAAATACCCAATATTTAAAAAGTTAAAATCCTGCTGACTCTCCAACTTACTGAACTTTTCTCCTCCCTTACCTGCAAAATTTGAATTTGATCCAACTTCTCTTGTACCATTTTATTCCTCCTGTACCCTCTAAAGACTTACAATGTGTACTTCCATTGCCATAATTTTTAAAAATTGTCAATAATTATTCCTGCATTCCTGATTCTAACAGATATTTTTCATTTTAGCATATTAATAAATTACTTATGAATTAGTCAACCCAATGAACACAGGAACTGGGTTTGGTTGAACTGGTTCTTGGGTGACCTCATGTTAACATTCTCACCTTTTGTTCTCCCTGAATCTTTCCTAGTGGGTCCCACAGACACCTGGATGGGGTCTCTGAGAGGAAAGTCTTTTTGAGGAACTAAGGCTTCCTCCCTGTGTCGTTGGTGATGGAGACTGAAGCTCTGTGCAGACAAAGAGTGAAGCATGGGTCCCCTAGCCAGGCTTAGGGCTCCAAAAGCTACCACCACATCCTGTCCAGCTCAATTGTACCTCAGAGTAACAACACCAGGGCATCTTATAGCTCCCTATCTCTTCTCATTACACACAATTCCTCTTTTTGCTCCAGCCTCTAAGCACCTGCTTTCCCTGTGGGACATTGGTCTGAGAAGAAAGGAAAATGTTTCTTCTCATTCTGTGTTCCCAAGAGGTAAGGTTAGAAACCAGGTGAATCCAGAACTTATTACTCTTTTTACATGAAACCTTCTGTCTTCCAGAAGCCTAACCTCTTTAGCAATTTTGCCCAATTTTTAGTTAAAATTTTCTCCAAAGTTTGAGGCTCCTGAATTTTCAAGTTTTCTGGGAACTCCGAAGCACAGACTTGTAGAGTAGATGTGGCTCTTGATAATTTCAGAAAATTGCTCTTTCTTTTTTATCGAGGAGGAAAACTTTGTTCATGTGTTACAAAACCTTGGAAAGTTAGTACATTTTGTTTCAAGGTGCTTTTTTTTTTTTTTTTTTACAAAGCCCTCATGAGGCTTAGGCTTGAAGCACAAGTTACAAATTGTTATTTACCCTTTTGTTTCTTAAATATTTGGTAATAATAAGAGATATATTTAGTTGTTTTAGTGCACCACGGATTGAAGTTAGAATTCTTTTTCTGGTGCTGGAGATGAAAATCAGGGCCTCAACCATGCCAGGCAAGCAGTCTACACTGAATTACACCCTCAGCCCTGTGGTTAGAAACTTATAAAGATTGTTTTACTGAATTTCTTCAGAATTTCTTGTATGAAGCCAATTATATTAAGGAATTATTATATACATGCAGGAATGAGGCTCACACAAGTGTTGAATTTTGATTAAAAATCCATCAAGATGTTCCCTCTTTTCATGTTCCATTGAGATGGTCATCCATTAGGAGTGATTGCACCTTTAGGAAACACTTGGCAATATCTGAAGAAAATTTTGGTTGTTACAACTGGTAAGGTGTATAGTAGCTACGTGATTAAAGTCAAGCAGACTGTTCAACATTCTGCACTGTTCAGATCAGCTCATCACAAGTATAATGTAGCACAAATGTCAACAGAGAGAGAGAGAGGAGGTTAAAGAATACTATCCTAGACCAGAACTTCTTTACCTTCAATGTGAATATGAACCACTTGGGATTTTCTTTGAAAGCAGATCATAAATGGCAACTGCAGTGTGGCCCATAACTCACACTCAGTGAGTTTTAATGTTACCAGTGCTGCTCTGTGGACCCTCCCAGAGGTAGAGGCTGGGATGTGGTGTGATGCTGCATGACCATGGAGGTGCAGGAATCTCCTTGAGGCATTAATTCCATTTCCTTCATGCATGTATCCAGTGGTAAGGCTGCAAGATCTCGCCATTTCATTATTGAAAACCAAGGATTTGGTCAAGTGTTCACATTAAGTATAGGCATTTTGAGGCTATTTCCACTAAAAGTGCTTCTGCTTACCTCAGTTCTGATGGTAGGTGGTTAGAGATTAGACTCAGTGTCAGATCCTGTCTAACTAAGTACACTTGTATACATCCCCGGAAAATCATAGTTATAAGCTCTGTTCCTATATGTAAATTTGGAAAATACACTTATTATATGAAGTTTATGTGCCTATTAGTAATGTTTTATTTTATTTTTAAAATTAATTACTTTATTGATAAATTTTACGTATATGTAATGATCATATTTATCATGGGGAATTTGCACCTGTACACAATATATCTTCATTCTTTTTTTTTCTCATTTTCCTCCCCTACCTTCAAGCCCTCTTCCCCTCCTTATTTACAAAAGCTTTGATTCCATTTTACCCTTATTTTCTCTTCCCTTCCTCCCTTTCCCCTTCCCATTTGAATATTTTTTCCTACATTTAGTTCATATTTACACTTTCAGTTTTTCACACCAGAGAAACAATGCCATATTTACACGTGTCCAATTAATTTCACTTAACAGTATGGTATCAAGGTGCATCCATTTACATATAAATGTGTCAAGTTTATCCTCCTTAATGGCTGTGCACTACTCTTTCATATTTTTTTTTAAAAAATCCACATCTTCTTTATCCACTTTTCAATTAACAGACATTTGGGCTGTTTCCATGATTTAGCTGTTAGCAACTCTGCTGCTATAAACATGGGTGTGCATATATCACTGTTGTATGATGCTTTTAATTCTTTTGGGAATAACTAGGTCAAATAGAACCTGTAGTTTTAGTTATTTTTTGTTTTTTGTTTTTGTTTTGTTTGTTTGTTTGTTTTTTGTTACTGTGTATTGAACTTGGGACCTTGTGCTTTCAAGGCAGATGGCAGAACCAGTGAGCTAAATCACCGGCCCTCTATTTTCAGTTTTGAGGAATACCTGCACTGATTTCCACAGTGATTGCACCAATTTACATTCTCACCAACAGTGGAGAAAGGTTCTTTTTTTCCCTCACAGGCCTGCCAGCATTTATTTGTAGATATCTTGAGAACAGCCATTCTTTCTGGAATGAGATGAAACCTCAGGGCTGTTTTAATTTGTATCTTTTGAATGATCAGTGATGTTAAACACTTTTTCATATATTTATTTACTATCTTCTTCAACTGAGAAGTGTCTATGCATCTCAGATGTCCATCTTTGGACTTTTTTTTTAATTTGGGAGGACCTGATATTTTTAAGTTCTTTTTATATTGTAGATATTCATCTTTTGTGTGAGAAACAGCTGGCAAATATTTTTCTCACTCTGTGGATTGCCTCTTCACTTTGTTGGTCATTTATTTTGTTGTGCAAAAGGTTTTTAATAAGATGAGGTATTACTTGTTGATTCTTTGTAATACTGCTTGTGTGATCAGGGTTTTGTTCATAGATTTTCCCTAAACTAATATCTTCAAGAGCTCTACCTATTCACTCTTCCAGCAGATTTAGTGTTTTTGTTTTAATATGTAAATCGTTGATCTATTTCAATTTTAGTTTAGTGCATGGTGAGAGACATGAGTCTAGTTTTAGTTTTTGAGATGTGGAAAGTCAATTTTTGTAGCACTGTTTATTAAAGAGGCTTTCTTCCAGTAAAGGAGTTTGGCACCCTTGTGAAAGAAAAGGTGGCTGTCTGTGTTTGGAGTTGTTTCTGCATCTTTTAGTCTTGTTTAATTGATCGCCAGGTCAGTTTTTTGCCAGGCAGTTTTTTGATCCACCTGCCTTGTCCTTATTGCTCAGAATTGTTTTTGCTATTCTAGGTCTCTTTTGATTCCAAACAAAATTTGGGAATGTGTTCTCTAATTCTGTAAGGTATTTTGATTGGCATTGTATTAAATCTGTTTAACAGTTTTGGGAGTATGACCATTTTCAGTATATTGGTTCTTTCTACCCAAGAGCAAGGGATATATTCCATTTTCTGATATCCTCTTTGATTTCCTTTTTCAGAGTACTGTAGTTGTTAAAGTAAAGGTCATTTCTTTCTTTGTTACATTGATTCCTAAGTATTTCTTTTTATGCTGTTATGAGGGGTGTTAGTTCTATAATTTCTTTCTCAGTGAGTATATTATTTGTGTACAGAAATGTTATTGATTTTTGAGTGTTTACTTTGTGTCCAGCTATGTGACTGAATTTGGTTATTAAATGCACAAGGTTTTTGGTAGAGTTTCTGGGGCCTGCTATGTAGTGTCCTGTCAGCTATCAATAATGAAAACTCAAATTCTTCCTTTCATATCCTTATTGCTTTTATTTTTTTCACTTGTCTAATTGCTCTAGCTAATGTTTTCAAAACCATGTTGAATAGGAGTGATGACAGCAGACATCCTTGTATTGTTCCTGATTGTAGAGTGAAAGCTTTCAATCTTTTGAAAATTCTTTTATTGGTACATTTTAGGTATACAACACAATTACATCTTTCATTGGGAACTTGTACCTTTACATGAGGCATCTTGGTGCTTATTTTTTTCCCCATTCCTGGCCATTCCTTCACCCGCTCCACCCTTCCCTATTTACAAAGACTTTTTTTCCATTTTTTTCATTTCTCATCATTTTTCCTTTCCCTTTTTTCCTTTTCCCATGCCCCTCCCACTACCCCTACACCATTGGACATTTTCTTCCTATTTTGCATTATCAATTATTCATTCTAATCATTGGTACATGTTAGGTATACAATATAATGACATTCATCATTGGAAATTTGCACCTTTACATAATCTCTCTTGGTTCTTATTTTTCACCCTTGCCCAGCCCTCCCTTCAGCCTCTCCATTCCTCCCTATTTACAAGATTTTGTTGCTATTGTTTCTATTTTCTCATATTAATTCCATACCCTTCTTTCCTTTCCCCTACCCCTCCTACTTCCTTCCCCTTTGCTCTTTTTCTTCCTATTCCACATTACCTATTATACAATTTAGTCCTTATTTACACTTTCAGTTTCTCACACCAGAGAAACTATTTGGTATTTATACATGTGTGTCCTATTTATTTCACTTAAGAGTATTGCCTCAATGTTCATCCATTTAGCTATAAATGTCTCTAATTTCTCATTTTTTATGGCTGAGTAGTACTCAATTTTATAAAAAAAACCCCCACATTTTCTTTAGTCTCCAGTTGATGGGCATTTGGGCTGTTTCCAAATTTTTTCTATCACAAACTGTGCTGCTATGAACATGGGTGCACATATATCACTGTGGTGTGATTCTTTTAATTATTTGGGGAAGAACCCCAGCAGAGGAATAGTGGCATCAAATGAGACTTCCAGTCCTAGTTCTTTGAGTTATCTCCATACTGATTTCCACAGTGCTTGCACCAGTCTACACTCACACCAGCAGTGAAGCAGGGTTCCTCTTTCCCCACAGCCCTGTCAGAATTTGTTATTGGTTGATTTCATGATAGCACACATTCTTTCTGCTGTGAGGTGGAATCTCAGAGTTCTTTTCATTTCCATCTCTCAAATGACAAGTGATGTTGAACATTTTTTCATGTATTTATTTGCTATTTCTACTTCTTTGTCTGAGAAATGTCTGTTCATTTCAGATGCCCATTTTTGGATTGGGTCTTTAAATTTGGGAGGTCTGATCTTTTTAAGTTCTTTACAGATTCGAGATAGTTGACTTTTTTCTGAGGAAAATCAGGTGAAGATTTTTTCCCACATTGTGCGTTGTCTCTTCCTTTGCTGGTGGTTTCTCTTGCTGTGCAGAAGCTTTTAAGTAAGAAGAGATCCTACTTGTTGATACTTTGTGCTAGATCACAGGCAACTGAGGTTTTGTTCATAAAATCTTTTCCTACACCGATGTCTTCAAGGGTTCTACCTAACCTCTGTTCCAACTGATTCAGTGTTTCTATTTTAATATTTAGATCTTTAATCCATTTTGATTTTAGTTTAGTGCATGGTGAGAGACATAGGTCTAGTTTTAATCTTTGGCAAGTTGAAGCCCAATTTTTTCAGCACCATTTATTAAAGAGGCTATCTTTCCTCCAGTGAGGGTGTTTGGCTCCTTTATTGAAGATACGATGGCCGAGTATGTCTGGAATTGTTTCTGCATCTTCTAATCTGTTCCACTGGTCCTCAGGTCTGTTTCTTTGCCAGTACCATGCTGTTTTTATCACACCAGCTTTGTAGTATAGTTGCAGGTTGGGGATTGTGATATCCCCTGCCATGTCTCTGTTACCTAGAATTGCTTTTGCTATTCTGGGTCTCTTCTTGCTCTAAATGAATTTTTGGATTGTTATCTCAAGGTCCGTGAAGTATGCTGCTGGGATCTTAATTTTAATTGCACTGAATCTTTACAGTAGCTTTGGAAGTATGGCAATTTTCACTATATTAATCCTTCCTACCCAGGAGTAGGGGATGTCTGTCCATTTTCTGATATCATCTTCAATCTCTCTTTTCAGAGTGCTATAATTTTCAGAGAACAAGTCTTTGATTTCTTTCATTAGGTTGATTCCTAAGTATTTCAGTTTTTTGGATGCTATTGTGAAAGGAATTGTTTGCTGTATTTCTCTCTCAGTGAGTCTGTCATTCATGTAGAGGAAAGCTATTGATTTTTGTGTGCTGACTTTGTAACCAGCTACTTGACTGAATTTGGTTATTAAGTCTAGAAGACTTCTGGTGGAGTTCTTGAGGCCTTCTATATAGAGTATCATGTCATCTGCAAATAATGACAATTTGACTTCTTCATTTCCTATCTTTATTCCTTTTATTTCTTTCTCTTGTCTAATTGCTGTGGCTAGTGTGTCCAAAACTATATTGAACAAAAGTGGTGACAGTGGACAACCTGGTCTTGTTCCTCATTTTAGTGTGAAGGATTTCAGTTTTTGACCATTTAATATGGTATTGGCTGTTGGTTTTTCATAGATGGCTTTTATCAGTTTGAGGTAGAGACAATCTATTCCAATTTTTTGTAGGTTTTTTATCATAAATTCATGTTGTATTTTGTCAAATGTTTTGTCTGCGTCTATGGAGATAATCATATGGTTTTTGTACTTGGCTCTATTGATATAGTGCATTACATTGATTGATTTGAGTATGTTGAGCCAGCCCTGCATCCGTGGGATGAATCCCACTTGATCAGGGTATATGACCTTCTTGATTCTCTTCTGCATTCTATTTGCCAGGTTCTTATTATGGATTTTTGCAACTATGTTCATTAGTGAGCTTGGCCTATAATTCTCCTTTTCGGTTGGGTCTTTCACTGCTTTGGTAATCAAGGTGATGCTTGCTTCCAGGAATGAATTTGGGAGTATTGCTTCCCTTTCAATTTCATTGAAGAGTTTAAACAGTAGTGGCAGCAGTTCCTCTCTACATGTTTTGTAGAATTCAGCAGTGAAGCCATCAGGGCCCAGGCTTTTCTTAGTTGATAAGTTTTTAATTATGTTTTCAATTTCATTGGTTGATATTGGGTTGTTTAGAATTTTTAGGTCTTCTTTGTTCAACTTTGATAATTCAAATGTATCTAGGAATCTGTCCATTTCTTCTGTGTTTTCCTTCTTATTGGTGTATAGGTTTGGAAGTAGGTACTGATGATCCTCTGGATTTCTGCTAGGTCTGTTTTATTTTCACCCTTTTCATTCCTAATTGCATGGATTTGGGCCTTTTCTTTCCTTTTTTGGATAAGGATGGCTAAGGGTTTCTCAATTTTGTTGATTCTTTTGAAGAACCAACTCTTCACTTCATTAATTTTTTTGTATCGTTCTATTAATCTCCATTGCATTGATTTCTTCTCCGATCTTTATAACTTCCTCCCTTGTATGAGCTTTGGGGTTGTCCTGCTCTTTTTCTAGAAGCTTGAGGTTCAGGATCAGATTGTTTAATTGGGCTCATTCTGTTTACCTAATATGTGTATTCACTGCTATGAATTTCCCTTGTACGTCTGCTTTCATTGTGTCCCATAGATTCTGATATGTTGTATTGTCTTTGTCATTTATTTGAAGGAACTGTCTGATTTCTTCTTTAATTTACTCTGTGACCCATTGGTTATTCAGAAGTGTGTTGTTCAATTTCCACGAGTTTATGAAATTTTTCGAGTTTCTTTTGCTATGGATCTCCAATTTCATCGCACTATGGTCAGATAATATACAGGGGATAAGTTCAATTCCTTTGCACTTACTTAAACATATTCTATGTGTGTGTATGTGGTGTATTTTTGAGAATGACCCATGTGCAGCTGAGAAGAATGTGTATTCTGATTTTGTGGGGTTCAACACTCTGTAAAACATCTTTTAAGTGCATTTGTTCAAGAGTTCAACTGATTTCTACTATTTCATTACTTATTTTTTGTCTAGTTGATCTATCTATTTGTGACAGTGAGGTGTTGAGGTCCCCCCTACAATTATATTAGTGCATATATGACTTTACATGTCTGTTAGTATTTGTTTTACATAGTTGGGCACACTAGTGTTTGGTGCATAGATATTTATGACTGTCATCTCTTCCTCTTGTATTGTTCCCTTTACAAGGATGTAGTGTTCTTCTTTGTCTCTCTTAATCAATGTTGGTTTGAAATCTACTTGATCTGCAAAGTGAATAGATACTCCTCCTTTCTGGGGGGGTTTAAATCACATGGAGTATTGTGTTCCACCCTTTAACTTTCATTCTGTGAGTTTCATTTTGAATTAAATGTGTTTCTTGTATGCAGCATATTGTTGGATTTTGCTTCTTGACTCATTCTGCCAGTCTATTTCTTTTGATTTTTGAATTGAGACCATTAACATTGATGGTTATAAGTGAAACATATTGACTTAACTTTGCCATGACTTTTTCTTTTTGTTGCTTTCTCTCCCTTTGCATTCAATTTCTTGTCGTGCCAGATGGGTTCATTCTCCTTTGCTTCCTGGGGTTGTGATCCTCAATGTCTGTTCCTAGGATATTGTGTAAAATTCTTTGGAGTGCTGGTTTGGTATTCAGGAAGTTCCTGAGGTGCTCTTTGTCATGAAAGTATCTTATTTCTTCATCAATTTTGAAAGATAAGTTTACAGGGTACATCAATCTGGGTTGGAGGCTGTTTTCTTTCAGGGCTTGGAATATGTCACTCCAAGCTCTTATTTCCTTGATGGCTTGTTTTGAGAAGTCTGCTGTGATTCTGATGGGCTTTCCTTTGTAACTGATTTGTTTCATTTCTCTAATTGCTTGTAGAACCTTGTTCTTCTGTTGAGTTTCTGGAATCTTAACAACTATATGCCTATGTGTAGATTTTTTCTTGATCAAGGCTATTTGGTGTCTTATATGCCTTCCTTATCTGTACATCAAGTTCTTTTCCCCTACTTGGGAAGTTTTCTGCCATTACTTCTTTGAAGAGTTTGTTTATGTCATTTGCACTCTCTCCTCTTTCTTCATTGACTCCAGTCATTCTTACGCTATTCTTCCTTGCATCGGCTAGCAGCTGCTGGATTGATTTCTCATGTTCCCTTATAATTTTGAAGCAATTTTTCTTTTCCTGGTCACTAATTGCAATCTTATCTTCTATATCTGAAATTCTGTCCTCACATTGGCTCATTTTGCTGTGTAAACTTTCAATGGAGTTTTTCATGTCCTGGAAATCTATTTGCATCTGTTTTATGGATTACATTTGTTTCCTCTGTTGGGATTCCATCATGTTCCTGAGCTCCTCTCTAGATTTATTAATCATGTCTTGTATTAGGGGCACAATTTCTCCTGTTATCTGAGAAGTTATTTCTAATTTCATTTTTTCCAGATCCCCTTTTGTTGCCAGTTCAGTGCGTCCAGATGGTTGAGTATCAGAATGTTCCATCTCATTTCCCTTTGGGGTTGCAGTAGGTGATCTGGAAGTCTGGTTTTGAGACATATTTATGTTTTTTCTCATTTCGACTGGGCCAGGGGGCTGTCAGTGCCTGCACAGATTACCTCCTCTGAGGTGGGAGAGGTGGACCAGTGACCGGGAGCGGCTGTAGGGATGGTGGCCTGGAAGCCCCTACCTCTGGACCAGGAGCAGTGGGACAGTGGCTCAGAAGCCCCTACCTCTGGGCTGGGAGCATTGGGATGGACGGCAGCCCAAAAGCCCTTTCCTCTGGGTTGGGAGCAGTGGCAAGGATGGTGGCTGGGCAACCCCTTCCTCTGGACCAGGAGCAGTGGGAAGGCAGCTCAGAAGCCCCTACCTCTGGGCAGGAATTCTTTAAATGCTGAGAAATTGATTAGCTCCAGTACAGTGGTCTGGTGGTCTGGTGTCATCTGCATCTTTGTAGTATTGAACCAGGTGGCTGTACAGAGAAGAGGCCAAAGGAGCATGGGGGGGTGTTTCAATGGATTGTTGGTGTAACATGGGCTGATTCAGTGTTTTCCACGTGACTGGCAACCTCGGGACCATGGAAAGCTTTCAATTTTTGACCATTTAGTATGCTATTGGCTTTTGGTTTGTCATAAATGGCTTTTATCCAGTTGAAGTTTGGGAGTATTACTTCCCTTTCAATTTCAATAAAGAGTTTGAGGAGTGGAGGCATTAGATGTTTATAATTTTTATAGAAGTTAGCAGTGAAACAATCAGAACCTGGCCTTTTTTTTATTGGGATGTTTTTAATACCTCTTCAATTTCATTGACTGTTATTGGGTTATTTTGAATTTTTATATCTTCTTGATTCAGTATTACTAATTGCCAGAGCCAGCAATATTGATTATTTCCAAAACATGCTGTAAGCAGTGGAGGCTGCAAAGAGTAAAACCCCTCACTTGGCTTACTTTAAGAACCAAGCCTGACTGAAGCTAAGTGCCTTGCAGAAGTATCACATGAACACTGAAGTAGCATGAAGGTTAATATGACCTCCTAGCTAACAGCCAAGGCTGTGACAGAGTAATGTCATATGAAGGTGTAGGGCTAATACGAGACAACATGTGAAGTAGAGGTTGGATTGAATCACACCCAAATTCCATTCCCACTATTAGTGACTTCATAGCTTGAAGGACAATGCTCTAATTACAACCATATATTTTGTCCTTTTTACCCCTTCTAATTTGCTTCTAATTTGACTCTTCTCTTTAAAGCTTTGCCTGAATCAGTTTCCATGATATTTACACATGTTGCACTTTTTACCCCGATTGATGAATAATAAAATTTGATGGAAGAGATGGGCCAGTGCCTTTTCCCAAAGGAGCACTGGCCACCCCAATTCACACTTTCTCTATAACTCTGTCTTAAATTTTTCTTCAATCTTGCATTGCATACTGGGCAAGTGGACAGTAGAGATTTACTACATGAGTCTCTGGGAAGTAATTCATATGTATTTAGGAATATGCCCATTTCCTCTTTGTTTTTCATGCTATTTGAATACAATTTCTTAACATAGATATTGATAACCTTCTGGATTTCTGCAGGATCTCTTCTGGTTTCTCCCCATTTCATTCATAATTGGGTGGAATTGAGCCTTTGTTTCCTTATTATGATCATGTTGGCTAGGGGTTTACAAATTTTGTTTAATCTTCTTTCCATTTTTTTTCAAAGAATGATCTCTTCAATTTTTTTGATTCCTTGTATTGTTTTCTTAGTCTCAATTTCATTAATTTATGTTCTGGTCTTTATAATTTCCTCCATTTTATGAGCTTTGGGCTTTACTTCTCTTCTTTTTTTAGAAGTTTGAGGTTCATCATTAGATGGCTCATTTGTTCTTGCTCTGTTTTCCTGATGTGGAATTTCACTAATAAAAATTTTCCTCACAGAACTGCTTTCATTACATTTCATAAGTTCTAGTATGTTTTGTTTGGCATTGACATTTAATTGCAGCAACTGTCTAATTTCTTCTTTGATTTCATCTATGACCTCTTGGGTTTTCAGGAGGGGATCATTTAATTTCCAAATGTTCATATAGCTTTTCTGGTTTCTTTTCCCATTGATTTCCAATTTCATTGCCCTATGGCCTGATATTATGCATGGGATAATTTTTATTCTTTGGATTTACTTAACCATGTTCTATGAGCTAGTATGTCATCTATTTTGGAGACCATCCCATACAGAGCTGAGAAAAGTGTATAGTGATGCTGTAGGGGGGAAACGAGATATTTACTAAATCTGTTCCTTCAAAAGTTTTGTTTAGATCTGACATTTATCAGTGAATATTTTTTTCTAGTTTATTTATTTGTGACAGTGAGGAATTAGGTTCCCCTACTAAAATTGTGTTGGGGTTTATTGTGTTTTTCATTTCCATTAATATTTCTTTTTATAGTTGAATCTACCTGTTTCATGCATATATACTTATGATTGTTATCTCTACCTCTTGGATTGTTCCCTTTACAAGGATATAGTGACCTTCTTTGTCTCTATTAATTAGTTTTGGTTTGAAATCTACTTTGTCTGAAACTAGATTAGCTATCACTGCTTTTTTCTTGGTTCCTGTTGCATAAAGTATTGTTTTCCTTCTTTGATTTTCAGTCTATGGATATTTTTTAGTTTAATGTGGTTCTTGTATGCAACATATTGTTCGATCTTGTTTTCTGATCCATTCTGCCAGTCTGTTTCTTTTGATGGATGAATTTTCACAGTTTAATTGATGTTTATAACTGATATGTACTGACTTTTCATTGTCATATTACTTTCCTGATGTTGGTTCCCTGTCCTTTTCCTCATTTAATTGCTTATCTTACATGGTGAATTCTTTAGTTTGGTGTTCATGGACGTGTAGTCTTTCTTTTTCTAGAATGTTCTTCAGAACATTTAGGAGTGCTGGTTTGGTGGTCAGGAATTTCTTGTTATTTTTGGTCATAGAAGTATCTTATTTAACCACTGATTTTCAAAGATCGTTTTGTGGGGTTTATCAATTTTGTTTGGAGGTTGTTTTATTTTAGGACTTAGAATTATTCACTCCATGTTGTCCATGACTTAAGGTTTTGTTGAGAAGCCTACTGTGATTCTTATGGGCCTTGCTTTATACTTGATTTGTTTCTTTTATCAAGCAGCTGTTAATATTCTACTCTTATACTGAATTTTTGGAATCTTGACTGTTTTATGCCTTGGTGTAGATTTATTTTATCATAGCTAATTGGAGTTCTGTATGACTCACAAATCTACATGTCAAATTTATTTTCCATGCTTGTGAAGTTTTCAGCCATTACTTCACTAAACAGGTAGTTTTATATCGTTTTTGCTGTGGTCTGCTTTTTTATTGACTTTGATCAATCTTATATTGTTCTTCTTTCCATCACTTTATATCTGTTGATTGATTTTTCATTGTCCCTTGTGATTTTTAAGAAATCATTCTTTTTGTGATCACTAGCTGCAATCCAGTCTTCTAGATCCGATATTCTGTCCTCACATTGGTTTATTCTGATGCATATTCTTTCTTTTATTAAATTTAAATTTAAGTAAATTTTAGGTATACAGTATAATGACATTCATCATTGGAGATTTGTACCTTTAAATAATATATCTTGATTCTTATTTTCCCCATTTCCCTGACCTCCTTTCATCCCTTCCACCACTATATATTTACAATTTTGTTTCCAATTTTTCATTTTATCATATTAATTCCATTCCCTTCTTTTCCTTTCTTCCCACTTCCCCTTTGCAATTTTTCTTACTATTTCACATTATTTATTATACATTTTGATGTGGGATCTCTTTAGACAAAAGCCTACTATCTAGAATATATAAAGAACTTAATAAAGTCAAATGTCCCAAATTTAAAGACCCAGTCCAAAAATGGGCCTCTGTAATGAATGTAAATTTCTCACACAAAGAAGGAGAAATAGCAAATAAACTTTGGTTCATTTCTGTCTATTCTTTTTCATTGATCTGTATGTCTGTTTTTATGACAAGACCTTGCTGTTTTGTTTACTATGACATTACAGTAGGCTATGAAGTCTGGTGTTGTCACTCTTCCAGCTGTTTGCTTTTACTCAGAATCTATTCTCCTAATTTAGGATCTTTCATTGTTCCATATGAATTTTAGGATAGTTTTGTATAGTTCTGCAAATAATACAGCCTTTATTCACAATCAAAAGAGAGGTTTATTTGGCTTGCAGTTTTTAGTGGATTCAGCTCAAAGTTTGGTGGTTGAAAGACAGGAATGACATGGATAGAGAACAGCTGCTCATCCTATGGCACCTAGGAAGGGAAGAGAGAGAGAGAGAGAGAGAGAGAGAGAGAGAGAGAGAGAGAGAGAGAGAGAGAGAGAGAGAGAGAGAGAGAGAGAGAGAGAGAGAGAATGAGGAGGCAGGGGGAAAAGATATCCTTTCCGGTCATTCCTCCTTGACTGTTTTAAACAGGCCCCCCTCATAAGAGCAAATTCAACTACAGAACTCCGCAATAGATAAATCCACTAATGACCATTACACCCCACCAAGATTCATTCAGCACACAAGGCTTTTGGGGAGCATTTTAGATCTAAAGCATAACACAAGGAAAGTACAGTAGAACATGTTTTCCACCTGTGTGTCTTTTCTCTCCTATTTCAACATATAAGTTATACTGCTTGCTCATGATTAGAGCAGCACTATTCTAATTGGCAAGTTATAGAATCAATCTGGGTGTTCATCAACAAATAGTTGCTAAAGAACATGTGGTATTGATTTACAGTAGCCAAGATACTGAATCAATCTAGATGTACAAATTGATAGACAAAACATAGTATATATACATAGTGGAATGTTCAGGTACAGGAAAATTAAATTTCTGTCATTTGTAAGAAGATGGATGTAAACATAGATCTTGTTATGGTCTGTATCTCTATATAAAATAGTATCTTTAGGTGATGATAAGAAACAAAAAAGAACAAAGTCAAATCACAATAATCCTTCTACTTCTTATTTTTGTCTTTTGAAGCATGAAGACAGCAATCATAATTGCCCTGCTTTGGGGGCTTGGTTAGAACACTGGGCCTTCTCCATGCTTCACAAGTATTCTACCACTGAGATACACCCCAGTCCAGTTTCTATTTTTCAAGTTTACTTCAGATAACTATATTAAAAAGTGGCTACTTCGAGATTCTCTTCCAGACAACTAGGAGAGTTTGGAGGGATGTGTGGAAACATGTAGCAGTGTTTGGTCAGGAATGCGATGACTTTTGTGAGTCATCGAGAGATCATGAAAGCTGAAGAGAACAGGAAGCCTGAATATGCCCCATAATAGATGATATTGATATTCACTCATGGCCCCATTAATGGTTGAGACTAAATTTAGAATAGTGGAATATTTAATTTAGTGAAATGGAAGATGTCATATTTGTAAGTAGCACTGAAAATTTTCAAGCAGAAACTCATAAATAATAAAGCATAAATGCTACTAAGCAATCCTTCACCCAGGTTAACAAACCTTCTTACCCATGAATAAGAATCTTGAAGATATTAATGGATCAGTTTACAGCATAAAAATAAATCATTTTCATTTTTTATTGGTACGTGTTTGCCATACCTAAAATTTATATTCATTTTGAGTTCCTTTTCCCTGTACTATCCTTCTATCCCCAGCCTAACTCTCTGACACATTTTCCCCAAAAGTTAGGCTTTTGTTTACTACCATCTCTCCTTTGTTTTACTTGTTTTTAGTTAAGAAAATTTCATTTGTATTAGTATATGTGATGCATATCATTTTCATCATGGAAATTCGTAAAAATCTGTATAGAAGTACATGTATCATTTTGATCCTTTTTAAAATTTTCCTTCCCCCATCCTGATTCCCTCCTTCCTCCTTCCCATTATCTATTTATTATGTATCTTTTACTTGCTAAAGTATTTTACTCTTTAATTTATTTGTATTTTGGTTTACTCATATAAGAGATACCAGGTGACATTTTATTTTATGCATGTGATTTATTCCACTTAACATTATAGTTTTAAGATCCATTCACTTCTCTGCAAATGACTCAAAATCATTCTTCTTTATGGCTGAATCAAATTTCATTGTATATGTCTAATACTTTTTATGCATTCATAGAATTCTTTTCCACAATAATGCAATGCATGTTTTCAAATTTGATTAACTACACTTAGGTTCATCTTGGATACAAAGACCATGTCAATTTAATTTGCACCTTCAAATTTATCTTTTCTCATGTAATCCAGTTGGAAAAAATTTTATTAATGTATTTTTTATTAGTAGATGTTTGCAGTACATAATGATGACTTTTATCATTGGGAGTTTGTACATATGCATAATACATCGTCATTTTTTGTTCCCTTCCCCTGCTATCCCTCTCTGTTCCCTCCAACTCTCAATGCCTTTCCCATTTTCACATTTTGAAAATCACATTTACATGTGATGATTGCAGGCACTGTGGATAATAAGCTAATAAAAGAGACATAATACTGCTGGGAAGAATGAAACCTAAAGATATTCAAGATTTTAAAATACATTTTATGAAATAGCAGTTAGATTTCAATACTTCCTCTATAAAATTACATAAATAGGCCTAGTTTCCACTCTAGTTTTCTCCTTGAGAGTAGTAAAACTCATGAATATGTAAAACCAAAACAATAACAGAAATATTATTTGGTAAGATATGTCATTTGAGAAAAAATTATTCTTGAGAAATATGGGTTGATCCATGACTTAAGAGGAAATTTCAAATATTTAAGATAGCAAGTTAGGAAAGTTTGAGGGAGTAGGGAAAGTTCAAAGGGAAGATCTGCTGTATAGCAGAGAGAGCCAAAATTTTAATATAGCAAGTTAATTAAATGGTATATAGAAGTTAAAATGAAAGAAACAGAAATTTCCAAAAATAAATAGAAGGGAGAAGTTTTAGTTTTATAATTGGATTAAGGTATCACAGTTTCTGGTTCTCAGGCTTTGAGCCTGGTAAGCATTGGCATTTTGTTCAGTTCCAGGCAAAACAACCTTTCCATAGTTGCCCTCTTAAAAATTATTTTAAGAGCAGTCTTGATGTCTTTATTCCTTAGACTGTAGATGAAAGGGTTTAGCATGGGTGTTACCACAGTGTACATCACTGAGACTGTTGCAGATGAGTGTGAGTTTTGGGTGACAGCAGAACTAAGGTACACACCTATCCCAGTGCCATAAAATAAGGAGACCACTGAGAGGTGAGATGCACGATAGAAAATGCTTTATATATCCCCTGAGCTGATGAGATTGCACATATGGAAGAAACTATTTTAGAGTAAGAGTAAAGGACACCAGCAAGAGGACCTACACCAGGCAGCACAGTTGTAAAATACATCAATACTTCATTGGAAAATGTGTCAGAACAAGCGCAGTGGATCACCTGATAAAGTTTACAGAAGAAATGTGGGATTTCTAGGTCAATGCAAAAGGTCAGCTGCAGCACCATTAAGATTTGTAACATGGCCTTTAGGGCACCCATGATCCAGCATGCTAGAACCAGTAACACACAGAGCCAGGGATTCATGATGATCATGTAATGCAGAGGGTGGCAGATGGTTACAAAGTGGTCATAGGACATCACAGTCAACAGTAATATGTCCAGTATTATAAAGATTAAAAATAAATATATTTGGGTGATGCAGCTTTTATATGTTATGACTTTGCTCTGTGCCTGGATATTCACCAGCATCTTTGGTATAGTGGTGGAGGTGAAACCTATGTCCATGAAGGACAGGTTGGAGAGGAAGAAGTACATGGGGGTGTGCAGATGGGTGTCTGAGACTGTGGCCAGTATGAAGAGCAGGTTCCCTACCACGGTAATCACATACATGGAGAGGAAAATTGTAAAGACAGAGGATTGCTGTTCTGGATCTTCTGACAATCCTAGAAGATAAAATTCTAAAATATGAGTGTCATTCCTTGGTTCCATATGGTTGATGTCATCTTGAGAGACAAAATAGAGAGAGTAAGAGACAGAGACAAAGACAGAGACAGAGGCAGACAGAGAAAGAGGTGTTAGGGAGACAGGACACATGTTTGCATTAGTAACTCTACTGAACTGCTATCATTTACATTCTGCAGTCAATACATTATTTTTACACTTCTTATATGTACATGCTAATTGCTTTCAAGATCATTTTTCATTAGAGATTCATTTCCAATGCTTTGGAGGTCCACAACAGATCAAGAGTTCTATAACTATAATGATAAATTTTGGGGTATATTTGAAGATTATAGATTGAAAGTAAGGCTTGTTACAAGAACTGCCTAGGTGATATGTTATCAGTGGAGAAAAACAAATTTACATATATTTAACAATGGAGAAATAATACAAACTTTACTTTAAAAATACATTATACTTATAAAATATAGGATAATAGCAAATGCATGGGGAAAAGGAAAATAAACACACAGTGGCTGAGGTTGTTCTTACTTTAAAAACACAGCTTCAGGCAAGACCAGGAAAACAGGGTAGCATTTGAACAAAGATCTCAAAGAAGATGGGGTGAATGCTACAAGGTTCTCTGGAAAGGTAAGTCTGGCAGGAGGAATAGTCAGTGTGGAGACCCTGGGAATGGACATCTTTCAGATGTTCTAGGCCCACAAAATGCCAGTGCATCAGCAAGAATAAGCAAGACTGCAATGCATGACTCAGACACAGAAAGTGGAAATTTTGATTTCCTACAAGCTGAGAGGACAGTGGTCATGACCATCAGCTGGGAAGGGGACAGAAAAGAGGAGGAGGGTGGGGCTCTACTAATGCACACACAAATGCAGTCAGAAAGCAGGATTAAGTTCTAGTCCTCTAGTACACTTGTGTGATGTGATTGCAAATAAAAATAATTTTATTGTGGAAGAGGAGAGGATTTTTGAATGCTAATTGAAAGAAATATATATTTTTTGTACTGGGGATTGAACTTGGGGAACTTGCATTTGCAAGGAAGTTGCCAGAACCACTGAGGTAAAGCCCTGGCACAAGAAATAAATTTTTTTTAAGGAGATGAATGTACTAATCAACCCACTGGATCCTCACTCATCTTGCAAATGTACTAAAATATCACATTTTCATCCCCAAACATGTCTAATTAATATGTCAATTAAAATAAAAAATTAAAATTTCTCATTGGAATTACATCTGCATCATATTTTTCTTATATATTACATACTATAAGATGCAATCAAACATTTATTAGGAGAGAAATTATGTATAGATGCTAATATCACAGTTCAAAAATGTCATCCCCATTAATTATACTTGTTTTAACACACAATAATAGTTAAATAGAGACTAAATTTTTGAACTGTAAAATGTGAGGATAATCATAGCATCTTGTAGGAATAAACTTAGGGAAGGCTTAATAACTTTAATTTTAAAAGAGGAGTGGGAAGAAAGTTAATGTAACAAAGTATTAAAAATTCTGTGCACTTTTCTATAGGAAATGAAATACATATAGCAATGGGACACCATCTACGTTTATGACATCATCATTCAAAGTATCAAAGACATGAAACTCACCTAGGTGCCCACCTGGGATGAAGAGATAATGAAAATATAACATATGAATACAATGGAATAGAATTCAGACATAAAGAAGAATGAGATTGTGTCACTTGCAGAAACATGGATGGAACTGAAGGACATTGTACTCAAAGAAATAAACCACATAGGGAATAATACATACTACATGTTCTCATACATGGTAGCTAGAAAAATCAATGTCATGGAATCAGAGAATGTAATAGTTTTCACTAGAGAGAAGGAAGGAAAGAAGAGAAGTGTAGAGAAGTGAAAGGTTAAATAACAGGTACTTAAACAGAGTCAGATAGATGAAATTGGTTCAGGTGTTCTACATAACATTAGGGTAACTATAGTATACAACAATCTGTAATATATTTCAAAATTACTGGAAAATAATTCTGAAGCTGTCAAACTAATAGAAATAAGAAATATTTGAGCAGATTGAAACACTAATTACCATGACTAGGTCACTCCACTTTGCATACATGTATCAAATGATCATACTTCACTGCATAACTAGGCATGGAGTGTAAATTAAAATACATTGAAAAAAATGTTGATGCATAAGTGGCCTTATTGCCACTGAAACATCAAGACTAAAAGTTTCCCTCTGTCCAAAGTTTTTCTTTTGGTCTTCATTAAGTTGGCTGCAAGATTTCACTCCAGTTAAAATGGAATTACTTTTTGTATGTGTTTTTTTAAAGTTCTGGTTTCTATATTATGAATTCTTATTTAGAGTTCAGAAGTCCTTTGATTTATGATAGGGTTATGTCCTGATTAGCCCATGAATTGAGGTTATCATAAGTAAAAAATGCACTTAACACTTATAACCTACGGAGAATCCTGACTTAGTAACAGAGTGCACCATAGACCCTCAGGTTGTTTCCCCTTGTGATGGTGTGGCCCACTACAAGTTGTGACTTCCCCAAATGTATCCAGTACTGAGAGAATGGTAGCACACACAGTATTACTAGTCCGAGAAAAGGAAGAAACAGTCAAAGAACAATTACTTTGGAATCGTTTCTAATAAATTCTAATGATTTCTAATAAATTCATAAGTTTAAGAATCATAAATTTGGGGTCTAATATTACACCTAAGTATCCTTACTCTGGAAATGCACTCACTCCTAGAAGAACACACACATACAAATGGAGCAAAATGTGTTAATAAGCTTATCTTACCTTCAATAAAATTCATAGCAAGAAATTGATACAAGGCAAGTTTTTACTATCAGATTAACTTTCCCCAAATAATATAAAAATACCACCTAGAAATTTCAGTTAGTCAATCTCTTGTCATGTGCAACTCTGTGGCCTAATTTTCATATCTAGAATATCTTGTTGCATTTAAAGAAACAATAAATATTCTCAGTAAACACAGTGAGAGGTTTTACATGGAGCTAAGTGGAAAATGTTCTAATAAGCACAAGGGGTCCCTGAGAAATACTAGAAGAGAACAGGCTTCCATCTATCTCGTGGAATTTCAGGTCCCACCTTGATGCTCAACAAAAATAATGAATGATCAAAAATATACTCATCCAAAAGACAAAATAAGGACTTTTTTTTCCTTGAAGCAACATTCAGAGTGAACACTGCAAAACAAAGAAGAAACTAAGATTGGAAAATATTCAACAATTCAGAAAAGGGAATATAACAAGGAGAACAAAATATTCTTTGGGATATTTTCAAGAGATAGCAGAAAAGTTGTCTTCCTGTGGCTGTGCTACATATATTTGACTGATGGGTTATCTTACGACTTATTATTGGATGAAAAAGACTGCTTTCTTATTTTTCTTCTGTGGTTTATTCTTTGTTACCTCAGGATTCATATACTCAGGTACTCTTTCTTCAAAAGCGGACCCATTCCTAAAAGTTAACAGAATCAATTCTAAAATATTTTTAGAAAGCTGTATTAAAAGTATTCAGATGAGTAAATTATTTTGAAGTAAGATACAAATTTGGAAGGAGGTAAACATATTTAACTAAGTGAAAATTAATACATTTAACCCTGAATTCACTACGGTCCTCTGCTCTACCAACTGAGTTATCGAAGGGCTGGGGATTTAGCTCAGTGGTTTTGCCACCTGCTACACAAGCACAAAGACCCAAGTTCAATCCCCAGTACCAAAAAACCCCAAATAAACAAAAAACATTTTATGGGCAAAAATGCTCTCTGAAAAACTGACACACAATACTCTAAAATTCACTTGATATTCCTAGAGCTATAAAAATGACCAATGTAATATGAAATAACATAAAAAGTATAAATGTTAAATATAATGAAGTCAGTGATGTCATTAAACATTACCGCAGTTGATGGGAGCAACTTCCTTAAGGAACTATTGAGCAAGAAGTCAAGGGGATGAAAACTGGAAAAGAAGACTACACTGAACATAAAAGGCATTTACAGTGTACGTAGGATACTGTCCAAGTATCTACATAAAAAGTGCATGATTAGAAGTTTGTGTGTAATACATAAAGAGAAATTTTGAGCAAATCTATAAATATAAGGGACAAAATTTGACAGAAAATGTAATTAAGCAAATGTAATTAAGCTCATACTTTCAAAAACTATATGAAATAAAATTGAATAAAAATCTACCTTTTACCTTATATAATTAAAAATTTGAACTATTGAAGAATATTAATATGAAACAATAATTCAAGTTTAAAATGCCAAAATCTTAAAAATAAAGGAGTAAAATATCATTTAACATGCCAGGTAGAAGTAGTATCTATAGGCATCCTTCTGTCTTATGTAAACATATAGGGATTAAAATATTCTCATGAGAGATGAAGGAGTTTTTTAAATAAAATTGTGAGGAATGCCAACTAACAATGGCTGAGGTGCAGTAATTTTAGAAATAGATCGAAGCTCAAAGGCACAATGAAGAATAACATACTCCAAAAATTCAGAAGTATATATGAAGAGTTGTATATTCAAATGATGCAAAAGAACTATTTTTTTAATGAACCAGGACAGGACAAGCAGCTATATTGGATGACATAAAATTTTTAAACTTTCACATATCCCCTTCAAGTAATTTTAGTCAAACATAAATAAAATTGAAAGCTACAGACTTGGTTTAATAATCCAATTCTTAAGTTTGAAAGAATGCACTGAAAGATCGAATACGATGCGATTTACATATATGTACCAACTTACTGAATGTAATGATTATGTAATAAATGTAATGATTATGTAATGTATTATGTAGTTGAATGTAATGATTATGTAATGAATGTAATGATTGTGTATCACATATACTAATGAAACAATGCAAATCAAAAAAAAATCCTTACAGAAAATTTGGAATAGAGAAAATAAATGTCTAATAAACTCAAAAGTATATTCATTCCCATGATGAAGGAAATGATTGCAAAAAAACTTTAAAATTGTAGTATACCACATTTTACCTATTAAATCAATTTTTAAAGTGAACGAATAGCATTAAAGGTGCCAGTGCTACATATAGAATATATAAATTATTACTGCAAGGTAGTATTTGCAAAAAATACATTAGTTTTCACTGTAATTACACACTGAAACATGCCCCATATACCAATAACAGTGCTGTGCCCTTGCTTAACTATATACATCTCCATAAATCCTGATTTCTCCCCTTCCCATTATTGTGAAGATACTTGGAAAAATGTTTTACTTTTAGTGAAATAATGTCACCTTCCCATTCCCTCTTCTAACTGTGATCCATTACTTTCAAGTCATGGCTGGCAATGACCCTATGATGCTAAGTTCAATTGAATCTTTGCTTAGAAAAATCATAAATAAACACATGAAGTAATTAATTCAACAAATGAACAAACACCCCTGCAAACCGCAGTCTTCTGGCAAAGGCTTTTATTAACTTGACTCTCAGGGGATCTCAGGTCAATGTCTTGACTCGCGCTCTTTGAACCCCTCCTGTAGAAACTGTTGGACTCTCAGACTGATGCAGATGAGGACTCTGTGAGGAAGGTCTCTGTGTGGATGTCCTAAGTCCCCCTTGAATGGTTGAAGATGGGGAATAAAGCTATATCCCCAGAAAGATAAGCAGTAACAACTCAAGCAATGGTCCCTGAGCAAGACTTGACTCCAAAAGTAGAAATTATGTCCTGTCTAGCCTAAGGTTGCTCTTTCTCAGGGACAATAGGATATGTAAGCTCCTCAGACCTTCCTATTATTCACATCTTTCTTTTGCTACTGCAACCCCAGGGGACATCATTCCCCTGGGATTTTGTCCTGCTCAAGAAGCTTTTGCCTACAGCTTCTATGTTCCCGTCAGACAAGGATGAAAGTCAGGGAAATCCAGTCTTCATTATTCCTGCATCAATTGTTTGCCTTTCAGAGTTCTAACCTCCTAACACTTGTCTAAATCCCATGTTAAAAAATGACTCCCAGTCTAACACAAAGGGATGTATCTTGATTAGGTCCCTTGGATCTCCAAACCCTTCATTTTTGCTAGGAAATCTGCTTCTCCTGTTCCTGGGATATCACCATCTATTCAACAAGGAAGGGAACTGTGATTCTTGGATTACAAAATTATGAGTGCTACACTCCTTGGCTTCATGACATTTTCCCCAATACAATTAGTAAATTCGTATTGATAGAGGTGGTTAAGAGCTGTCATTATTCTTTCATTTAAAATTCTTGGTAATTATAAGGTGAAGAATTTGTTTTTTTTTAAAGAAATGTTGCATTGACATTAGTCCTTCAAAGATATTTTTTTCATTTTAAATAAAAATCCATTCAAGCCAAGTGGAGTGATGCACATCTATTGTCCCGCCTATAATACAGGCTGAAGACTGAACATCACTAAAGCCCAGTTCAAGACCTTCTTTGGGAGCATAGAAAGACACTTTACAGAGAAAGCATTGTATCGTCTCCATTCATAGAAGGAGTTTTTGTTGGAAGTATGGAGTACATATCTTTGATCTGTTGAGAAGGTTCTGTTTTACTTCTAGTTTCCTGATAGCTTTTACCATGAACAGCTGTAGAATTTAGTCCAATACTCTTTTTCCAACTAGTGACAGAATCATATGTCTTTTTCCTTTCCTCTGTTAAAAGGATGACTTTTGGGGGTGGATCTTCCAATGCTGAACCAACACAGCCATCCCTATAATAAAACCACTTTCTACACACTGCCAGATCTGACATCTAAGAGTTTGTTTTGTTAAACAAATTTCTATCTATGTTCATATTTTTTCTTCTATTATCTTTATCCAGTTTTAGGATTAGCACAATTTTGATTTCCTAGAATGAGGGGAGAAGTGTTCCTTTTTTTTTCCTGCTTTATATGTTTGATATAATTTATCATTTAAAATATTTATGAGCCTGTTGTTGTCATATAGGTAGGTTTTCAAGCTAGAAATATACTTTCTTTAATAGATTCTATTCAAATTTTATATTCCCTCCAGAGTTAGTTTCATTAAATTGTCTTCTAAGTTACTTCTTATAAGTTGTCAAATTTATTTCAAAAAAGATTTTTGTAATATGCTTTCTATATCCTTTTAAATTCTGTAAAATCTGTGGTAATGTCTCCTAGATCTTAATATTGTAATTTAAAAAATGTATAACTGGTCTTGTGTAACAGGAAGAAAAGGTCTAAAAGAGCAGGGGAATTGTGAGGGGTAGGGGAAGGGAAAAAAAGGGAAAGGAAAAAATATGAGAAGAGGAAAAAATGGAAACAAGGTCTTTGCAAATAGGGAAGGATGGAGGGGGTGAAGGGAGGGCAAGGGAAGGGGAAAAAATATAAGAACCAAGAGACTCATGTAATGGTACAAGATCCCAATGATGAATGTAACTGTTTTTATACCTAAAATGTACCAATAAAGTTAATGGGGAAAAAATAAAAAATAAAATGAAATAAAATAAAATAAGACGTAATATACACATCGCAATGAATCTTATTCAGATTACTTAAAACTAGCCTTAATTTCCAGAAGGGTGGTACTATATTACTTGCAATAAAAAAGAAAACACTATTTTTTCACCAGAAGAAAATAACTCAGTTTTCACTATTAAGGTTTGCAAAACAGCCTAACAGTTTGCTTTAAAAAGAAAAGTAGGCTAAATATATATTGAGTATATACCAGAAAAATTGTATTTCACATTATAACAGGCTTGATAATTATTTTTTGTGTAACATTGCTTTATTTTTTTTACCCTTTTTCATCTGAGGTGTTGAATTTGTTAAGTTTCTTAACATTTTATTAATATCTGTACCTCTGTAATGTTTTTTGTTTTTGAGCTTTTTTCTGAGAATTAATGGAATTTACACTTGACAGAAAGGACACAGCATCAAAGAAGACTGTCCTCCCTCACTGACTCTCTGGACACATGTGGGGGGCCTTGCCCCCCCGCTAGAACTCTTGAGTGCCTTTTACGGACATATCCGGGCCTGCTGCAAATCTACCCGGAAACAAGGAAGTAGCCCCAGTACCCTCCTCTTGTTGCAACAAGTGTTTCCAGTATGGGACAACGGGTCATTTTGCCAAGGAATGTCAGGCCCCTAGGGCGTTGGCCCCTGGGGCCTCACTACCACCGGGGCCTTGCCCTCCATGCAATAGAGGAAGACATTGGGCGAGAGAATGTAGGTCCAAGACAGACGCTCAGGGCCGGCCCCTCCCGCTTGTCCATAACCCGGATCAGGGAAACGGGAGAGGGGGCCAGCCCCAGGCCCCCGCACCCAAACAAATTTACGGGGCACTCAATTTTGCTCCAGCAAGCAACAATCCATTTCAGACCTCTTCAGAGCAGCAACGGGAAGTGCCGGACTGGACCTCAGTTCCACCGCCCACACAGTATTGACTCCAGAAATGGGGGTACAGGCCCTTTCGACAGGGGTCTTTGGGCCCCTGCCTAAGGAGACCTTTGGGCTTGTAATAGGCAGAAGCAGCAGCACTATGGATGGGCTGCTGATCTACCCGGGGGTGATTGATAGTGATTATTCCGGAGAGATTAAAGTTATGGTTTCTTCCCCCAAAGTCATTAACACCATTCAATCAGGCCAGAGATTTGCTCAATTGTTACTCCTTCCCCTTCTCCCTACCTCTAATAAGGCTCTTAACAATGCCCGAGGCAGCCAGGGATTCGGCTCATCTGATGTCTACTGGTCGGAGATGCTTTCAGCACAGAAGCCTCTCATGACCTTATGGTTAGATGGGAGACAGTTTTCTGGATTGGTAGACACTGGTGCTGATGTAACTATCATCAAAGGAGAAGATTGGCCTCGGGCGTGGCCATTAAAAGACACCCTCACCCATCTCAGAGGTATAGGTCAGAGTCAAAATCCTAAACAAAGTGCCAAAGATCTGACCTGGAGAGACCAAGATGGTAATCAGGGCACCATTCAACCTTATATCATCTCAGGGTTACCCATTAATCTATGGGGGAGAGACCTATTATCATAAATGGGGATGATTATTTCTAGCCCTAATGAAATTGTCACTATGCAGATGTTTAAAAATGGGTACGTTCCAGGAAAAGGGCTAGGTAAAAACTCTACAGGCATTATACACCCCATTGAGCCAGTCCTTCGGCCTCCCCGAGCAGGGTTAGGCCATTTTCCATAGGGGTCATTGACACTCCTGCGGTCCATACTGAAAAGATCACCTGGCTCTCAGATGATCCGGTATGGGTCGATCAATGGCCCCTTTCCAAAAGTAAGTTATTAGCGGCTCAGCAGCTGGTGCAGGAACAGCTTCATGCTGGCCATATCATCCCCAGTAATTCCCCATGGAATACTCCCATCTTTGTCATTAAAAAAAGGTCAGGAAAATGGAGACTCTTACAAGATCTTAGAGCAGTCAATAAGACCATGGTACTTATGGGAGCTTTACAACCCGGTCTTCCCTCACCGGTAGCCATCCCCCTTGGATACTGTAAGGTTATTATTGATTTAAAAGACTGTTTTTTCACCATTCCCTTACACCCTGCTGATCAAAAACGCTTTGCATTTAGCCTTCCGGCGACCAATTTTGTGCCCCAATGCAGCGCTTTCAATGGCTAGTGCTGCCCCAAGGCATGGCCAATAGTCCCACCCTATGCCAGTCATTTGTGGCCGCAGCCCTCCAATCCACCCGAGACAATTGGCCTCAAATGTACATTGTCCATTATATGGATGATGTCCTAGTGGCGGGACAGCTAGGAAGTGAGGTTTTAGCCTGTTATGCTGACCTCCGGCAGGCCCTTGAATCTCGTGGCCTCCAGATTGCCCCTGATAAGGTTCAGCTAAAAGACCCCTACACTTACCTCGGATTTCAGATGAAGGGACATAACATTTCCTCTCAAAAGCTTACCTTACAGCTGGACAATCTTAAAACCTTAAATGACTTCCAAAAATTGCTCGGAGATATAAATTGGCTCATGCCATATTTAAAACTTACTAAACATGACCTAAAACCTCTCTATGATACCCTACAAGGTGATAGCCACCCCACTTCACCCTGGGAGCTCACTGCCGAGGGGCGCAAAGCCATTAGCATGGTAGAACAAGCCATCCAAAATCAAACAATTACCTTTATAGATTATAACTCTCCTTTAGAGTATGTTATCTGCAAAACCTCTCTCTCTCCCACTGCTGTTTTCTGGCAAACCGCTCCCCTTATGTGGGTTCATCTCCCGATTTCCCCTAAACGGGTCTTCTATCCCTATTATGTTGCAGTTGCAGACCTGGTTATCTTATGCAGAGACCATGGAAAAATGTATTTTGGAAAAGAACCTGATATCATTATCCAACCCTACCCTAAAGATCAAATCGATTGGCTTATGCAGACTACCGATTCCTGGCCAATTGCTCTCGCTTCTTATTCAGGGTTAATAGACAATCACTATCCTCCAAACAAACTTATTGACTTTGCAAATAGACATGAATTCATTTTCCCAAAAGTCACTTCCTGTTCTCCTCTACCAGAAGCCCTATTAGTTTTTACAGATGGTTCTTCCCCTGGGATAGCTGCCTATGTGTGGGACAATAACATTGTCCAATTCCAACCCAGCCATTCCTCAGCCCAAATAACCGAGCTACATGCAGTTGTAGCGGTCTTTTCTGCATTCCCTGAACAAGCCTTTAATCTCTTTACTGACAGTGCTTACATTGCTCAATCTGTTCCCCTATTAGAGACATGTGGATTGATAAAACACGCTTCTCAAACTGGTGGTCTTTTTATTCAACTACAAGATCTAATCAGAAAAAGATCCAAGCCTTTTTTTATTGGGCACCTTCGTGCCCACTCTAACCTACCTGGCCCACTTACAGAAGGCAACCGGTTAGCAGATCTGGCCACAAGACCTCAGGCTTTTGCCTACTCACTAAGTATTGAAGCCTCCATTCAGATTGACCAGGCACAAAAGGCACACCATTTACATCACCTTAATGCTCGCACGCTTCACCTTTTGTATAAACTTACTAGGGAACAAGCTAGACAAATTGTTAAAACCTGCCCTGCGTGCACTCTTCATCTTCCCACACCTCATCTGGGAGTTAATCCTCGTGGCTTGATTCCAAATGCCCTATGGCAAATGGACATCACACATTACCCTGAATTTGGAAGTCTTAAATATATACATGTCAACATTGATACATATAGTGGATTTATATTTGCCACCCTACAGTCCGGGGAAGCTACTAAACATGTAATTGCCCACCTTCTAGTTGCCTTCTCAGTACTTGGATGTCCACAGCAAATTAAGACAGACAATGGTCCAGGCTATGCCAGTTCTGGCTTCTCAAAGTTTTGCAAGCAATTAGAAATAACACACATAATGGGAATCCCATATAATCCACAGGGACAAGGCATTATAGAAAGAGCCAACCTCACACTCAAAATTACATTAGATAAAATAAAAAGAGGGGAATGGTACCCTATCAAGGGGTCACCTAGAAACCTGATATTACATGCACTATTTATTCTTAACTTCTTAAATTTGGATGCCAAAGGTTTATCTGCAGCCAACCATTTCTGGCAACCAGAGACGCAAAAACAATTTGCCTCTGTGACATGGAGAGACCCCCTGGACCACTCATGGCATGGGCCTGATCCCGTACTCATCTGGGGCCGAGGGTCAGTGTGTGTTTACTCCAAGGAAATGAAGTCAGCCAGGTGGCTTCCAGAATGCTTAGTAAAACAAGTTGATAAGCGTGTTGATGATGCCAATGATCCAACATTGTCCAATTTCAACCAGTTAACAATGGTGTCTACAATTACAATCTAATAATCATAAAGAGAATAGTATAATTCAATTTGGCTAGTTATATTTGGGTGCACCCTAATTTATACACTTTATCATATGTTTGTCTATTGTCTGTTGTTTGTGTTCGTACAGTTGAGCTCAATGTTTCCCTTCCTCTTCAAAGGATATTCGCCTATTGTTAAATTGACTTATAGATAATATTATTAAACTAAAGACATGCTTTTCTTCCCAGGTTGTTAATTGATCAAAGTACCACTGAAATTTATTTTATGAAAGTGACGTGCATTGTCACCCACATGCAACAATCAAATTGCAATTAACAGTTACAAAATAAAAAGATATATATTCTTAATTGTTTGTCAAAACGATTATAGATGGGAACTCCCTTTGATGAATATAGAAGTGGCCACCCAGAAAATGATTATTCTGTTCTTAATTCATTAAAGGGACCCCCTAGTAAATTTTATATTATATAATCTTATGGGAGACATATCACAATGAATATTATCTAAATATGTTATAAATTGATTGTATTGGTTGTCCTTGATATTTAAGCACTGAATATGTTGTTACAAAATGTTTACATTGGTTAAGTTCTGAATATATTATTGTAATATGTCCACATTGGTTATCTTCAAAAGCTTAATCAGGTTAGCCTAACTCTCTTATCTACAGCCCAGCCTTGTTTACATCGCAGGACGAAATTTTGCTTACAGGTTAAGAAGATGACATCCCTGATTCCGTTGCATGGTCTGTTGCTGTTCCTGGCATCGACAACAAAAAGTGGATTTCAACCAGTTAACAAACAACAATTGCTCATTGCCCTGTATGGTAACCCCTGTGACTGTGCTGGGGGTTCTGGCAGGGCTGCACCCACAAGTTACACTCATAGCACTGATTGCGGTGACAAGATTGCCTACTTAGTTTATGAGGCCGCATTAGTGGGAAGATATAACCAAAAATGGAAATGTGTCACTAAGCCTAAAATCATACCAACTGTCAATGGCAAACCAGGGCCATGCCCTGCCAGTTGTGTCATGGCCGCAGAGATGCATTCTATCTGTTACAATGAAGCCCAACAATATACATATTCCAATGGAAGAATATATTTAACTGCTGTTCTACAAAGAACTTACAGGGGCTCCGTCGGAGGTGACTGGGATTTTCCCAGCCCCACTGGATATTCTAATTTTGGCCAAGCCTCTTGCAATGGCGGTCTCGGCAAAGATGTCTGCTGGCCGCCACAGGCCCCAATCCATATATCTGATGGTGGTGGGCCTTCAGATCAGCTCAGGGAAGAGCGAGTGCAAAAAGAACTTGAGACTATCATCCAAGAGATGTATCCCTCCCTAAATTATCATCCACTGGTCCTTCCCAAACCTCGAGGCCCAGACCCTGACACCCAAACCCTGAGTGTCCTAGAGGCCACTTATCATTTGATCAATACATCCAACCCAGCCTTTGCTGCGGATTGTTGGCTATGCTTGACTCTTGGCACACCCCTGCCCCTTGCCTTCCCAGTTGTCGACCAAACTAACTATGCCAACAGTTCTAGTTATAATTGCAGTTTTTCTCTGCCCTTCAGGGTCCAGCCAGTACAGTTCAATGCCTCGGTTTGCTATCTAAATACGGGCCACAACAATAGTTTCGATATACGTGTTGGAGTCCAAAATTTCTCTCTCTGCTCGGTAGTGCTTAATGGCCCTGCCACCATTTGCCCTGCCCTGGGTCACGTGCTCGTCTGTGGAGGGAGCTTGGCATTCACCTCCCTCCCCACTAATTGGACTGGGCTGTGTGTGGTGGTGACTGTCCTCCCGGACATCTCCCTTATTCCTGGAGATGAGCCAGTGCCCTTGCCCAGCTTTGACTATATCGCTGGGCAACATAAAAGGGCCGTCTCACTGGTCCCCTTGCTCGTGGGGCTAGGGGTGTCCGGCGCCCTTGCCACTGGCTCTGCTGGCGTCGGAGTGGCGTTACATTCCTATGCCAAATTATCCAACCAATTGATTAATGATGTTCAAGCTCTCTCCAACACTCTTACAGATATACAAGATCAGATTGATTCTCTGGCTGAGGTGGTCCTTCAAAATAGAAGGGGTCTGGACCTCCTCACAGCGGAACAAAGAGGGATTTGCATAGCCCTAAATGAATATTGTTGTTTCTGTGCCAATAAATCTGGGATCGTCAGGGGAAAAATTCACGAACTTCAGGAAGATTTAAACAGACGACGACAAGAATTCACTCAAAATCCCCTCTGGACTGGCCTCAATGGTTTCCTCCCTTATCTCCTCCCTTTGCTGGGACCCTTATTGGGTCTACTCTTGCTCATTTCTTTAGGGCCCATACTTTATAACAAAATCATGGCCTTTCTTAGAGCCCAGATAGAGGCAATAAAAACAGCGCCCATACAGGTCTACTATCATAGATTGGCAATGGCTGACCAGGACGAATGTCGGACCATCGATTAGGTCCTTGCCGTGGCGAAGTGTTCTCGCCCCACCTGGTGAGTGGGCTGGCAAGCCAATGACGGGCAACTGAGCAAGCATGCCATGCAATGAGAGAGCCCTCGTGTGCCGCCTAAGACAGGTGCCAGAGCCTTGATTCTCTGGTTAACCGATGACGGGTAAGGTGCATGGTGCAGACACGTATGTTGCTCTGACCCAAGACAGGCTCAGCCCCCGCAGGCTTGGCTTTCCTGACGCCTTTCTTTTAATTATAATTTTAAAGGGAGGACCTGTGGGGGGCCTTGCCCCCCCGCTAGAACTCTTGAGTGCCTTTTACGGACATATCCGGGCCTGCTGCAAATCTACCCAGCAACAAGGAAGTAGCCCCAGTACCCTCCTCTTGCTCCTCCCCTCTAGCCCTATGGTATATATGTTGTAGCAGCTTCCGCAATAAATGAGACTTGATCAGAAACCTGTCTTGTCTCCATCTCTCGTGTCCTCTGTCCTTTGTCATTCTCACCCCCCCTCTAAGGTCTCCATTGACTTACCCACGGGCCGGGACAGACACACCTGAATTTGTTAGATATATTTTATTCTTTGTGCCTATTTCCTTGGAATTAAAAGAGTAGGTCATTTTGGAATATGCCCATGAATGCCCCTTTTAATTGGGAAGACTTAATCAGACAGAGATTGGAGTATCCAAGTATTATCAAAAGGACACTGGAAACTGGATAAACTAATGTTACCTGGAGAACCTGCCTTCCTGCCTGTATGCAAGTCACAGAAGGAAACAGAGCAAGCTAGCAATGGCATTTTTGTGCACCTTAATGTATAAAGCCCCCACCCTGGGATAGAGCACTGTAGACAGGACAAATGCTAATATGGAACTTGTTACTCCTGGACACTTCTAGGTCATTCTAGTGAAAACATATCCATTTTATTGTCACCAGACGTCCTTTCTAATCCCATCTACAACAGTTATTGTACTGTTGGCAACACACTGCACCTTCCTTCCACAGCCAGACTATAGATAAGATACTAAGTTGTTAAGAATTCAATACGATTACTCATTGTGTAAGACATAAGATTCCTGAACCCAAATATTTAGAAGAAAAATATTTATTCTTAGACTAAACATGGTGATATAGGGCAGAAAGAAAAAAAATAAAATATTTATACCTGAAGAATCTTCACTTTTTGAAGTAGAGTTTCCCTAGCTCAATTAATCCTAAGCTTTGACACTTCCTTCTTCCATAAAGGAAGAAAATAATTCAGCTGTTAAAATTGTAGATGGAAGTAATCATAACTTAAGATTGAGCCTAAAAGAATCTCAATACATTAAATTGAGTTGAAAAATTGTACTTGTTTAGAACACTTTCTAAGATTGTCTTGTTTCACAAACTTTCACATTATTTGTTATTTTTTAATGTGACTGTGATGTTCTTCTCATTGAGATTTAGAGTCTATTTCACAAAGTTTGACTGTTAGCTACTCATGAAATTTTAAATTTTTTTTTGGTGACTATAATATGGTGGAAGTTACAGTGTGCCTTACAGGGCCTTAGTTAATATTTGTTGGCTTCTACCATAACACTGGCTCTACCTTGTGAATAATTCAGTCTAGTCTGCTGTAAGTCAAAGAAACAAAGTGCAGGCCAGTTGTCATTCCAACCTTTGCCAACAACAAGGAAAAGACAGCAAGCAGTATATTTGAAAGATCTCATATTACATTATCAAAGTACCATCGGCAGATTAACATCTGAATGTAGAATGTGAGCAAACCAGAAAAGACCATGAGATTTCTCCAAATAAATCATATATGTTTAAAAAAGCAATATTTCATTAGTACATGTTTGTGTTACATAATGAATGCATGCATTGTGAAAAATTCATACATCCACGTATTGCATCTCGCCTATTATTTCTTTCCCTGTCCGCACTTTCCCATCTCCCACTTTCCCTGAATTCCCTTCTGATCATCACCAAGTCTACTTGCTGTGGGGAAAGAGGAACACTGCTCCACTGCTGGTGGGAGTGTAGACTGGTGCAAGCACTGTGGAAATCAGTATGGAGATACCTCAAAGAACTAGGACTGGAAATCCCATTTGACCTCACTATTCCACTGCTGGGGATCTTCCCCAAAGAATTAAAAGAATCATACCACAGTGATATACGTGCGCCCATGTTCATAGCAGTGCAGTTTGTCATAGCTAAAACTTGGAAACAGCCCAAATGCCCATCAACTGGAGACTGGATAAACAATTACATTTCTCATTGGGAATGGTACCTTTACATAATGCATCTTGGTTCTTATTTTTTCCCCATTCTTAGCCCTCCCTTCACCCCCTCCACCCTTCCCTATTTATAAAGACTTTATTTCCATTTTTTCCATTTCTCATCATTTTTCCTTTTATTTATTTTGTCTTATGGTGCATCCATTTTCCTACAATGCCTAAAATTTATCTTAAACCATTTGTTTTGGGAAGACCATTTTACACAGCATTAGCTTGCTGAACCCATAATCTATGGAAATACCTTTGAGGATATTCAGAATAAGTGGATTCATCTTATATTGGACATCTGCTGTGATATCTGAAGACAACATTTTTGATTACCTGCTTGTTTAAATTTATGCTACATAATAATATTAAATAATGAGCATTGGTTTGTTTTCATTCCATGTAACTAGGAGAGCAGGAGGACAAGTATGTTAACTCATGAAAAACTTGCATTCCTAAAATTCAAATCTTCAGTTCAAGAAACATCAACAGTTAATTGTTGGAGATTATTATCCTCCTAAGGACACTATTTGGATTCAAGTTTATGTGAAATTTATTCTTTATTTCTCTGTATCTCTGAGAAATATAATTCACTGATGGTCAAGTTCCATCAATTTTCTAAGTGATTACTGATCATTACTAAAAGAATTGACTGTCCTTAAATAAAATGATGGTGAAACAGTACAATCAAATTGAATCAAGTATAAGATGGGGCAAAATTATCATGCACAATTTCAGATGGTCCTGGTCTGCTGAAAGAAAAGAAATTAAAGAAAATAAAGATTCCACATGTTGTGATATTTTTGCTAGTTGGTCAAGAAAGCCAAGCAAGTAAATGGCATTTTAGAAGAGACTTTCAGAAAAACGTGGAGGAATCCACAAATCATTTCCAGTAGATTGTCCCTGGAAGAGGGAAGAGCCAGTGCAAAAGTATTGAGGAAAATGCTTGTTTCAAGGTTTCAAAAATCAATAAGGTGACAGTGTACAGGAAACATGAAGATGAAAGACCAATGAGAGAAATAAAGAACAAAGTAGTCTCATTGCTGCTACAAATTCAAGGAACAAGAAATCACTGTATATTGCATTTGTTATTGTATTCACCTTTTAAAATTGGCTCCAAAAGCCTGTGTGAATTGAAATACATTCCTTATTTATTTCTTTTATGTTTTGTCCTCTGTATTATGAATTACATTTTGGAACACATGGAAACAAGGGTCCTTTCTCGGAAGTCTGCTCTCACTTGTAAAGGCAAACACACACACAGAGAGAGAGAGAGAAAGGAGAGAGGGAGAGAGAAAGAGAGAGAGAGAGAGCCTTAGGTCATGTTAACATCACTTTCTTCTAGTATGCAGTCAGAGTTTTTAAAAGGAATATTTACCAAGCAAGCAATCAATGTGAAAATATTTCCTTCAAAGTATGTATGAATTGAGCCTGGAAATCCAGTTTGTAAAGCTCTCATACAACAGAACCTGGGAATTCCATTTTCCAATTTCCATTTTCAACCTTGTATTAAAAAAATAAAAAATATATCTGTCAATCACACAAAAGGAGATAAATTGGTTCTGAAAGGAAAAATTGCATGAATGGAAAAGCATTCTTATTTCTGCCACTTTCCAACTCCAATTATATCCCCTGAAAGAAGAGGAAAAACAAACATGGAAGCAGGTTTTACAAAAGACGAAAGTATGAGATATTTTTCCTATCAAGACATTTCTGAATGTAATATTCAAATTGGGGGGAGCATGAAAAGATGGATTAACCACATTTCAAAAAAGAAGTCTTCATATCTTTTATTTTTTATTAAGTTTATTGGTACAATTTAGACATACATAAATATGATATACATCGCAGGAAATTTATACTTGTATATGAGAAAACTTGATTTTTCTTTTTCCAAATTAATCTCTTCTCCCTTCAACGTCTCTTCCCCTCAGTATTTACTAGTTTTGTTTTCATTTTACCCATCATTTCTCTTTCTCTTGTTCTCCTTTCCTTCCTTTCTCCCTCATCATGTGCTAATGACCCCCCCATTTGATTACTTGCTTCTTATTTCACAATATGTATTATAAATTTTGATCCTTATTTATATTTTCAGTTTCTCACACCAGAGAGACAATGCACAACAAAAAAAAATTTAAAACATAAAAAACCCTGATGGTCCCTCAGGAATGGAGCAGCTTCCTGGTCACTTGATGGTGAAATTTGCTGCAGTGCCCCAGAATCCTCCTTTAGAGGAAGACAAAGTTTTGAGAACTTTATAACCCAAATCTATCCTATATATCTTGATTTTGCCACACTATTGCAGTCCATCGGTATTTTGGGAACTTCCCATTATGAAAGTTCCTGCTCCATAACTTTCACCAGCAGCCCCATGGGCTGGTTCAGGTTTATAAAGTCCAAGATCTATGTTTTATTTGATCTACAAGTCTCTTACTTCAGATTGATTTTTGCCTTCCCTTTCTTCCAATTACGTATGATTTTAGCTACTTTTCTTTGAGTAGCTCCAAAATGTCTCCTATTCTATTCAGCCACAAAAAAGGTCTTGGGCCAGGGATTTAGCTCAGTGGTGCTGCCACTTGCCTCACAATCAGAAGGTCCTGAATTCAATTCCTCGTATAAAAAATGTCTTTAAAAAACAACACAATTTTCATATTTTTACATAAAACCTTAGAAATTTTTCCTGCACCTTTCAGTAGGGATTTGAATAATTAGAATTTTTGAATTTTTATTCACAGGTATTACTTGTACATATTTATAAAGCACAGTATGATTTCTTAATAGTTGTAGGCATTGAATGATTGTTAAATCAGGAGAATGAGCATGTTTATTACTTGAGATGATTCTTGTAGATATTTTGAACTTTATAGTACATAATTGTTACCTGCAGTCATACTACTGTGCAACACATCCAAAGTCATGCTTTACACCTAATTGCAACTGCAGTAACTGATCAACATCTCCCCACCCATGGAACACTTCAGGTCTCCAGTTATAGATAATCATTTTCTACCATATAATTGTGTGAAAGTAACTATTCAAATTCCACAGTGAAACCAAATTGGTACTTGTCTTTCTGGGGATTAAGCCAGATACTTTAAGATTTAGACTAATAAGGCCAATTGGTTTTTGTATGTTTTAAGAGAAGCTTAAAGAAACCTCTCTCTCTCTCTCTCTCTCTCTCTCTCTCTCTCTCTCTCTCTCTTAGTGTGCAGTGCTTTGTGTTGGTCATTCAAATTTTAACTTTTTGCATAATCCATTTGGTGCTCTGGATCTGATTGCAATCTTCCACCATCATACACAGAACTCTTCAGATCATATTTTATGAAATCCTTCATGATAATTTTGAAGTTTTACACTCAATAAAATTCTGTTTTACATTTATTACTCTGTGTGCTGTCTTAATATTAATGGTGGAAGATTCAAATAAGTGGAGATTTCATCTGTTGTGTTCATCTTTTTGTTCTCACAGGAGAATGTGAATATCTCTACATTATGCAGAACGAAATTAACAAAAAGAGAAATAGAGAAAAGAAGTAGAAGAACAAAACCACTTAAAAAAGAAATAAATATAACTTTATTTAAAAAGTAAATAGAATAATAAGCATTAAGTGAAAGAAGACATAAAATAATTTGATGATCTCCAAATAGATTAATAATTAAACTTGCAAAGACCTACCTGTAAATATGTATAATAAAGCATATTCCTTGAACTGTGCATCCTCTAGAACAGTGGTGGTCAATATATGGCATTTGTGCCACAGCAAGCTGTTTGTTGTTATTGAAAGCTCTAGAAGCTTTTGTCATCACAGTCCTAGCATGTGCCTAGTTTCCATTTCTTGAAGGAGTTGGGATTTATGCCTCTGCATAAATGGATATTTAACATATGACAAGAATATATTTCAGTTTACTTGGAAAATCCTGAACAGTTATATAAAACCTGGCATAAATGATCTACACGGAGGAAATTTTTGATCCTATAGATTATATTTCTTACAAGTACTAAACACCTCCTTAAGAAATTAAATACAAGAGAGCCCGGGATTTAGCTCAGTGGTTTTGCCGCCTGCTGCACAAGATCAAGGACATGAGTTCAATCCCCAGTACCAAAAAAAAAAAAAAAAAGAAAACAAGAAAGGTATTACAAGGAAGATATTAAATACCGCAGTATGAAAGCAAATGATACAATTTAGTAGAACATCAAAACATTATATAAACTACAAGTATGCACAAAATCATCTGGCAGAAGACATGAAACTCAGAATTAAGGATATAGACCTATTCAATGATAAAAATTTTAAATTTTAAAGCTAAAATATCTAAAATCTAAAACTCCAAAAATTGGTAGAGAAAAACTGAACTGGAATCTTCCATTGACATACTGACAAATGTAGAAGAAATGAGATAATAGAAAGCAAATCAAAATGATGTTACTACTCAGACATAAGAAATCCCTTGTTTTATTCAATGATGCTCCAAAGGTAAATACCCATTTCTCTATTACATTTAATTAATTGAATGAATCCTTGGATGGTGTTGTATGAGTAATGTAAAGTAATGAAAATACTTTAAGTCTCTCAATCCGTGTTCTAATTTAATTTAGCAATCTACATAAGCTTCATATTATCAGGATTCAGTGTTTCCTTCCCTCTTCAGCGTGTTAAATAAGCATATCAACAAATTAGTAAAACATATAAGCTATTAACTCCAGTAATATCTCAACTCTGGGCTGGTATGGTTTGGCTCTTGGGTATCTTAGGTATACATTCTTGTCTCCAAAGCACTCAGAAGCTTCTTGCAGCACATTTTGCACTGTAGTACCCACCTGGGTGGGTTTTCTGGATGAAAAGTGCTTTCTGGAAATCCAAATTCCACCCTGGATAGTTTACAATGCAACTAGAAGCTATGCTGCCACCAAGACAGTAAGAGCTTAAGTATTATTCCCCCAGTGAGATTCAGGAATCCAAAGTAAACAACTATGCCCTATCCAGACCAAGGCTGCACACTCCAAGGGGCTCAGGCAGGAAGATATTTAAAGCTCTGTATATCTTTTTGATAATCACTTTTCCCTCTTTTCATTCCACACCTGAGAAGATAAATTCCTTGTGGAATGTTTCTCTGCACAAAGCAATTTTCCTCACTGATTCTCAGATCCCTAAGACACCAAGTTAAATGTTGGATGAATCAGTTCTTATTACTTTTTTTTCCCATAGTACCTTCTGTTCTCCAATGGTCTAACCATCTAACACCTAGTCCTAAAGCTGGGCTACAGTTCTCTGTAAAGTTTGACACTGAGAGTCTTTCTTAACTAGGACCTTGTATTCTTATAGCCTTGATCTGTGGTGGACAAAACTGATATCTTCTGAAAATTTTCTATTCACTTCTCAAAGATGTAATGTAACAGTGAACTCTTAATATACAAACATGAATACTGCAATCCTTAGCTTCTTGATGTATTTTTCAAAACAATAAAATTACAATATTGTATTACAAGTAAAGAGCTTTCATTGAATCATATACTTATAGAACTTTTGATAATTGAAAGCGACTTAATAAGATTTTTATGCATATTGACCTGAGGTTTGAAATTTATAGGCCATCTTTAATGTTTTTAAATTATATTTCTTGTTTTCTGCACTCTTATGTCCTGCATTCTAGACTTATCCAAATAGTGCTCAGAATGGTTAAAAGATCTGCCCAACTAAGAGTTCATATATAAATATATGAATTTTGAGGTCTTGAAACATTCTGTCTATAGCAGAATGAAGAGTCATGCAACCAGGCTGTGAAGGCAGGGAACACAAAAGTTTTTCAGGAACTATTTCCTGTAGAATGAATACATGGATGATTTCATAGTACAATGAGTTTTGGATCTCTGTTGGAAGCACTGGTGCCACACATAGCTCAGGCTGGTGCATGAGTGAGAACATGCAGTGTTGTGAAGAATAGTGGCATAAGTTGTACAAATGTATAAAATGGCACTTGGTGCTAGGAAACCAGAAAACCAATATCTTGCAAATATCTAGGGAAATATGATTGTTATTCTCAATTTGAAGTATTAAGCTACCATGTTTCAAAAGGCCCATATGAGTAGAAGAAGCTGCCAGCTCCTAGTGCTAAAAGAGATACTTGTCCAACAACCAGCAGGATTACAAGGCCTCAGTCACAATGACATCAACAACTGAATTCTGCCAACAACTTGATTGAGCCTAGAGAAGGGTGCTTACCTGCAGTTGAGAACACATCATAATTAATGAATATATTTGGCCAACATGAGACTCTAAGCAGATAAATCAGCCATACCAATCCTGAATTCTTATCTACAGAATAAAGGGATAATCAGTGTATATATGTTGTTTCAAGGTCCTTAATTTTTGTTAATTGGTTTGTATGTTATATATGTGTATTTAACAGGGTTTGTTTTAATTTTCAAGGGACACAGTAGGATGTATTCATAATATGTAGTGGACTGTTTCAATGCACCTACAAAATGTACAATTACTTATTCTGTGCACATAGGATGTCTATAATCTCAAAATTGTATTATTTAATCATATGAAATGCAATTTTGCAGTCCAGAGCATGGCAAAGTAGAGGTGCACAGAAGCAGTTCGAAGACAGTTACTCAAAGCAACAGGTAGATGATTACATAAGGAGATGGATGTCCACATGAAGTTTGCAATACACTTGAGTGAGCCAGAAATCAAGGGAAATGAATAAATTTTGAAAGACTAAGACCTGAAACAGCAGAAGGAACACAGCATTGAAGAGAATACATGGCCTTTTAGCGGGTTAGGAAAAATGTCCTCCTTAGAGGGGTAAAATAAAATCTCAGTGTACACCTCAGCAGCAAACATTGCTACTGAACAATGTTTGATTGAATACAAGGGTGATCTGACCTCTGAAAAGAAATCAAGCCTAGAAGATATAATTGCTAGAATTTCCCAGTGGATTTAGATTTTGCGACTGTTATCAGAAGTTGGGAGGATCAAGGGTCCTTGTGTTCTTTGATTTAAGTGCATGCTTGTGATACATAAATAACTTCATTTGTTATTTGGAATAAATATGACCTTGATTGATTTATATCACTTTTCTTTTCTCCCTCTACCCATCTGTTCTCTGGTCAAATAAGAGGAAACACTAAACAAATGGTATACTACATACTGAAAATAATACAAGGACAAGATACAGTAAATATAACACTCAATATAAGTGGTCTTAACTCCACACTCAGGAGACACCAGTGGACATATTGAATCAAAAATAAAATCCAATTCTATGTTCCCTCCAACAGACAGACCTCAAATAAATGCACAAACTGAAAGTGGAACGATGCGAAATGGTAATCTCTGCTACCACAGCTCAAGTAAGCAGGGATATCTCTTCTAACTTCTGACTTGAACTCCACTCCAAAATTATGGCAAGAGACTAAGAAGGTCAGTAATTATTGGTAAATGGAGCCATTCTCAAGAAAGAAAAAAATAATTTTAAATATACAGAATGTTATCAAATTACATAAAATAAAAAATAGAAGATTTAACAGATATCAACACAATTATAGCGATATTTCATATAGATAAAGAGATCAACTTGATACAAAATTAAAGAAATAGCAGAGTTTAATTAATGCATTGAACAAATGGATTTCTCTGTTATCTATGGATTGTGTCATTTCACTACAACAGAATACACATGCTTCTAGGCAGCCCATGGAACTTTCTTCGAAATACATCATGTTTTAGGTCACAAATCATCTTCAAATAAATGTGCAGTAATTGAAATATCTCTTAAATCCTGTAAGATCATAGCAGAATGAAAATAGAAATCAACAGATAAAGAAATTACATAAATTACACAAACACATGTTGATTAAAATATTGTCAAAAATAATCAATGGATTAGAGAAGAAATCAAAGAAGAAAATGTTAAAATCAAACAAAAATTGCAATACAAAATATCATAACCCAAAGTTCATTTTAATATGTCAAATGGAAAATTGCCAAATAAATATCCCAAAGATGAATCTCAAGGTCAGAGTAAAATAAGAACTATCCAATCCTAAATTGTAGAAGTAAAGAAATATCAGAGTGGAAGTCAATGAAAATGAGACTTAAAACAATAGAAATGATCAATCAAATATTTGGTTTCAATGCAAGGATAAATAAGGCTGATAAACTTTTAGAGAAACATATTAAAAAGGAATGACACAAGAATTTTCGCTTCTGCGCCACCTCTTCAATATAGTATTCAAATACTGTATTGCCTAGAGAAAGGAAAAAAAAAAGGATTTGAATAGGAAAGGAAAAATGCAGACTATCTATACCCAGTTAACATAATTCTTCATATAGAAAATCAAAAAGAATCTCTATGAGAAAACTCATGCCTCTAAAGAGCAAATCCAACACAGTAGCAGGATAGAAAGTCAATGCACAAAATAAAATGTTATTTCTGTTCACCAATAATGAACTTACTGAAAAATAAGTCCATAAAACAAAACCCATCTTGATATTTTAAAAATTAATTTTCCCAGAAATCAACCTAAGCTAGGAGGAAGGACTTATACAACAAAAACTTAATTACTGTGAGGAAAGATTGAAATGGACCTTACAAAAAAAAGATATTCTTTGTTTCTAAAGAGGAAGAACTCATACTAATAAATGGGTAATTTTACCAAAAGAGATCTATAGATTTATTGCAACTTCTCTTAAAATAACAAAAGCATTTTCATAGAACTGGAGAAAGCAATTATAAAAGTATATGAGACCAGAAGAATATCCAGAGCAATGCTGAGCACAAAGAGAAAAGCTGAAAGAATTTCAATTACATATTTTACATTATACTATGAAATATTTTAACAAAACACTATGATAATGGCAGAGAAATAGACACATACCAATGTCTTAAAATAAGCTACACAGAAACAACACCAGGTACTTATAGTTGTCTGATCTTTGTCAAAGGAATTAAAAACATAAGCTAAGCAATGATCATCTTTTCAAAGAAAGGTACAATGAAAACTAGTTAACTACGTGGAGAATGATCAAACCAAACCTGTGTCTCTCACCCTACAATAAAAGCAAATGAAAATGGATTCAAGAATTAGATAGTAAAACAGAAACTCTAAATATGCTGAAGGATAAAGTAGGCAAAATACTTTGAGATAGCATAGGGAAGGAATTCCTGAAGAGAATACAGAAGGCATAAGAATTAACCTTAAGGATCAACAAGTGGGATTATATCAAAATAAAAGTTTCTGAACATCAAAGAAACATAGGACAGGGTGAAAATTTACAGAATGGAAAAATTTCCAGTTACTCCTTGGAGAGAGGACTAATACAATATATAATGAAAACAAGTATATATAAAGAATATATAAATAAAACTCAATAATATATTCCATAAAATGGGTAACTGAAATGAATAGGCACTTCTCAAAAGAAGAGTAAATGACTAACATGTATTAGAAAACACATTGAGCATTTCTGCTATTAGATAAATGCAAGAGAAAATAACACTAGGATTACATTTTATCCCAGAAAGAATGGTTATCATCAAGAGTGTTTTTAAAAAGTCAATTACTGTCCTAGTATCAAAACAAAAACAAACAAGAAAAACTTGGCTTAAAAAATCAATTACTGGTGAGGTTGTGGGGGGAAAGGAACTCTTTTACATTGTTGATGGGAACATAAAATAATACAAGTACTGTGGAAAGCAATATGGAGATTCCACAAAAAAGTAAAAATTGGAATTACATTTGACCCAGCTATACCCATCCTGAGTATTTTCTCAAAAAGTTAAAGATCATTTTACAGTAATTCAGGCATAGTAATTTTTATAGTTCTGCAATTCACAATAGCCAAACAATAGAAGCAGTCTATATATCCAACAATCCATGAGTGGATAAATAAAATGTGGAATATTTATGCAATGGGACATTATTCAGCCAAAAAAAAGGGATAAATTCAAATTATCTGTATGAAAATTGATGGAAATTGGAACTCTAATATTTAGTAAAATAGGGTAAATATATACTGTTAATTATTACCTGATTTTATTTCATATGAGAAACATAAACATTAAAGAATATTTTTAAAGGCAGTATATGCAAAAACCAGGAAGACAGAGTTCTAGAATATGGAGAAGGAAACCATGGCAAGTGGGGGAGAATGGAGGGAACAAAGAGGAAAAAAGTTTGAAAGGAACAAAATTATATAAACTAAATATATATGATTTGTCAAAGTAAATGGAATTATGTGTTGTAAACATATACCCATTAAAAAACTGTTCACTACAAACTCTCCTGGACTGTAAGTTCTTTTGAGAAATTTTCTTTAGTGATGGGATTGCTCTCATAAGTAATTTGGCATTCAGTTAACAGCATTTAGTGGTCTGTCTTGATTTCTGCTTGTAGGATTTGAATATGATGTGTTGTAAAGAAGTTCTTTTCCAGTCATGTCTATTTGGAGATCTGAATGCCTCTTGTACCAAGTATCTCTCTCATTTCCTAGATTTGCAAATTTTTTTGCAAAAGTTTGTATATATTTTAACATATCAAGATATATTTTGTATTATTACATTTAACTTTAGCTGCAATTCAAATAATTTTAGATTAGTTTTTCTGAGTGATCTAGGATTTCTTAGAACATTTTTGGTCATCTTTTTTTGTTTTTTTAATATTACTGAGTTGCTGTCCTACATCAACCTGTCCATAAGTATTAAAGTTCTATCTTCTGGCAAGGACATCTACTGCCAAATTTTCTACCGAATTTTTTATGTCCAGAATTTCTACTGCTTCCTTTTCATAACTCTTATCAGCAAAATGTTTGTGCATATTTCACATGTCTTCCTTAATTCATTCAGTTGTTTATTTATATCATTTTAGATGAATTGATCTTATTATTAAAAGGATTATCTAGCTGTTTACTTTTAATGAACATCTTAGTAAATGCTTCACTCATCTGCTTATTTTTCTCTTCTTTGATTTCCTCAAATAACTTAATTACTTGTTACAAGAACCTTTATCTAGAGATTCATTCATTTCACTACCTGTGAGATCACATTTTGGAGAGTTAATATATTTTAGTCATATTATGTTGCCTTATTTTCTTGTGATTCTTATGCTTTTGTGTTGAGAGTTGTAGGTCATGGGAGAAAGCTCTGCTGATATTGTGAAGATCTCTTTACTATCTGTGTTCTCCCCTATGATATGACTATTACTTTGGGTTGATTTTGGTGTACAGACACCATTCAAGATGTTCAAAGTGCTATGATCAGTCCCTATTGCTGCATTAAGAGTATTTCTGCCATAGCAGCACATACACAACTATCCGTATATCAACAGATAATTTAAAATTTGTTAAAATTTTTCACAAATTTTCACTAACCCAGGAATGCTACAGAATAGTATCATTGAAGAGTACATTGGGATATACAGGAAGATAAAGAAAAAGAACAAAGTGTTAAGAAAAACAGATAAAGCTGTAAAAAGATGTCAGAGAATAAAAGAAACAAACATGCAAGGTATTATTTTCATGCCTGGGATGGAAAAATAGTGCCAAGGTTTTGAAAAGTTATTTGTGGAGTTGGGAAGAATAAAGAAGAGGGAAGAAAATATAATTTTAAAGTAAAACAAACTTTAAGGAGATTGGATCAAGTTAATAAAGGGGTAGAGTCTAATATTCAATCACCATAGATAAAAACCTTGTTGAGGTTGAACCTGACAGGATAATGCAAGACAATACAAAAAATACAATAATTAACTTTATTTACAGTTGCATATGCAAATACTCCAAACATATATATTCTAAAAGATCATGAAAGGAGAAAATAAATAAAAAATAATAAAAAAATTATGCTGATAGCAGTGAATATCAGAAAACAAAGTAGGTAGGAAAAGAGATTTGAGAGGCTGTGACAGAGGAAGTTAAGGACAGAGGAGGCAGGAGAGACTTTAATGGAAAAAGATGGAAGATACAAATTGATTGAGTCAAATTTATGACCTAACCAAAAATCTGATTTAGGAAACCCTACTAAACAATTGGCATAGGTTTTCTTAATGTGACATAGTAAGGACACCTTAAAATTAAGACAAATAATTCACACTCACATGACTTACTAGACACATATAGTCCCATAGCACTTACTAAAAGCAAAACCAGAAGAATAAAAACAAAAAAAAATAACTTTACATTAAAGTTTACATTCACACAGATTGCTTTTCCACCTTAGTTCAAATATTGCTTTTCCACCTTAGTTCAAATATAGAGAAACCTTGTAGTGCATGAACAGGGTTGTATTGCATGGTCCTATGGTCGGTGTGGTTATGGCTGGGCACTGAGGTAAGTCAAGCAGTGCTTGAATTATTTCCTCACAACTAACTTCTTTGTACCTGGGAGAGAAGAGTTTGGAATGTTCAGAGGGTTGCCTGAGACCCTGAGACCGTTTCTCACTCCCTCTGCAGGCAGATGGCTACTCCTCTGTGAGTGTGGCTGCCTGTGATTTGTCCCCTATCTTAGCTCCATGTACTTCAAATGGCTCAAGTTCATTTAGCACTGATACAGCAGGACTCCTTGGTTATTCCAGCCTTTCACTATTCTCTACAGGAGTTTTCAAGTCTCAGAGGCTTTATCCCCACAGAGTCCTCTATTGATGCCTTTGACTTCTGTAACACTGAAATTGCCACCTTGGGATTACTTTCCCTGCAGAGTTACAATACCCAGGAACTGGTGTGAGGCTTCTCTTTTGCTCTTTTGAATTTCCACTCTCACAGTCACCTTTTTATAAGCCCTACTCTATTAAGCTCCTTCCCTATCACATGATGGTAGTTTCATTTTGAAGTTATGAAAAATATTGTGGCTTTCCATTGCTAGGCAAAAGGAGTGAGTGAAAATGTCTTTCTGCCTGAATTCTGCTTGAGTCTACCTCCTGCTCATTTTAGTGAGGCAAAAACATGAAGTGTGTGTGATCGCTATGCTGCTCCTCTTGAAATCTTGGGAGGAGAGGATGGGAGTTATCACTCTTCTCCTTGTTTAGATGGGTGCACTCAGACCCCCTGTTTGCACTATGTGTGTCCCAACATGAGTCAGAACCAGTGAGTACAAGGGAGTGTTGTGTCATTTGATTCCTAAAGAGGAAATGTTACCCACCCCATCTCAGCAGAAGCTCATTCAACAACTGAGATCTTTTGTTTCAGTTAATTATCTTATCTTAATAATTATGAACCTTTCTGTGTTTTGCCTGGTTACCTTCACTAGCAGGATATGATACCCATATCTCCTGGTAAATCTCCTTAAACAGCAATCTCCTGTTGCTTTTGTAATATACAAGAACTGATCATGATCCAAATTGCTTCTAGTCCATCAACATTCCATATACACTTTAAAGTTTCTTTTGATATTTTTGTGATAAATATCTTCTTTAGTTTGATAGGGATTACACCAAATCCATATTTTCTTTTGTACACAAGGACATGTTACAATATTAATATTTGCAAACCATGAACATGGCAGATTTTTCCTATTTTTCTGTCTTAATGAATTTAGGTCATCTGTGTTTCACTGTAGAGTTCTTTCACCTCCTTTGTTAACTTCATTTCTAGATATTTTGTGCAATTCTGGAAATGAAATTTTTCTTCTTTTCTCTTTTTATATTGAATTAATGTTGTAAAGAAATATTGTTTGCTAAATACTGACATTATTAGAGCTTTGCTGACTTTCTTTAGCAGTCCTAAATTTTTTGGGTTGAGTCTTTTAGATACCATATTTATAAGGTCTTATACATTAGATAACAGACAGCAAAACACAATTTGAGGAGATGAAAAATGATTGACAGCAGTTTACAACAATTAATCATATATTATATAATTAATTTGAATAGAGGAATTTGTAAATCAGAAACACAAAAATAATAAATGCTTAAAGAGATGAAAATAATATCAAGAAGAATGAAAGTGGGAAAAGAGGAATTCGAGAATAGAGGATGTGGGGAAGGAGATTATAAAAGAACAATTTGTGGCCTCTCATTCCCAGGCCCCACAAGATGTTCAGCCTCCCTGAAGCTACAAGGGCATCTTGTGGCTCAGGATCAATGCAGCTGAAGCATCTGGGGCCAGAAAGCCATTGATATGAGCTCAAGAAGATGGCACAGTGGTGAGCAGAGGGGAGAGGCTTGCTTTTGTTGAAAACTGAAGCCCACTGGGAGAGAGAAGACAGAGTGGGCTAGAGCAATAGATGAGATATTGTCACTAGAGCTTCCTACTGAACCTGGACCTACAATGAGGGAAGGGCAGCTCTAACCTACAGTAGAACCTTGTAGAGTTCTAACCTGCAGGAGGTCAGGGAGCTCCATTCTGGCCTCACAGCCAGATACCAGCCTGAATCTCATTGGACTACAGCTGGTTTGCTGAGATTAATTGACTCCGTTCTGCACACTGCTGCCCACATTGTCTACCAGCAATAGCAAAGTGAAGCCTCAAAGCAGACCTTTCTTTCTTTCTTTCTTTCCTTCTTTCTCTCTCTTTCTTTTCTTTTCTTTCTTCTTTTTCCTTCTCTCTTTACTTCATATCCCTCCTTTCTTCTTCCTAGTTTTGTCCTATTTATTCTCTTATTTTATTGAATTGTTAAATGAGTGTAAATATAGTTTCTAGTTTTCCCATTGCTATACATTTGTTCTGTTCTTGTTTCAGTTCCTTCCTTCTCTTTTCCTCCTATCTTTTTGAGATTCACAAAGTTTGTGTGATCATTCCATGTCCTCTAGCCTTACTTTTAACATCTCCTATCTTTCTATACCCCTCAACTTCTTCTAAGTCTTCTTCCCAGAGGGTAAAGCTGATAGATTGAAAGACTTACCAACTGTAAACATATTTCTGGCTGGTCCTTGATTTTAATAAATAATCACATGTCTAATTGATGCAGGTAAAAGTATCAGAATAATACCTACCCCAGTTTGTCATTTTCTAAGCTGTGTTTGATGCTATGTTGATGCTGACTGTATTACTTTGGCCAAGGTGACTTGATTGCTCTAGTCAGTTGTCTTTACTAGTATACCAGGACTGAGATTGGTTAAAGGCCGTTACAGATGCAAAAACCCAAAGGCCAACTACACCAAGAAGACAAACCAAGAGGTAGTCATTCCCTAAGGGTTTTAAATACTAGCAATAAAGATATTTGCAATAAGCAAAATAGAAGCAGCAAATAAATAAAAAACTTCAACAATAACAAAAAATAGAAATGAGAAGACAACTAAACAAGATGCTAACCCAGACTTTTAGAGCACCAAACAGAAATCGACAAGGTCAATTCTCCAACCCAGATTGATGTGTTCTTCAAAACTATCTTTCAAAATAAATGGAAATAAGATATTTTAACAAAATAGAACACCCAAACAAATTGATGAATACCAAACAAGCCCTCCAAAATATTTGAAGAATATTCTAGTAAAAGACAATGAGGTTCAAAACCTGACTATGCCCAACAGAATGAATCCATTAGGCAAGATAAGAATTTAAATGCAACACCCAACCAAGGTCCTGAGTCATGCGGAAGATGCCAAATCACCCTGCTGCAGACAGGCAGGTCATCCCATGCCCTACCGAGGTCCTGAGTTGCAGAGAACACGCCCAGTCGGCCCGCTGTGGACAGGACAGGCAGGTCTGTGAACACCCTGCCTAGGTCCTGAGTCACGCAGAAGATGCCAAATCAGCCCGCTGCAGACAGGCAGGCCTGTGCACACCCTACCAAGGTCCTGGGTGGTGCGGAAGACACCGAGTCACCCCGCTGCAGGCAGGCAGCCACCTGGTTCCACACTGCGGGGATGCAGAGGACATCAGAACACCAGGCCAGGGTGCTGGGTCCCACTGTTCCTGGCCTGGAGGTGGGGGGTTCTAAGAAGTCGTCCCACTGCTCCTGGTCCAGAGGATGGGGCTTCCCGGTCACCATCCCTCCTGCTGCTCCCAGCCCAGAGAAAAGGGCTTTTGGGCCACCTTCTGTCCTGCTGCTCCTGGCCCAGAGGAAGGGGCTTCCAGGCCACCATCATTCCCACCACTCTTGGCCCAGAGGGAGGGGCTTCTGGTTTGCCATCCAACTGCTCCTGGTCCAGAGGAAGGGGCTTCCAGGCCACCATCCCTCCCACTGCCCCCAGCCCACAGGAAAGGGCTTTGGGGTCACCATACCTACCGCTGCTTGGAGCCCCTGGCCCACCTCACCCAGCTCAGAGGAGGTAATCTGTGCAGGCACTGACAGCCCCCTGGCCCAGTCGAAATGAGAAAAAACGTAAATATGTCTCAAAACCAGACTTCCAGATCACCTACAGCAACCCCAAAGGGAAATGAGATGGAACATTCTGATACTCAACCATCTGGACCCACTGAACTGGCAACAAAAGGGGATCTGGAAAAAATGAAATTAGAAATAACTTCTCAGATAACAGGAGAAATTGTGCCCCTAATGCAAGACATGATTAATAAATCTAGAGAGGAGCTCAGGAACATGATGGAATCCCAACATAGGAAACAAATGGAATCCATAAAACAGATGCAAACAGATTTCCAGGACATGAAAAACTCCATTGAAAGTCTACACAGCAAAATGAGCCAATGTGAGGACAGAATTTCAGATATAGAAGATAAGATTGCAATTAGTGACCAGGAAAAGAAAAATTGCTTCAAAATTATAAGGGAACATGAGAAATCAATCCAGCAGCTGCTATATAATGCAAAGAAGAATAACGTAAGACTGATTGGGCTCAATGAAGAAAGTGGAGATGACATAAAAAATCTCTTCACAGAAATAATGTCAGAAAACTTCCCAAGCAGGGAAAAAGAGCCTGACATACAGATAAGTGAGGCATATAGGACTCCAAATAGCCTTGATTAAAAAAAAATCTACACATAGGCATAAAATTGTTAAGATTCCAGAAACACAACAGAAGAACAAAGTTCTCCAAGCAGTCAGAGAAAAGAAACAAATCACATACAAAGGAAAGCCCATCAGAATCACAGCACACTTCTGATTTTTGCTGGGTCTGTTGTAATTTCACCCTTTTCATTCCTAATTGCATGGATTTGGGTCTTTTCTTTCCTTTTTCTGACAAGGTTGGCTAAAGGTTTGTCAATTTTGTTGATCCTTTCGAAGAACCAATTCTTGGTTTCATTGATTTTTTTTGTATCATTCTCTTAGTCTCCATTGCATTGATTTCTCCTCTGATCTTTATAATTTCCTCCCTTGTATGAGCTTTGGGGTTGTCCTGTTCTTTTTCTAGAAGCTTGAGGTTCAGGTTGCACAGACATTAGTCATCTTGGCAGCCCACTTTCTCTGTCTTAGTTCTGTCTCCTATTGTATTCTTTTTGCCTGGCCTGCGTCATATACTGACTGGGCAGGTGGGGACTGGAACCTGACTACATGGGTCTCCAGTACATATTCATATTGCATCTTGATTCTTTATACTTTCTTTTTGCCTACTCTCCCTCCCATCTTCCTCCTCCCAAGGTTCCCTTCCCATCTCCACAAATGCTAAGCATATTTTTCAATTTCCCCTTGTAGTTTTCTAAATGAGGTTCCTAGCTCCACTTTGTTGAAAATTGAAGACTTACCAGGCTCAATACAAACTGACAAACTCTGGCCCTGGCCCCAAAGGACCTGGTTTAGCACGTCTTCTGTGTGATTCTGATGCAACGGGCAGCTTTCCTTCCTAATAGTTATTTTCTGGTACACAAGAAATCTCATGATACTGACTGGTTCTGATTATCTGTAACTTGGCATTCTTCAGTGTTTTGAGCAATCATATGAGCCCCTGATAGTGACCAGTTTTGTCTTTTATTTTATTTTTACAGTGCTGGAAATTGAACTCAGACCCTCACACAGTCTAGGCAAGGGCTCTACCACAAAGCTAAATCTTCAGCTTTCATTTTCTAGATTATATCTCATTTATTTTTTCTGTGATGGAACTTCTTCTAAATGATCAGAAATAATACTAAAAATAATGAAATATCCACAATTCCATTTTTCTGCCTTTTTGGTTTTTAAAAAACAATTTAGGTTTTCATGAAGTATTTGGCTATTCTTAGTTTAACATAGCTCTTTTTATCATATTTAGGTGACAGCCTCTTGCTGCACATAACTAAAATATTGTTCTGTTATATTCTAATCACTGATTATTAAATTTTATGAAATGAAATTTGTTCATGTTAAGACTGATTTTATACATTTATCTATTCCTGAAAATATTTTATTATCTGACTTTCTACTATTGAATACTTTTGCACTCATCCAATGAACACCAACTAGAGATGGAGTGCGCTATTTTGTCAAACTGAAAACTTTTGTACTTCCCTTTCAGATATTTGCATCCATAATCTCTGAGAGATTAGATTGTAGATTTTTTAGTGCTTTATATTATCCTTTTTGGATTCGACCTTTATTCAATTTTTGGTGCTCTTTGAATATAAAACATGGGGATATTGGGAGAAAACAATTAAAAATATGGGCTGAACTTGTACTCTTTATGGGTCAGTGTTGAGGATCAAAGATACTAATCAAATATAGTGATTTAATAATTTCAAAATGTAGCAATGATTGTCAAGAGGGTGCATGAATATGGGGACAGTACTTGGTAGGTAGGGGGCACAGGATGGTTTCCTCTGAGGAAGTCAGTTGAAAGTGAGGGACAAGAATCATCACAGGAAAGTGTGAAGGAGCAGCCCAGAGGGATGCAGAGGCATAACATTTTTTTAGGATTCCTGAAGTGAGATATTTTTGTGCTTTTGGAGTAAGAGGCCAGTTGGAAACTAGCCACTACAGGTCCTTGTCATCCCCACATTAGAGGGAATGTCCTTTCAAAAGGGGTAAAGGGCTTATGTTGGGCAACCTGCCTGGGGTTGGTGGTAATTCATTCAACCTAACTTTTAGTTATGAATAGGGGGGCATTGTTCTCCCTCAAAAACATGTATTTCCATGAGTTTGACATCTTAGCATCCACTTGTACGCAATACTATTATTGTACAGCATCTCCTCTATGTATCAGAAGGGTTCTTTTCTCATTTATTTAATTAATTCATTTGGGTTTTTGTTGTGTTTTTGAGGTAGAATCTTGCTCTGTATCCCAGGCTGGCCTTGAACTCATGATCTTCCTGCCTCTGGCTGCCAGTTGCTGGAATTACAGGCGTGCAATACCATCCCTGGTTCTTTTATTTCTGGCTTCTTTTCTCATTTTCTACAAGAATATCTGTGCTTTATATCTCTGCATCTCCTTCCCCTCTTCCTTTCTTTCTTCCTCATTTACCTCCCTCTCTTTCATTTCCCTCTTTTTCTTTTTTCTTTCATTTCCTGCTTCCTTTTTTTCCTGTCCTTTCTTTTGCCATGAACTGAACAGATGTTTGCATGTTTTACTGCCCTTAATTCTAGAAGTATGCCCTTGACTTTATGGCTCAATATGTTTGCATCTCTATTTACTTCATTTACACTTTAGGATTCTATTTTCTTTAACAGTGTATGAGATTGTGTTTCTCCCTCACTCAACATAGCAAGGCAATATTGTTTTCTTTGATGCTAGAGATCAAATGCAGGGCTTTGCACATGCTAGGCAAGATCTCTGACACTGAGCTATAGTTCCAGCTCCTCCAAACTATTAGTATTGAAAAATAGAATTTACATGTGTAGTTTTTGAACATGACATATTCATCTTGATTCAGTTTCAATTTATGTGGCTATTAACAAAAGTGAACAATTTTGTGGTTATCAGAAAGGGTTTTACTGACTGTGTTTAATCCCTTGAGGCTGTTTTGCTGTTTGATATTGGGTTAGTCCATGGTTTACTATAGGTTTTATTTATTTATTTTTATCAAATAAATAAGAAGAAAAATATTCATGATTAAAGTTGAGGTTAATTAAATAGAAAACAAAATGAACTAGAAAGGTCCATAAAGACCAATGATGGTTCTTGAAAAAGATGAATAAAACTAGTGAACTTGTGATGATCACAAAAGCAGATATGTTCATATTGATTTATTTGAAAATTTATATGACATAAATTGCAAGAACAAGACAACTTACTATAACCAACCGAAGAGCAAGCAAGCTACCTGGTCATTGATAGTTTATTTTAAAATGATAAATTCATAATTTAAAGGCTTACAAAGAAATTCCAGGTGTATCATGGTTCACAGTGCATTTTCCCAAATATTTAAGGGAGAGACAATGGGAACCACACACAACATCCTTGAAATGATATGAGAATATGGAACAAGTCCCAACTCAATGTATAAAACTTCCATTACATAAATCTGGAAAGGATGTTTAAAAAAAGAAAGAAAAATCACAGAACATGTTTAGGATGAAAGCACCTTCTAAGCATTTTACTTCTTGCTTTAGCTTGAGGATAAGTGTACAAGGCCACTGTGCATAAAGTTCTCCTGGATTAAGACTTCACGGTAACAAGGAATGTGAGACCCAAATATGTGAGTAGTGGCTACTGATATCTGATCCATTCTGTTAACATCTTGTAGATGGGGTTTTCCTCTCTTATTTTCCATACCCAGTACTATTTATTATTGTGTAAGAGACTTTTATTTTGACATAATCAGTATGTACAGAAAACTTGCAAGAACAATACACATGCCTATGTTTTTCCTTACCTAGATTCCCAATGTTAATGTTTTGGTACATTTAGTTTTCATTTATTTTTCCTTTTCAGCTTTCTCTTCCTCTTTCTCATTCTCTTTCTCCTTCTCTCCCTCCTCTCTCCTCCTCCTTCTTCTCTCAGTCTCACAATTTTTGGAACATTTTTCGAGGAAATGCATTGGACATATGATATGTTTTTATCTGTAATTTTTGTTGTTTTTTGCTTATACATTCAGTTCAAATTTAAATATTTATTACCATATGTTTATGACATGTACTAAATGGATATACATAGGGTTGCTACATATGCCTCACTCATTTGGATACTTTTTCCATTCCCTTTTCCTCTCTTCCTTCCCCTTCCCCCATCCCTTGATCCCCTTCCCATCTCCACAGAGTCTATCTCACTAATTCCTAACATCTGCCTTTTATTTTGCTCTTTAAAATATTTTATCTACTTTTTAAATTTTTATTTTTTTATAATTTTATAAGTACATGTTTGCAGTATATATGAATTACATTTATTGTGGAGAGTTGATACATGTACATAATACCCTGTAATTCTTTTTTATTCCCTTCCTCTCTATCCTCACTCCCTCTCCCTTGGGCCCCTTCTCTTTTGCCAAAGAGCTATCTCCCTCTTTTTTAATATCTTTCCTTTTGCTCTTTATATATATTTTGGATTTCTCATACAAGAGAAATCATCCAATATTTAATCTTCAGTGTCTGCTTTATTTCACATAGCATTTTGGACTCCAAGTGTATTCATTAGTAGACAAAATGTCTTTCCTAAACACATGGACATTGTTTCATATAATCATAATACAATGGTCACAATCAGGAAATTAAAGTTAAAGTAATACTACTATTAAATTTATAGAACTCACTGGTATTTGAATGATTGTCCCATAATGTCATCCATGGCAAAATAAAGTCCCAAGTCATTCACTACATCAGATCACATTTTTTAGCCTTGTTTAATCTTAGCCTCTCTCTCTCTCTGTGTGTGTTTTTCTCCATCACTCTCTCTGCAGTGATAGGTACTGAATCCAGTCTTCTGCATGCCAAGCAAGCACTCTACCAATAAGCTACACTTCAGCCTCATTTCCATTTCCTACACTTTCTTTGCATTGACAGCTGTGAATTTCTAAGGGTACAAGTCAAAAAATGTGTAGAATGCCCCTCACTTTTAGTTTGTCTGAAATCTTCTCCACTTTATTTCTTTATTTTTATTATTTTTATCAATATGTTTGCAGTATATAATCATTATATTATTTGTGGGGAGTATATGCATGTAAATAACACAGCTTAATTCATTTCTGTCCCTTTACTCTCCCAATTCCTTCCTGCACCCTCCAAATATTATTCCCCTTGCAAATGCAATAGAGCATTGCAAAAGTTCCATTTCATTTTTTTCTTCAATTCTTTATTTCATGCCTTTTCCCTTTTTCTTTCACTCCTCCCTCAATCTCATGTTTTACTTCTCATTTGAAAAAAACACACCTCTTTACTTCCTAGTATCTATCTTTTATTTTGCTCTTTATTTATATTTTGGTTTTCTCATATGAGAGAAATCATGCATTATTTAAACTTGTGCATGTGACTTATTTCATTTAACATTATGGTTTCAAGGTATATCCATTTACCTATGAATGCCTCAAGTTCATTGTTCTTTATGGCAAAGTAATAATCCATTGTGTATACATTTTATTTATATATTATTCTTCACTTTAGAGTGAACTCCTTTATCTTTGACAGGAATCCCCGAGAAAGTATACTTTGGCCATTTCAGTGAATCCAACAGAAAGAACAAGATGTTAAATTGTCCTATCACTGAATCTCTATGTCTGTCAGCCAAATTTTTTAAAAACTGGATGCTTCAGATAGGAGTTGGAAATAGCCAGTCCATTTTCAAGGATTCCATCTTGTTTTGACTGTTATAAAATTGGTTAACAAGCTGAGCTGTTGGGATGAGGAGACTGCTTCTTAAGAAATCAATTTATGAGTGAAAGGCAATCTACCATTTAAGCAAGGTAACTGACTTCATAAGCAACTTGAGCGACAAGTGTGGGCACTTCTGTTATGTGGAGGACATTCATTTATTGTGATTGATTATCTGGTCTCTTCTTTCATAGATACATCTGTTATATGGAAGCAGGAAACCAAACACGACTTTTGGAATTCATCCTCCTTGGGCTTTCAGAGGATCCAGAGCTACAGCCCATTCTCTTTGCACTCTTCCTTTCCATGTACCTGGTCACAGTGCTCGGGAACCTGCTCATCATCATGACCATCAGCTCTGACTCCCACCTCCACACCCCCATGTACTTTTTCCTCTCCCACCTGTCCTTTGTTGACATCTGCTTCAGCTCCACTACAATCCCCAAGATGCTGGTGAACATCCATACAAAGAACAAAACCATCTCCTACTTGGACTGTCTCATTCAGATATATTTTTCCATGAATTTCCTATCCTGGAAACTCTACTCCTAACTGTGATGGCCTATGACCATTTTGTGGCTGTCACCCACTACATTACATGTTCATAATGAATCCCCACCTTTGTGGCCTGCTGATTTTAATTACTTGGTTTATTGGCATCATGATATCTCTCCTCCATGTTTCTCTGATGATGGATCTCACTTTCTGTAAAGATCTTGAAATTCCACATTTGTTCTGTGAGCTGACCCTTATTCTCAAGTTGGCCTGCTCTGACATTTTCTTTAATAACACATTGATCTACATCATGACTGGTGTGCTGGGTGTTTACCCATCATTGGGATCCTTTCCTCCTACTCACAACTTCTCTCATCCTTAAGGAAGATGTCTTCATGTAAGGGAAAGCAAAAGGCATTTTCCACCTGTGGGTCTCACTTGTTGGTAGTGTCTTTATTTTATGGTACTGGTGTTGGGGTCCACTTCACTTCTGCAGTCATCCGCTCCTCCCAGCAAGTCTCAGTGGTCTCTGTGATGTATACCGTGGTTACCCCAATGCTCAACCCCTTCATCTACAGCCTGAGGAATAAGGATGTGAAGGAGGCCCTGGGCAGACTCCTGGGCAGAGCATCCTCTTGTCTGTGATGTGTCCATTGGCCTTATAGCAAGAAATCTTATGTTTATTAAAGGTAGTCAGTAAGAGGAAAGAAAGAAAGAAGAAAGAAAGAAAGAAAGAAAGAAAGAAAGAAAGAAAGAAAGAAAGAAAGAAAGAAGAGTATTCTGAAATTTTTATCTCTGAATCTCTTAAGCCATTTTGTTCTTTCACTTAATGCTGGAGGGTCTACAATTTTGCCCTTCTGAATTTTATATACTGTTCAGGAACTCGTTTCCTAGTAATGCCTCTGATGGCATCTCAACCCTAGCACTGTTCAAAATTTGCACCTTTTATCATCTGTTTAACTTCCACACTGGTGAAATTTAAACTTTAACTTGAAGCATTTACTATTGCATTGTTACCTCCAGTGTTGCCATGGGGATCTTAGATTTTCTTCCTTCCCTCTTCTTTCCTTCCCCTATCTCTTTTTCTTCCTTTCTTTTTCTTTCCCTCCCTTCCTCTCTTCCTTCATTTTTTCCATCCTTTTACTTGCAATACTTTAACCCAGGGCCTCACAGATTAGTGCCCTATAGCTGAGATATGGTCTTGCCATTGGGTTTGTAAATTATGGATTGTGTTCTCTTATTTCTATGTGTTTCCATGTGATTTTGTATTTTTAATTAAGATTTTTGCTGCATTTTAGTTTTACAATATGCTGACATTCATCATTGAGAATTTGTGCCTTTACATAATATATCTTGATTCTTATTTTTTTCCTCATGCTGTTGCCGTCCCTTCAACCCCTCTACTCCTCCCCATTTAGAAAGACTTTGTTTCTGATTTTTCCTTTTCTCACATGTATTCCTGTTCCTTCTTTCCTTTTGCCTACAGTTCCTCTTTCCCTTTGGGCCTTACGCATAGAACATGTTTAAGTAAGTGGAAAGGAATTGCAGTTATCCCCTGTTTATTATCAGACCATAGTGTGATGAAAGTGGAGATCAATAACAAAGGAAACCACAAGAATTTCATGAACACATGGAAATTGAACAACACCCTGCTGACCAACCAATGAGTCACAGAGAAAATTAAATAATAAATCAAACTGTTTCTACAATTAAAAGCCAATGGCAGTACAGCATATCATAATCTATGGGACACTATGAAAGCAGTCTTAGGAGGGAAATTCATAGCAATGAATACTTATGTTAGGAAAACAGAGTGCGCTCAAATAAAAAAGCTAATGTTGAAACTCAAGCTACTAGAAAAAGAAGAGCAGGAAAAACCCAAAGCTTATACAAGGGAGGAAATTGTAAAGATCAGAGCAGAAATCAATGCAATTGAGACTAAGAGAATGATGCAAAAAATTAATGATTCAAAGACTTGGTTCTTTGAATGAAATAAAAATTGAAAATCTCTTAGCCACCCTTATCAAAAAAGGAAAGAAAAGGCTCAAATCCATGAAATTAGGAATGAATGGGTGAAAGTACAATGGACCCAGCAGAAATACAGAGAATCATCAATACCTATTTTGGGAAACTATACACCAATAAGAAGGAAAACATAGAAGAAATGGACAGATTTCTAGATACATATGAATTAACAAAGTTGAATGAGGAAGACCTAAAATTTATAAACAAGCCAATATCAATCAACAAATTTAAAAATGTAATTAAAAATGTACCAAGTAAGAAAAGCTCAGTTCCTAATGGCTTCACTGCTGAATTCTACAATACATTTAGAGAACTATCGCCACTACTGTTGAAACTCTTCAATTTTGTGTTGTTTCTATGCATTATCAACAGTGTTTTCTAAAACTGAGCAAAGCATGATTAAAGTATGTGTTAAATTATAACTGACATTTTAGTGTTTATTATGTATTAGTTGTGCTAAATATAATCTCTCTATTATCTTTGGCAGGTTTCCCAGTGGCAGGCATTACCATCACACTTATAGGTGAGGATATTGATGTTCTAGTAGAAAACATGTACACACACAAACACACAACACAAAGCAAAATAATAAAAACTTTCTCAAACTCACAGAGGGACTAAGCAGAAAAAGCAGTGTTCAAACTTAAAACTCTAATCTAAGCCCATAGTTTTGCCTAATAGAATGCATGGTGTTTCATGGATTCTGATGTTGCATGTGCCACTATAGTGGAGTTTACTGGTGATTAATGATATTTCTGGTTATCCTCACTTATGGAACACCCAAGGACATTGCATTTTCTTTTTATTTTTAAGTTATGCATGAAAAATATTTTGGTCTGTCCAATGAAATACTGGTGAAAATGATGTGTTACTTTTAAGCCAATACATTTAAGAGCTGCCACAATATTTTTAATATTAATTCTTCCCCAAATTAAAAAAAAACTTCTGCATAGCAAAGGAAAGAACAAAGCAAAGAGACAGTTTACAGAATGGCAGAAAACCTCCACCTACTATCCTTTGAATAGGGTACAGATATCAACAACATATAAAGAACCACAAACAAATAGCTGAATCAATAAATAGACAAATTAACTAACTGACAGTTCTCAAGAGAAGAAGTACAAATGTTCAATAAGTATAATATACATGTTCAATTTCTTTGCCTATATGGAAATGCAAATCAAAACCACAGTGAGATTACATCTCACTCAAGTCAGAATGGCTGTCACTAAAAATAAAAGAAACAAATGCTCATGAAGGTGTGAAGATAAATGAAATCTTCCACATGGTTGGCTGGAATGTAAATGTGTATAGGCACTATGGAAAATAATATGTAGGTTTCTGAAGGAAAAAAAATCAAAAATTGAGATACTAGTTAATCTATCAGTACCAATTCTCAGTATATCTCAGAATAAATTTAGCATACTACAGACCTATCTGCATATCCATAGACCATGGGGCCCTGTTCACAATAACTAGGCTATAGAATCAGCCTAGATGCCCATCCATTGATGAATAAATAAAGAAAAATTTTGTAAATACACACAGTGGAATATTATTCACCATAAAGAAGTATAGAATCATGTTATTTGCAAGAAAATGAATGAAACTGGAGATTATCATGTTAAACAAAATGAACCAGGCTAAAAATCTCAAATGGGTTTTCTTTCATATGTAAAAAAATAATACAAAAACACTCATAAAGAGATGACATGAAAGTAGACAAGGGCTATTAGAGGATAGGAAAGAAGCAATGCTAGGGGAGAGAAGAGGAAGGGAAGTCATAAGGGTAAAATTATCAAAGTATATTACATATATATATATATATACACACACGTGACAAAATAAAATCCATTAATCTGCATGACTAATATTCATTAATAAAAACACAATTTTCCAATTTATATGGCATTGTGGAGGTATAAATTTATGTGGATATATTACAATATCTAAATTGCCTAGAAATCTGACCTTATACATGGAGAACTCTCTTTTTTAGTTGCCCAAGTTGGTAGATAATTTAGGAGGAAAAGAAGTAAACTTGTTTTGTTAAATTAGTAACATTTTGGAGATGTTACAGCTACATAGGGGTACTCTGGCTATTACAAATTCCATGCCTTGAAAGTTGAATGCATGTCTACTCCCATGATTTTTACCACTATGCTAACAGAAAGTTTGATATTTCCCTTTCATTCATTTGGAATCTTTCCATTCTTTCATGAGAATTGTAATTCAATTTCACTTTAATATGTAAATAAACTGTTGTAGTCAAGGTTTGCAAGTAAACAGATATACTAGATAGATAGATAGATAGATAGATGATAGATAGATAGATAGATAGATAGATAGATAGATTAAAGTCAAATACAGAAGAGTGCAAGACCTCTGTCCATGAGCTAGAGACCTTAAGAATCCAGCGAAGGGCCTGGATCTCATGGCAATGTCCTGCATGAGTCTAGCTGAAGGCTTAGAGGCCACAATAGCATCTCATGCAAGTTCATATCAAAGGTCTGACATGTAAAGGTCCAAGGGCCAATGCTACAAGCTAGAAAGTATGCACCAGAATGGTGAAGGATTTGTGCCACCAGGCTAAGGGATCTACACTGGAGCTAGAAAGTGAAACTCAAGAAAATGGTGAAGACTAGATCTCCTCTGAAAAGAACAGCAGACATCCTGGTGACAGTGAGGACCTGCACTCCTCCAACACCAGGAAAAGCCAAGTTTGTACCAGGAAATCCAGTCACAAAAAAGCTTATACTGGGAGATCAGCAGCATGCAATCTTTCCCTCCCATTCTCCTTCTATGTCACCAGCAACAATCTGCAGGTGCACTTTTCATGCCCAGAACCATGCTGACTCAGTTCAGCCGGGTGTTCCCATTAATTAATCTACTGCATACACATATGCATGTAGATTATGCATGTATACATAAATACATATCATAATCTGATGTGTGTGTATGTGTGTGTGTGTTACTGGAAATTGAACTTGGGATCTCATGCATGCTGGGCATGTGCTCTACCATTGAGCTACATTTCCATCCCGTGTCTTAATTTGTTTTATCCTGTTCAACAAAATGCATGAGACTGAATACATTATAGGAATAGAAATTCAGTTCTGGAGGCTGAAAATTCCAAAATAATGGCACTGGCAGGTTTATCTGATGAGGGTGTTGTCCTCTGTAGGTGAAGAATACAACGTCTCCTCACATGATAGAAGACAGAAGGGCAATGGGGACAATAGGTATCTTTCATGAAACTCAATCTCATTCAAGAAGGAGGAACACTACTTTAATATTATTATATGCTTGAGATACATGACAATTACATTTATTTTGTGGAACACACACACACACACACACACACACACACACATATATATATATATATATATTCCTTGGTTTTGCAAGTTCAAAGCCATGGTGCTAATAGCCTGTTGCTCAATTGTGTCATGCTTTTACAGAGGTATGTGTAGGTAAAGGATTATATCACCAAGGAAAAAGAGAGCATCTCAGAAGGAAAGAGAGAGAGATAGAAACAGAGAGAGAGAGAATGAGAGAGAGAGAGAAGAGGGAGGATGAAGGAGAAAGAGAAAAGTGGACAAAGGTATGCACAATCCCCTCTGATGGTATGACCTCAATGATCCAAGCACAAACCCTATCACCCCATAATTCCACAGCACTTCTCAATATAACCACCCTTCAGATCAAGCCTTTAACCACAGGAAACTTTAGGAAGCACAAATCCTATTCAAGCCATAAAACAACAATTTTTCAAAAGGAAAATCGAAGTTCAAGTAAAATTTACAACATTATTTTGTCTTAGTATATTACTGACCCTAAAAAATTGTTGTTTAATGAAGTACTGGAAAATGCCTCATTCCCTGATTTTAGCCTCGGATACTTACACTATTCTGAGCTCTTCTCTTTCAGTGTCTTTGTAAATGGGGAGGATTTGAATGGACTTTCTGTAGAGAGGATGAAACAAATGAGAGAATATTTTTAGTATTATTATTAATACTGCACATGAGTTTTATGCATTATTGAGTTAATTTTGCCTGATATGTAAGCGAATATAACATTCCCTCTCCTCTTTGATTTTTTTCCCTCTTTGATTTTTTAAAAAATTAATTTTATTGATACATATAAGGTATACAGTATAGTGACATTCATCATTGGAAATTTGTACTTTTATATAATCCATCTTGGTTCTTATTTTTTCCCAATTCCCCTGCCCTCCCTTCAACTTCTCCACCCCTCCCTATCTACAAAGACTTTATTTCCATTTTTTCATTTTTCTCATATTAATTCCATTCCAATTCCCTTTCCCTTTTACATCTGTTCTTCCTATTTCACATTATCTATTTTACCTTTTAGTCCTTATTTACACCTTCAGTTCTTCACATCAGAGAAACATGTGCATCCTATTTATTTCGCTTAAAATTATTGCCTCAATGTGCATCTTTTTAGCTATATATGCATTTAGTTTCTCATTCTTTATGGCTCAGTAATATTCCATTTTATTAAAAAAAACACATTTTTTTTAATCAAGTCTCCAGTTGATGGTCAAATGGGTTGCTTCCAAGTTGTATCTGTCACAAAATGTGTGGCTATATGAACATGGGTGCACATATATCACTGTGGTGTTATTCCTTTAATTCTTTGGGGGAGATATCAAGCAGGGGAATACCTGGGACAAATGGAACTTCCAATTGTACTTCTTTGAAGTATCTCCATAAAGATTTCTACAGTGGTTTCACCAGGCTACACTCCCACCAGCCATGGAGCAGAGTTCTTCTTTCACTATGGTGAAAATTTTGTATACATTGATTTCATGATAGCAGTCATTCTTACTGGCATGAGGTGGAATTTTAGTGTTTTCTTCTGCATCTCTTGAATGGCCAGTGATGTTGAACATTTTTTCATATGTCTATTTGCTGCTTTTATTTCTTTACCTGAGAAATGTCTATTCATTTCAGATGCCCAATTTTGGATTGTGTCTTTAAATTTGAGATGTCTGACTTTTTCATGTTTTTTATAAATTCTAGATAGTAGACCTTTGTCTACAGCTGATGAAACTTTTTTTCCCAAATTGTGAATTGTCTCTTCACAATGTTGGTGGTTTCTCTTGCTGTGCAGAAGATGTTTAGTAACAAGAGATCCCACTTGTTGATTGTTCGTGCTAGCTCTCGGGCAACTGAAGTTTTGTTCATAAAATCTTTTCCTACACCAATATAGTCAAGAGTTCTATCTAACCTCCGTTCCAGCTGGTTCAGCATTTCTGTTTTAATATTTAGATCTTCAATCTATTTCAATTTTAGTTTAGTGCATGGTGAGAGATATAGGTCTAGATTTAGTGTTTGGCAAGTTGAAACCCAATTTATCCAGAACAATTTTTTAAAGAGGCTATCTTTCCTCCAGTGAGGGTGTTTTGCTCCTTTGTCAGAGATGAGGTGGCTGAGTGTCTGGAGTTGTTTCTGCATCTTCTAATCTGCTTCACTGGTCCTCAGGTTTGTTTCTTTGCTAGTCTCATGCTCTGCTTTTTTTTTTTTCACAGTAGCTTTATAGTATAATTTCAAGTTGAGGATTGTGATACCCAAAACCTTGGCTTTTACCCTAGGATTGTGTTTGCTATTCTAGGCCGCTTCTTGTACCACATGAATTTCTGGATTGTTTAATCCAAGTTTGAGAAGTATGCTGCTGAGATTTCAAATGGCATTGCATTAAATCTGTATAGCAGTTTTGGAAATATGACGATTTTCACTATGTTGATTCTTCCTTCCCAGGAGCAAGGGATGTATTTCCATTTTCTGATATCCTCTTCAGTCACTTTTTTCATAGTGCTATAGTTTTCTCAGTAGAGGTCTTTGATTTTTTTGTTAGGTTTATTCCTAGGTATTTCAAGGTTTGGATGCTAATGTGAAACAGATTGTCCCATTTCTCTCTCAGTGAGTCTGTTTTGCGTGAACAGAAAATCTATTGGTTTTTGTGTGTTGACCTTTTATCCAGTTACTTTACTGAATTTGGTTATTAAGTCTAGAAGACTTATAGTGGAGTTCTTGGGGCCTTCTGCATAGAGTATCATGTCATCTGCAAACAATGATAATTTGACTTCATTTTCTTTTTTTTCCCTTTTATTTCTTTATCTTGTCTTATCGCTGTAGGTAATGTTTCCAAAAGTATATTGAACAGGAGTGGTGAGAGTGGACATCCTTGTCTTGTTCCTGATTTTAGTCTGAATGATTTAAATTTTTGACCATTTAGTATGATATTGACTGTTAGTTTTTCTTAGACGGCTTTTATCAGATTGAGGAAGAAACAGTCTATTCCAATTTTTGGAGTGTCTTTTATCATAAATGCATGTTGGATTTTGTCAAATGCTTTTTTGCATCTATTCAGATGTTCATATGACTTTTGCCCTTGGCTCTATTGATATAGTGTGTTACATTGATTGATTTGCACATGTTGAACCAACCCTGCGCCCATGCAATGAATATTAGAGTGTATGATTTTCTTGATAATGTTCTGCATTCTACTTGCCAGTATCTTAATAAGGATTTTTGCATCTATGTTCATTCGTGTAATTGGCCTATAGTTCTCATTTTCGATTGGGTCTTTCTCTGGTTTGGGGATCAAGGTGATGCTTGCTTCCAGAAATGAATTTGGGAGTATCATTTACCTTTCAATTTCATTGAGTTTAAACAGTAATGGCAGTAGTTCATCTCTAAATGTCTTGTAGAATTCAGCAGTGAAGCCATCAGGACCTGGGCTTTTCTTAGTTGGTAAGTTTTATTTACATTTTTAATTTCATTGATTGATAATGGGTTGTTTAGAATTTTTAGGTCATCTTCAATCAAATTTGGTAATTCACACATATCTAGGAATCTGTCCATTCCTTCTGCATTTTCCATCTTTTTGGCATATACATTCTTGAAGTATGTATTGATGTTCCTCTGGGTTCTGTGGTGTCAGTTGTAATTTCACTCTTTCCATTCCTAATTGGATGGATTCGGACCTTTCCTTTCCTTTTTCTTTTTTTTCTTTTCTTTTTCTTTTTTTTTTTTGGTACTGGGGATTGAACTCAGGACCTTGTGCTTGTGAGGCAGGCGGCAGAACCACTGAACTAAATCCCCAGCCCTCCTTTCCTTTTTCTGATAAGGTTGGCTAAGGGTTTGTCAATTTTGTTTATTCTTTCAAAGAACCAACTCTTGACTTCATTGATTTTCCATCATTGTCTTAGTCTCCATTGCATTGATATCTGCCCTGATCTTTATAATTTCCTCCCTTGTATCAGCTTTGGGTTTGTCCTACTCTTCTTTTTCTAGAAGCTTGAGGTTCATCTTCAGTTTGCATAATTGACCTCACCCTGTTTTGCTTATGTAATTATTCACTGCTATGTATTTCCCTTGAAAGACTGCTTTCGTTGTGTCCTTAGCTTCCAATATCTTGTATCATCCTTGTCATTTGTTTGTAGGAACTGTCTGATTTTATCTTTAATTTCCTTGGTGACCCATTGGTTTTTCAGAAGTGTGTTGTTCAGTTTCCGTGTGTTTATGAAATTCTTGTGGGGTTTTTTGCAGCTGATCTCCAATTTCATCACGCTGTTGTCTGATAATATACAGGAGATAACTTCAATTACTTTCTACTTACTTAAATATGTTTTAAGAGCAAGTATATCATCTATTTCGGCAAACTACTAATGGGTATTTGAGAAGAATGTTTATTCTCATTTTGTGGGGTGCAACACACTGTAAACATCTGATAAGTTCATTTCCTGCAGAGTTTGATTGAGTTGTAGTATTTGATTGCTTGTTTTTTGTCTAGTCAATCTATTTATTTGTGACAGTGGGATAATGAGATCACCCACTACTATTGTATTAGTGCTTATATGAGTTTTCATGTCTTTTAGTAGTTGTTTTACATAGTTGGGGACACTATTGTTTGGTGTGTTTGGTGGATAGATATTACGATTGTCATCTCATTCTCCTGGATTGTTCCTTTACAAGGATGTAGTGTGCTTCATTGTCTCTCTTAATCATTGTTGGTTTGAAATCCACTTGATCTCAAAGAGCATAGCTGGTTCTACTTTTTTTTTGGATTCCTGTAACACGGAGTATTGATTCTCACCCTTTAACTTTCAGTGCATGAGATTCTTCTTGAATTGTGTTTCTTGTATGCAGCATATTGTTGGATCTTGCTTCGTGACCCATTCTGCCAGTCTATTTCTTTAGACTGGTGAATTGAGACCATTAATATTGTTGGTTATTGCTGGTATGTATTGACCTATTCTTGTCATGACTTTTTCTTTGTGTGGGATACTCTTCAATTGCTTTTAATTTCTTGTCATTCTGTAGGGCTTCTAGGGGTTTTGATTCTCATTGACTTTTCCTATTATATTGTTTAAAATCTTTTGGGGTGTTGGTTTTGTATTCATGAAGTTCCTCAAGTGCTCCTTGTCATGAAAGTATGTCATTTATTCATCAATTTTGAATAGTTTTGCCGAGTACATCAGTCTGGGTTGGATACAGTTTTCCTTTAGGGCTTGAAATACGTCACTCCAAGGTCTTCTTACTTTGCATGTTTGTATTGAGAAGTCTCCTGGGATTCTAGTAAGCTATCCTTTGTATGTGATTTGTTTCTTTTCTCTAACTCCTTGTAGGATTTTTTTCTGTTGTGTTTCTCAAATCTTAACTATTATATGGCTATGTGTAGATATTTTTGATCATGGCTAGTTGGAGTCTTATATGCCTCACTAATCTGTATTTCAAGTTCTTTGCTCATATTTGGGAAGTTTTCTTCCATTATTTATGTGAACAGTTTTTTTTTTTTTATGTTGTCTGCACTCTCTCCTGTTTTTTTTTTTTTTTTACTCTGGTCAGTCTGATGTTATTCTTCTTTGTATTTTCTAGCAGCTGATGGATTTATTTCTCGTGATCCCTTACTATTTTTAAGAAATATTTTTCCTGCTTGCTAATTGTCATCCTATCATCTACATCTGAAATTCTGTCCCCATATTTCCTCATTCTGCTCTATAAACTTTCAGTGGAGTTTTTAATCTTCTTGAAGTCTGTTTGCATCTGTGTTATGGATTCAATTTGTTTCCTATGTTGGGATTCCATCATGTCCCTCACCTCCTCTATTTTTTTATCTGTCTTCTCCAGATTTATTAATCATGTCTTGTACTATGAGCACAATCTCTGCTGTTAAATGAGAAATTATTTCTGATTTGATTTTTCCAGGCCTTCTTTCTTTGCCAGTTCAGTGAATCCAGGTGTTTGAGTACCAGATTATTCCATCTCTTTGCCCTTTGGTGTTGACTTAGGTGATCTGGAAATCTTGTTTTGAGACTTATTTGTGTGTCTTCTCATTTCAACAGATACAGCCTGCTGTGCTTACATTTGTTGAGGTGACTTTTTGGTCACCCAGTGGTTTTGAATTCTTAACAAGCCACTGAGCAGCTTTTACTCTACTGCTCACCAGTACACCAATTCCTGGGCTCAGAATGCTGGTCTTCATTATCCCTGATCTGACCTCTTGTCTAGTTGGGCTTCTGGCTGGAGCCTCTATGTAGCTGTTGTGCACACTTGGGACGGTATGTAGGTGTGCCTCTCACTGAGGCCTCTATGTAGCTGTTGTCTGGGAGGGCCTTTGGCTGGCGGTTGTGCACTCCAGTTCCTGTTGTCTGCACAGGCTTTGGTTAGAGTCTCCATGCATGTATCAGTGGTATTGGGGTGAGCCTCTAGGTATGGCTTGTGTGCGTGTATATCTCTTTTCCAGGTAGGTCAATGGTTGTGGCCAATTTTATGGAAGGCCTCTGGCTGAGGCTTGTGCACATGTGCAGCTCTTTTCTGGGTTGGAATTTGGCTTGGGTGGGTGTTCAGGAGCCTCTGGTTTTGGAGTGGACCCCTGGCTGTGATCCCTCTTGCAGCTGCTCAGGTCTGGGCCTCACAGCTACTTCCTGGGATATGTGCACAATTACCGCTGGAATGACCAGGCTCTGAGTCACCCCCTTGCTTTTTCTCCCCTCTTGTTCCCTTCCTTTTCCCTAATAACCCTCTCAGCTTTCATGTTTCTCTGTCTCTGTGTGTCTGTCTCTCTCTCTCTCTCCCCACCTTCTCATCTATCTCCTGTCTCTTATTATTACTGCAGTACTGGGGATGAAACTCAGGGATGGATGTATGCTTCAAAATTCTGGCAATAATGTACACCTGCAAACCATACTCAATTTCTGTGTCTAACAATCATCTCTGTTATTTTTCTAAAATTTGTCATTGTCAGTTCCTTATGAGGAAAGAAATATCTTCCCTGATTCATGTTTTTAACCAGTGAGCTGAAGAAACTTTCTTGAAAAATTGTTCTGTGAATGGATGAATCTACAGTTTTGCATATACACACACACAGAGAATAAAAAAAAATTAATAAATGAAGCATTAGTCTTGATGGAAAAGTTAAATCTTATCTTACTGATCACCTATTTTCAGTAGAGTTGATGTTCCATATTATTCCATAAGAGGCAGGAAATAATCTTGTAATTAATTATTTATTTCAGTGCATCAGATGGAATCCAAGGCCTTTTCCATGCTAGACAAACACTCTACCACTGAGCTATTTTCCAAGCCCATAAAATAATCTTTATAATGGAGATTTCTCTTATAGTAAGCATGTCCCTTAAGCCTCTGTATATGGACTTGGAGGATTGGTGAATTTGCTGGTGATAATACACTTCGAGTAGGCAGTATTGAAGTGTAAAGGTGTTTTCTTAACCAGAACCAAGAATTCCTCTCAAGGTTAAGTTATAGCTCACTAGCAGAGCAATTGTCGAACATTCATGTGGCCCTGTGTTGGATCCTTAACAACACACACACACACACACACACACACACACACACGCACCTTTAATCACTTCCATGTGATTTTTTTCTCTTAGAATTGCAATTCTGTCTTCTATACAACTTTTTAAAAATAGCAATGCATTATTTTCTATATCACCTTTCTCTTTGAACCACAAGATAACAGATGTTCTTGATGTCTTCTTATTTATTTTTTCATAAACAATTTTATTGACATATAATTCTCTTGTCACACAAATCATACATCAGAAGTGCATAATTCAATAGTTTTCAGTGTATTCTTAGACATGTGCAGTCCTCATGGCAATCTCAGAACATTTCTGTCAACTCACTAAAAATAACTTTGTACTCTTCAGTTATCCTCCATCGTTTAAAAAATAAAAGCAATACAATAAAATAAAAAATTTAAAATAAAGAACAAGGGAAAGCAAAATTTTTATCATTTTGCTGGTGTAAATACGTATAATATGTAAATACCATATATCTCTATTTTTTAAAAGTATTACAAGTATAGGGATAAGATTATAATTACTTCACTATCTACCTTGATGTGATTCATTTTCATGTATCTAACATTGTGGACAGCAAGTGATCTACAAACTTTCAAAGATTCTTTAAGGGAGGCTCTACACAGATAATTGTTGTTAAGTTTGGGACCTTGTTGAAATTTCTTTCCTTAGGGGATACTTTGTGACTTTTAAATAAAACAAAAGAAAATAAAAAGAGCCTTTCTTTCTGAAAGAAATAATTCTATTTTCATTTATTGCTGCCTACATAGATGTGAAATTGGCTTAGACTTGTTCCTTCTGTTATCTTCTCTGCACCGCACAGGAGCTGAATTATTTGGAAACCAGGAAGAAAATAGAACAATTTATTTAATGAGGAACTCTGAGAATTCAACAGTTGAGATGCTAGGAACTGTAAATATGCCCTATTGCTCCTTATCTATAATTCTTTCTTCCCGACCTCTGTGAAATCCCAGCAGATTTTGAGGGAGAGATCATGGAGACAGGATATCTGCAGTGCAGCCACTGGAGAATGTCAGTGTTTCCTAGTGAGCCTGTTCGAGTAAGAAAAAAGAGGAAGTGGGTACTGGCCTTTACTGAAAATAATAGTTCTAAAACAGCTCAATGTTTATTTAGTATATGAAGTTTCTCTATTTGTAAGGTACTTTATTTTCCACTGAAACATCTTTTTCAGTTTGCACTCTTTTATTTTTTTTCCCTACAATTCATAATTTTTAAACTGGAAATTAATATTCTGTGAATATCAAATTTTCTGGAGAGTCTCTGTATATCTTTCTGAACTCTCTGTCATAAATTGCAGATTCTGATTCAAAAATAATTTATGTTTAAAATTCTCATTGACGATCTATTATGCGTGACACATTGTCTATCTTGTTCTTAATGTGATTCCTTTTTTCTTTTATAATTTATTTTTGCTGGTTAGTTTGATTTATTCATGTCACTGAATAGTTCTATATTGTTATTTTTGTCCTTTATATTGCTTCTTATTTTTGGTGTCTTCAAAATAATGCAATGTTATAATTATTTCTGATGCTTGGTACTCAGCCTAATTTTCTTTCTCATCTTATTGATCTCTTTCAATTTTTCGGTAAATATTGAATGACTGAATTTGGACTACACTGTCTTGGCATGTTCTGAAGTTTAAAAGATATTGTAGAACTTGATTTAGGCATATTTTGTTGACTATGGACACAGATATTGTAGTAATTGATCTTGGTGTATCTTGTTGGATATGATTTTCAACAATTTTTGTACTGGATTAAAAATTTGTCCTTGATTTCCTTATGTCCCAAGAGAGTCTGCCTTAATTGCTAAGAACAATAATGACTGTGAAAGCTTCTCAAAGCCTTTTTTTCTGTTGTGATTATGGTTATGGTTTCTCTTTGCTGGCCTAGTTTTTGTAGGCTATGATTTGCATTTTCGTCTCAATATTTGCTGCCCATCAGACATCTGAATTTGTTGAACACCTACAGTGTGATGGGGATTATGTGAGACCCTGAAAATACAAATGATTAGATAAAACTGTCACAACCTCAGACCCACAAATCAATATTAATCTGTGAATGTGATAGGGAGACAACGAAGATTCTAGGAAGCTCTACTGTGGGCCTCACACACAGTGTCCCTCATGACCCTGGTCCCTGCTCTACACTGCTATGGCCTTTCAAATCCCCTCCTATCCAGCTCATTGTCTCAAAAAACAACTGCACATTCTTTTCTTTTAAGCTGGAATGTTTGTTCCTTCTGTGCTTCCCCTGATTAATAAATATCCATCCTTCCTGTCTCAGCTCCAACTTAAGTATTTCAAGAAAAACTCCTCCTAATTTTCACAGGATGAATTAATCTTCAATAATGTCTTTTCTATTTTGAATTAATTAACTTCTTCAGGCTCTCATAGTACTGAATCTTTTATATAATGAAGAATGGAAACATTTATTTTTAATCATAAGTTTGCATTTTAATTTCTCTAGCATGACTCAGTTTATACAATGACAGAATATTTGTAATCAAATCCATCAATTGTACATTTTAGTCATTAACTCTGATTATTTTAATACTATGTCTTACATAGATGAGCACAACAATACAAGTTGCCTTTTATTTGATTTAAATGATGATGTATGTTTTCTCCTCCTTTCATTGAAGTGGTGCAAATAACTTTTTCTCTTTTTGGAATAATTCATCTGGTTCTAATTCTTTGAAAGGAGACTTAGGGAACTTTATACATTAAAAATGCTGAATAGTGTCTAAAAGAGGTAACCCACCTGTTATATTTATGTTGATCAGAATTTCATCCTTGATGGCTGCCCCAGTTAAGTGGCATATTGATAACTGATAGTCATGCAGGACAGATTTTTTGTGATGCTCACAACAGATGCTTGTGAGTATGAAATTTTCACAACACTTAGGAGAACAATCATACACATTACTGTCATTTAATTTATCCTCTAATTTAACCTCATTGTGAATATTTATGACCCCTAGTGCAGAAAGGAATCACATATTAAAAGTTGAAATTATTTTCTCAAGATCACACAGAGGGTATATTGATGAAATAAAACTATATTAAAGGAAGTCTGACTTAACAATCCAGTTTGTAAATCACAGCTCTCTACTGTACCTTGGAAAATTTAGGTATCCAAACAATTATCATAAAGAGAAAGTTTAATCATCATAATATTAATAATAATAAAAACACTGAGACTCTACTATGAACAGTACATTTTGAAGCTCAACAATGTAGTAATAACAATAAAAATACATTTAAAAAGAAAAATATTAGGAAGTGGTGTTAAGTTTCACAAATCTATGAAGTGCCACTTCAAAGAATGAAGGTTATCTGAGTTGAAAATTTATATTTAATCACTATCATAGAGCTTCAGTTATAAGTAAAAAATTAAGATTATAAGGAAAAAATCATGAAATATTTTCAAATATTTTGGAAGGTTAATATCAAAAACTTAGTTGATGTCCATAGATTCATATATAAATGCTAGTAGAGTGCTTTTGTATAATTTTTAAACATTCTGAGTAATAATATATAAATTTTAAGTATTTAAAGATGTAAAACTTTTCATTTAGAATATTTTAAAATGAAAAAGAGATAATACATGGCTGACTGAATCACAAACATTGGGTAGATCTATTAGACACTGAAGAACATCTATCCGTGAACGATATTATAAAGTGAGAAATATGTGCAGTGGCAGGTGGCTGTCCTTAAAGTTTGCATTATTTTCCTTCCCAGTATAAGCACCAACCACATGGAAGTAGCAAACTATATGTGTACCTCAGAACTAGTCCTCCTGGGCCTTTCAGAATATCCAGAATTTCAGCCTCTTTTTTTGGACTGTTCCTGTCCATGTACCTGGTCAAAGTGCTTGGAAACCTGGTCCTCATCCTGGCTATCAGCTCTGACTCCCACCTCCACATCCCCATGTACTTCTTCCTCTCCAACTTCTCTTTTGTGGACATCTGTTTCACCTCTACCATGGTTCCACAAATGCTGATGAACATCCAGGCACAGAGCAAAGGTGTCTCCTATATAGAGTGCCTCACTCAGGTATACTTTTCAAATAATTTTGTTGGGATGGATAATTTCCTTTTGTCTGTGATGGCCTATGACCACTTTGTGGCCATCTGCTACCCACTGAAATACACAGTTATCATGAACCCCTGGTTCTGTGGCCTTTTAATTCTCTTGTGTTGGATCATAAAGTCCTTGGCTTCCCTGATCCACATTCTATTGATGAAGCATCTTACTTTCTCCACAGTCACTGAAATTCCTCATTTCTTCTGTGAACTGCATCAGGTTCTCAAGGCCGCCAACTCTGATACCCTTATCAGCACCATCTTCCTATATGTGGCGCCTGCACTGCTGGGTGTTCTGCCTGTCACAGGGATCCTCTTCTCTTACTCTTAGATTATCTCCTCCTTACTGAGCATGTCCTCCACTGCAAGCAGTTAGAAAGCATTTTCCACCTGTGGGTCTCACCTATGCGTGGTCTCCTTGTTTTATGGAACAGGACTTGGAGTGCACCTCAGTTCTCCTGTGACTCATTCTTCCAATGGAAGCTAGATCGCCTCTGTTCTGTACACTGTGGTAACCCCCATGCTGAACCGCTTCATCTACAGCCTGAGGAACAAGGATGTGAAGTGGGCCCTGGGAAGACTCCTCAGCAGAGCAGCCTCTTGTTTGTGATGGACCACTGACCTCAGAACAAAATGGACACTGTGCAAATGCTTTAAATATACCTCACATTTCCCATTCCATATAACTTTGGTTTTATATATATATATATATTTCTCCTCAACAACTCCCTCAGTAGTTTCTTTGTAATTTTCTTTCCTATAAATGAGCCATAAAGTTCCAAGTTTGGCAACTTTTTTATATACATTCCTGATATTTTCACCTTGACTTAAAGAAAAATACATATAATGTTGACATTGTTTTCTCAAAATATATTACTAGGTGTAAATATTAATGCTATTCATTTTAATTTTATTTTGTTCTTGTTTTCCCTGGAAGAAATAGAATGAAGACATCAGAGTGATAGCCATTTCAGTAGTGTGCATCATTATTCTTATGAGTTTGTTAGGGCAAGAAGGAAAGATAAGAAGGGATAGCCTGACACCTGGAACTCGAAACCACACACATTCCCACCTTTTCTCTCTCTCTTGTTATAGCAACAATGATTGGATTCACAAATTCTACAGATTTGCACTGCAAAAAACGTAAATATTCCCAGTTCCAAACTTTAGCATTTCACTCTCTTTTCAAGGCCTGAAGTCTGTTTATTTTATTGTGTACTTTTATATTTCTACTGAATAAATCAATTTTTGCCTCTTAAAATGATTGGATTTTGAACACAAATGCTAGAATCTAGCCTAGAAAGCAATTTCTCATATGACTCATAGTGATATAAATGCCTATGATAACTCTTGAAATGTTACTTTGTTCTTTGTGATCTTTGTTCTTTTCATTCTTCCTTCCCTCTGTCCCTTGCTCCGATTTTCCTATGTCCTTTTCTCTATTTTATTAGTTGTTGCTAAACAATTTTTCATCCTCTCTGTGACTGAATAATATTTTATATTAAGTGTACACTACATGTTGTCTATCCATTCATCCACAGATGGACATTACTAATTTCCATCTTTTACATAGAGTTGCTAGCACAGCTGTGGTTATGCACGCACATTTGTTTGCACACAGTCATGTGCTGCAATTATGTTTTGGTAATTGACAGACTCTATATATAATAGTGTCCCCATAGAATTAGATTACCTAGAGATATCAGAACCATGTTAATGTTTACAAATCCACTGTACAAATCAAATCTACTCATTTGTAAGATGATAAAATTGCCTAGTGGTACATGTCTGAAAACCTATCCTATGCTAAGCACATGAATATATTGCTTATCAATTTTGGGGGTCATAATATAGCTGTTTCATATGGTGATTGCATTTTTAACTTTTTGAGGAAACTGCTAAAGTGTTTTTATTGTAGCAGGATTTTTTTTACATTCTAATGTATGTAGTTTGTGATATATTCACAGTTTTGGTAACACTTTGCAAATTTTTAATGGAAAGTACAGAATTTGATTGGCTATGGAGTGCTCTCTCACTGCATTTTTATATGAATTTCCCTATGATAAATTGAGCACCTTTTCTCGTATTTATTGGCAGTTTATATATTTTCTGAGAATTATCTCATTAACCCTTTTCTCATTTAGCAATTTGTGTGCATTTTACTTTTGCTTCTGACTTGTAATAGTTCATTATTACATATTTTGGATACTTGACATATCAAATATGTGTTTTTCAATTATTTTCTCGATTCCATTTGATAAATTTCCATTTTTCTCAAATACACAATTTATTTTTATCAACCGTATTCATCATGTTGTACAATAGAACTCTTGTAGTTATTCCTGTCTTACGTGAAATGTGTGCTTTGACCCTAACTTATAAAATCCTATCCCTGTGGCTTCTGGTAGCTGTCATTTTGCTCAGCTTCTATGACTTCTGCTTTTCAGAGGTCCATCCATATATAAGTGAACTTGTGTGGTATTTGCTGCCTATGTCTGGGTCTTTAATTTCACTTTACATAATGTCATATGGGTTCTTCTATGATGTAGCAAATATCAGGACTTACTTCTTTTTATGTCTCAATTATGTATACATGCCACATTTCTTTATTAATGTGATAACAGATGATGACAATCCTTGACTATTGTGAAGGATGATTCTATGATAAAGGGAATGTTCATGCATGTTGTCCTGTGAATAGCATATCCTTTGGACAGAGATACAGTAATGAGATTTCTGAATCTTACGTTAGTTCTATTTTAAGTTTTTTGAAGAACCTGCACACTGTTTTCTGTAATGACTACACCAGTTTACATTGACAACAAAAGCATTCAAAGTTTGTTTTTCTTTATATCCTCACCAATATTCGCTACCTTCCGTGTTTTTCACAATGACTTGTTAGGGATCAGCCATAAAATGTATAGATTGTTGGGGACCAGTCCACATTCCCTGCAGTCCTAAGTACTGGTATTCACTTGCTTCAGGAACAGAGAAGTTTGAAATAGTTACAGACTTCCTGGCTGTATGGCAAAGCCATAAGAACAGTGCTCCTGAGGCAATATAAAATACAAGTATCCAGATATGGGGAAGGACCTTAACTTGTTCCCTTTGGGATGATTAACTTGTTACTTATCTTGCTACCCCAAATCTTACTGCAGTCACTGTTCCTGGAAAACTACACTACCCCATCTCCTGTGCTTCTTGCTGAATAATAAAAGCATGTCCATGGTGAAGTTAATTGAGTCTATCCACTAGAGGCAAGCTTCTCCTGGTCCTAGGGTACCTTGAATATTGTCTCTGTCACTTTTTTATTCCCCATCATCCTCCCTACAGGTATTCAAGGATCTGATCAGTCCCACAAAATAGCCCCTCTAACATGTCTGAAATTATATCTAATTGTGGTCTTAATTTTAATAACCCTGATGATTAATGATAGAGAATATTTACATATATGACTTGGCAATTTTTATGTTTTCCATTGATAACTGTCTATTAAAATATTTTGCTTGTTCTTATTCATGTGATTTGTTTTCTTTTTTTTTCATTAAGTTTATTGGTAGCTTTTAGGTATACAATACAGTTACATTCATCATTGGGATCTTGTACCTTTACATGATGTATCTTGGTTCTTATTTTTCCCAATTCCCCTGCCCTCCTTTCACCTCCTCCACCATTTCCTATTTATAAAGAATTTTTTTCTATTTTCCTTTTCTCATATTTTTTCTTTTCCCTTTTTTCCTTTCCCTTACCCCTCCAACTTCCCCTAGTCTTTTAGACCTCTTCTTCCTATTTCACAATATCAATTATACATTTTAGTCTTTATTTACACTTTTAGTTTTTCACACAAAAGAAACTATTCAGTATTTTCGCATGTCTGTTCTATTTATTTCAAAAGATTATGGTCTCAATGCACATCCACTTAGCTATAAATATGTCTCTAGTTTCTCATTCTTTATGGCAGAGTAGTACACCATTTTACATTAAAAAAACCCACACATCTTCTTTATCTAATCTCCAGTTGATGAACAACTGGGCTGTTTCCAAGTTTTAGCTATTTCAAACTGCCAATATAAACATGGTTGTGCACATATCACTGTGGTATGATACTTTTAATTCTTTTGGGAAGATACCTAGCAAAGGAATAGCAAGGTCAAATGGGTCTTCTAATCCTAGTTGTCTGAGGCATCTCCATATTGATTTCTACAGTGGTTGCACCACTCTGCACTCCCACCAACAATGAAGAAGTTTCTCCCCACAACTCCCACCCCCAGCATTTGTTATTGATTGATTTCTTGATAGCAGCCATTATTTCTGGTGTGCGGTAGAATCTCAGTGTTATTTTCATCTGCATCTCTTGAATGACCTGTGATGTTGAACTTTTTTTCATATGTTTATTTGTTGCTTTTACTTCTTTGTCTGAGAAATATCTTTTTGGTGTTCCCAATATTTTTGATATGGGCTTCTTTTCCAATGCATGATTCTCAAATATATTCTTTTATTTTATAGGCCATCTCTCCACTCTGAGTTTTGCTAGTTTTGCTGTTTGAATTCTGTTTAGTTTGAGCGAGTCTTTTTTTCTAGATTTTTTTTTTTGAATGAGGATTGAACTCAGGACCTTGTTCTTGTGAGGCAGGCATTGAAACCACTGAACTAAATCCCTGGCTTTTTTCTTGTTTTGCCATTGTTGTCTATTCATTTCAATAATTTAAAGAATCATTGTCTAAATCAATATCATAGAGCTTTCATCTATGTTTCCTTCTAAAAGCTTTAAATTTCCTAGTTTAACATTTAAGTCATTAAACCCTTGTTAGTTACTTTTTGTATATGGTGTGAAAAGAAGATGTGAATTCATTCTTCTGAAGTGCATATCTATTTTCCACAGCACCATTTACTGAAGAAAGTGTTCTTTTCCCACTATGTCATTGACATCTTTGTCAAAATCAATTGCTCATGAATTGATGAACTGGTCCACCAATTTTTTCTCTCACTCTCACTCTCCCAAATTGTTTTTCATCTCCCTTTTTGTTCCTGTTGCTGCCCTTATTCGAGTTTCTTCTTTCTTTTTCTTTTCTTCTCTCTTTTTCCTTCTCTCAATTGTCATTAGTTTCAAAGAAAAGTGAGTACACTTAATAGCTTCCCTATTGCCTTGAGGTTCTTCTGTTCTTGTCTTTTTCTTTCATTCTGTCATTACCTCTTCTTTTCAACAGTTTCCTAGAGCTAGCATGATCTTTCTGTGTCCTCTGACCTCACTTCTAAACTTTCCCTATCCTTCTACCTACCTAACCCTCCCTCTCCAACTCCTTCTACATCCCCATCCCAAAGGGTAAAGTAACTATATTGAAGAGTTTATTCACTATAAATGTATGTTGGGCTGGTGCTTGATTTTGATTTAATTCACATGGTTAAAAGTGACAGATTAATAACTACCAGAAATTGTCATTTTCTAAGATGTAGTTAATGCTATTGTGTTGCTAATTATATCACTTGGGCTAAGATGTTGTTATTGATATGATCAGTTATCCTTTCTGGTATAATGAAAACAAGATTGCTCCAAAGTCATTAGAGACTCAAAACCTAAAGATCAGCTCTATCTGGAGGACAGCTCTGAGAAGAAATCATTTCATGAGAATTATAAATATAAGCAACAAAGATAAAATGAACAATAAAAATTAACCCAAGAATTAAACCAAGGATGGTAGCAAAAACAAAAGTAGAAATGACAAGACATTTAAACGAGGCAAAAACCAAGATTTCCAGCACACCAAAGAGAAATTCTAGGGGAAATGAGATGGAAAACTCTAATAATCAACCACATTAACATCTTGAACAGATAGCACAGGAAGTAACAAAACAGGTAAATGAGACTCCAGAAAAATTCAAATCAGAAATAATTTTCCAGATAACTACAGAGATGGTGAGCATATGGAAAGACATGATTAGAGACTCTAGAACAGAAAGAGCTAAAAACTAGATGACTTTAGGACCATGATAGAAGCCATGAATGCCCTGCATAATAAAGAAATGGAAACCATGCATGCCCAATGTAGGAAAGAAATTGAGTCCATGAAACAGAGTCAAACAGATATCCAAAAGATTAAAAACTCTATTATAAATGTACACAGCAGATTGAGCCAATCTCAAGACAGAATATCAGATATAGAAGACAGGATGCTGGTCAGTGACCATAAAAAGAGAGATCTCTAAAAATTAGTAGGGGATCATGAGAAATCAAACCAAGATCTCCTAGATGAAACAAAGCACAGTAATATAAGACTGATAGAAGTCCAGAAAAAAAGCAGAAGAAAGTAAAATGACAAAAAAACTGTTCACAGAATTAATGACAGAATACTTTCCAAACAGAGCAAAAGAATTGAAAATAATGATAAGTGAGACATATAGGACTCCAACTAGCCATGATCCAAAAAAACATACATCTAGACATATAATAATCAAGATCCTGGAAATCCAACAGAAGAGCAAAATACTACAAGGATTTAGAGAAAATAAGCAAGTCATATGCCAAGAAAAGCCCAACAGAATCACATCAGAGTTTTCAACAAAAATCCTCAAATCAAAGACAGTCTGGAGTGAGGTATTCCAAGCTCTAAAAGAAAACAACCTCCAACTTAGAATGATGTATCCTACAAAACTATCTTTTAAAATTGATGGGGAAATAAGATACTTTCATGAAAAAGACCACCTGACAGACTTCATGAGAACCAAACCAGCTCTCCAAACAATTCTAAATAATATCCCAGAAAAAGACAATTATGGTCACAATTTCATGAGACACAACAGAGCAAATCCATCAGGCAAAGCAAGAAATTAAAAGGAGAGGGGAGAAATAAAAAAGAGTCAACAGGAGGAAAATAACATGACAATAATAAGGCAATACATATCAGTTGTAAACATAAAGATTAATAGACTCAATTCATCAATGAAAAGAAATAGACTGGCAGAATCTATTAAGAAGGAAAGTCCAACAATGTGCTGTATACAAGAAACTCACGTCATTCAAACAGAAACTCATAGACTAAAAGTAGGAGGATGGAAAACAGTTCTCCATGCAACAGGAACCTGGCAAAAAGCACAGGTAGCTCTCCTATATACAGAAAAAATAAATTTCGCACCAAAACTAATTACAAGAAAGAAAGAAGGTCATTGCATCCTTGTAAAGGGAAAAATCCAAGAGGAAGGGATGACAAACAGAAATATATATGCACCAAGTATTAATGCCCCCAGGTATACAAAACCAATATTAAGGGACATGAAAATCCAAATAAGCACTAATACAATAGTACTGGGGGACATAAATACATCACTGTCACAAATAGATCATGTAGACAGAACATCAACAAATACTAGAAGTGAACCAAGCTTTTGAACAAATGAACTTAGTACAGGTCTACAGAGTGTTCCAACCCATAAAATCAGAATATATATTCTTTTCAGCTGCATGTGGTTCATTCTCCAAATCAGACCACATACTAGCTCATAGAACAAGTTTAAGTCAATACAAAGGGACTGAAGTTATCCCATGTATATTATCAGATCATAGTGCAATTAAACTGGAGATCAATAGCATAAGAACCTGCGAGAACTTCACAAACATCTGGAAATTGAGTAACGCAATCCTGAACAACCAATGGATCACAGAGGAAATTAAAGAAGAAATTATACAGTTTTTACAATTAAATGATAATGCCAATTCAACATACAGGAATCTATGGGACAGAATGAAAGCAGTTCTATGACAGAAATTCATAGCAGTGAATGCCCATACTAGGAAAACAGACTGAGGTCAAATAAACAACCTAAAGCAGAATCTTAACTTCCTAGAAAAAGAAGAGCAAGAAAAATCCAAAGCTCATATAAGGGAGGGAATTAAAAAGATCTGAGCAGAAATCAATGCAATGGAGACTAAGAGCATGAGCCAAAAAAAATCAATGAATTGAAGAGTTGGTTTTACAAAAGAACAAATAAAATTGATAAATTCTTAGCCAACCTTATCAAAAAAGGAAAGAAAAGCCTCAAATCTATGCAATTAGGAATGAAAAAGGTAAAGTCAAAACAGATCCAGCAGAAATCCAGAGCATCATAAATACCTACTTTGAAAACCTGTACTCTAATGAATTGAAAAACACAGAAAAAATGGACAGATTTCTAGATGCATATGAATTACCAAAGGTGAACCAAGAATATATAAAAATTCTAAACACCTCAATTACAATTGGTGAAATTGAAAACATAATTAAAACTTTACCAATAAAGAAAATTGCAGGTCTTGATGGCTTTACTGCTGATTTCTACCAGACATTAGGGAAGAAGTATTTCCACTACTCTTTAAAATGTTCAATGAAATTGAAAGGGAAGCAAGACTTCCTAATTCATTCCCAGAAGCAAGTGTTACTTTGATTCGAAAAGCAAGGAAAGACCCAACCAAAAATGAGAATTACGGGCCAATCCCCTTAATGAACATAGGTGCAAAAATCCTTAATTAGATATTGACAAAGAGAATACAGAGGTTGGTCAAGAAGATCACACAACCTGACCAAGTCTGATTTACCCAAGGATGCAAGGATGGTTCAACATACATAAATCAATAATTTTAATACACTATATTAACAGAATCAAGGAAAAATACATATGATCATCTCAATAGATGCAGAAAAATCATTCAACAAATACATTCTGTCTTTTAAAAAAAGTCCTTTCTCTCCCTTCCATTCCACCACCCTTGTTTCCCTTCTCATTTGAACATATTTTTCCCACTTTCCAATATCTAGCCTCTAAAAGAATAATTCACTGTTGTTCCAAATGTATCTCTGTTTTACCCTTGTAAACGTACTTTAGTTGATTATCTCTAGAGTAGATGTATCAAATGAGATGACTAGCTCAAAAATCAATTATTAAACAAGACTGATAAGATTGAGTTTCTCATAGGTGAGAAATGTTGAGTTCCTCTGCCTCAAATGTCAGTACTGTTACCAATGAAGTACATTCTTCCAAAATATAGACATAAGGCTGGGTACTAATTAAGCAGTGACCAATCAAATTATTTAAATATCGAATGGTCAAAAATTACTTATTTTCCCTTAATGTGTATAAGAAAATATAACAGAAAATATAAAAGTGACAATTTTATCAAATATATTCAATAATTTTTCTGTGTATGGCATATCTTAATGCATTTAATACACAACACAATGTTACAATCTGGACAGTAGAATCTAGTCTCTGAATTCTTCTTACTTTAATATCTTTCTTTGAACAATGCATTTTACACTGTTCAGTTGGCCTTTCCTATTTTTTTCTGTGAGTGACAGAATTTCAATTAATTGTCTACACATGATATGTAATGGTGAAGACATTGATAATGGACATATTGGTTAGCAAATTGCTATCCAGTGTTTTTCAATTATTTTGTGTATTGGACCTAACCATTTACAGTTTTGTAAATGAATTTTTAAATCTCCTTGTTTTGAATAAATAAAAAACAATTTTCATATTATTTGGCCCAGAGGTGCACAAATAATTTATAATAATATTTTCCTCACTTTCTGAGTGGAGGACAGCTTGTTACATGATGATTAACTCTGTGAATACCATGAATAAAATTATTATAATCATTGGGCACTATTGAATTTTTAAAGTTTTACTTCTTTCAAGTCTACAATTTCTATATTATGAAGAGTTGATAATAAGGAGAAGTATTTTGTCTTCCCATTTCACAACACAGACTTTTTCTCTCTGCTCCATTAACATTTCTTCCTCTTAAAGAGGAATTTAAAATTTAAAATTTTTTCTTTTGCAGATATTTTGGCACTTACTTCCTATTCAGTCTCAGTGACCCAAATGTATTTTGTATTGTAAAAGACTATCCTTGAGTTCTGGGGAAGTATAAAACTTACAGCTTATGTACTTATGACAAGAGTTTTCAAAAGTTGTAGCACAAGATTTTGTTATTTTTCACAATTAAAATAAACTAGCACTAGTGAAAAAAATAACCAGAACTTATTATTACATTTCACCACAAACAAATATCAAAGGCAAACACAACATTCTAAATAAACAAGTATGCTGAAATAATTGATAGAAGTCAACAGACATACAAGTATATCTCATGCAAACAGGAGTCGAGTGGTTGAAACATCACCTGTCACAGGATCACTCGGGACAGTCAGTAAGTAAATGAATGCACTATCCAAGTGACACTTGGGGTAAACAGTTAAGTATGTAACTAATTCCTTTTATTTTTAGAAAACATTTGCTTTTTTCAAAAGCTGTCCAAGCAATATAAAGGCACAAAATCTAACAGATGTCTCATAATTTCATCTCATGTGTCTCACAGATGATCCAGGCCTACAGCTGAACCTTTGGGGCTCTTCCTATCCATGTATGTGGTCATGATTCTTTTTTTTTTTTTTTTTTGGATTAAATTCTTTTATTGGTACATTGTAGGTATAAAACACAATAACATTTCACATTGGGAATTGTACCTTTATATAATGCATCTTGGTTCTTATTTTTTCCCATTCCAAGCCCTCCCTTCACACCCTCCACCCTTCCCTATTTACAAAGACTTTATTTCCATTTTTTCCATTTCTCATCAATTTTTCCTTTCCTATCATTTTTCCCTTTCTCTTCTTTCTTTCCCCTGCCCATCCCGCTACCTGTACCCCTTTGGACCTTTTCTTCCTATTTTACATTATCCATTATTCATTCTAATAATTGGTACACTTTAGGTATACAATATAATGACATTCATCATTGGAAATTTGCACCTTTACATAGTCTCTCTTGATTCTTATTTTTCACACTTGCCCAGCCCTCCCTTCAACCCCTCAAGTCCTCCCTATTTACAAAGATTTTGTTCCTATTTTTCCATTTTCTCATATTAATCCCATTCCCTTCTCTCCTTTCCCCTAGCCCTCCCACTTCTTTCCCCTTTGCCCCTTTTCTTCCGATTTCACATTACCTATTATACATTTAGCCTTTATTTACACTTTCAGTTTCTCACACCAGAGAAAATATTCGGTATTTACATACGTATGTCCTACTTATTTCACTTAAGACTATCGCCTCAATGTGCATCCACTTAGTTATAAATGTCTCTAATTTCTCATTTTTTATGGCTGAGTAGTACTCCATTTTATTAAAAAAAAAACCCACATTTTCTTTATCCAGTCTCCAGTTGATGGGCATTTGGGCTGTTTCCAAGTTTTAGCTATGACAAACTGCGCTGCTATGAACATAGGTGCACATATATCACTGTGGTATGATTCATTTAATTCTTTGGGGAAGATCCCTAACAGTGGAATAGTGAGGTCAAATGGGACTTCCAGTCCTAGTTCTTTGAGGTATCTCCATACTGATTTCCACAGTGATTGCACCAGTTTACATTCCCACCAGCAATGGAGCAGGGATCCTCTTTCCTCACAGCCCTGCCAGCATTTGTTATTGGTTGATTTCATGATAGCAGCCATTCTTTCTGGAGTGAAGTGGAATCTCAGCATTGTTTTCATTTGCATCTCTTGAATGACCAGTGATGTTGAACATTTTTTCATGTATTTATTTGCTATTTCTACTTCTTTTTCTGAGAAATGTCTGTTCATTTCAGCTTCCCATTTTTGGATTGGGTCTTTAAATTTGGGAGGTCTGATCTTTTTAAGTTCTTCATAGATTCGAGATAGTAGACCTTTGTCTGAGGAAGAGCAGGTGAAGATTTTTTCCCACATTGTAGGTTGTCTCTTGACAGTGCAGGTGATTTCTCTTGCTGTGCAGAAGCATTTTAATAAGAAGAGATCCCATTTGTTGATTATTTGTGCTAGTTCATGAGCAACTGAGTTTTTGTTCATAAAATCTTCTCCTACACGGATGTCTTCAAGTGTTCTACCTAGCCTCTGCTCCAACTGGTTCAGAGTTTCTATTTTAGTATTCAGATCTTTAATCCATTTTGATTTTAGTTTAGTGCATGGTGAGAGATACAGGTCTAGTTTTAGTCTTTGGCAAGTTGAAGCCCAATTTTTCTGGCACCATTTATTAAAGAGGCTATCTTTCCTCCAGTGAGGGTGTTTGGCTCCTTTATCAAAGATGAGATGGCTGAGTGTGTCTGGCATTGTTTCTGCATCTTCTAACCTGTTCCACTGGTCCTCAAGTCTCTTTGTTTTCCAGTACCATGCTGTGTTTAATCACAGTAGCTTTGTAGTAGAGTTGCAGGTTGGGGATTGTGATACCCCCTGCCATGTCTCTGTTACCTAGAATTGCTTTTGCTATTCTGGGTCTCTTCTTGCTCCAAATGAATTTTTGGATTGTTTTCTTGAGGTCTATGAAGTATGCTGCTGGGATCTCAATTGGAATTGCATTAAATCTATATAGCAGTTATCGAAGTATGGCCATTTTGACTATATTAATCCTTTCTACCCAGGAGCATGGGATGTCTGTCCATTTTCTGATATAATCTTCAATCTCTCTTTTCAGAGTGCCATAGTTTTCAGAGAAGAGGTCTTTGATTTCTTTTGTTAGGTTGATTCCTAGGTATTTCAGTTTTTTGGATGCTATTGTGAAAGGAATTATTTGCCCTATTTCTATCTCAGTGAGTCTGTCATTGGTGTAGAGGATAGCTATTGATTTTTGTGTGTTGACCTTGTAACCAGCTACTTGACTGAATTTGTTTATTAAGTCTAGAAGTCTTTTGGTGGAGTTCTTGGGGTCTTCTATATAGAGTATCATGTCATCTGTAAATAATGACAATTTGACTTCTTCATTACCTATCTTTATTCCTTTTATGTCTTTCTCTTGTCTAATTGCCGTGGCTAATGTTTGCAAAACTATATTGAACAAGAGTGGTGATAGTGGACATCGTTGTCTTGTTCCTGATTTGAGTGTGAAGGATTTCAGTTTTTGACCATTTAGTATGATATTGACTGTTAGTTTTTCATAGATGTCTTCTCTCAGTTTGAGGTAGAGACCATCTATTCCAATTTTTGTAGGGTTTTTATCATAAATGCATGTTGGATTGTGTCAAATGCTTTTTCTGCATCTATGGAGATAATCATATGGTTTTTGTTCTTGGCTCAATTGATATAGTGTATTACATTGATTGATTTGTGTATATTGAATCATCCCTGCATCCCTGGGATGAATCCCACTTGATCAGGGTGTACGATCTTCTTGATGGTCTTCTGCATTCTGTTTCCATTATCTTATTAAGGATTTTTGCATCTATGTTCATGAGTGAAATTGGCCTGTAGTTCTCTTTTTCAGTTGAGTCTTTCTCTGCTTTGGGGATCAAGGTGATGCTTGCTTCCAGGAATGAATTTGGGAGTGTTGCTTCCCTTTCAATTTCACTGAAGAGTTTAAACAGTAGTGGCAGCAGTTCCTCTCTAAATGTCTTGTAGAATTCAGCAGTGAAGCCATCAGGGCCTGGGCTTTCCTCAGTGATAAGTTTTTAATTACATTTTCAATTTCATTGGTTGATATTGGGTTGTTCAGAATTTTTAGGTCTTCTTCATTCAACTTTGGTAATTCATATATATCTAGGAATCTGTCCATACCTTCTGTGTTGTCCATCTTATTGGTGTATAGGTTCTGGAAGTAGGTATTGATGATCCTCTGAATTTCTGCTGGGTCTGTTGTAATTTCACCCTTTTCATTCCTAATTGCATGGATTTGGGCCTTTTCTTTCCTTTTTCTGGCAAAGTTGGCTAAACGTTTATCAATTTTGTTGATTCTTTTGAAGAACCAACTCTTGGCTTCATTGATTTTTTTGTATCATTCTCTTAGTCTCCATTGCATTGATTTCTCCTCTGATCTTTATAATTTCTTCCCTTGTATGAGCTTTGGGGTTGTCCTGCTCTTCTTTTTGTAGAAGCTTGAGTTTCAGCATCAGGTTGTTTAATTGGGCTCATTCTGTTTTCCTAATATGTGTATTCACTGATATGAATTTCCCTCATAAGACTGCTTTCATTTTGCCCCATATATTCTGATATGTTGTATTGTCATTGTCATTTAATTGAAGGAACTGTCGGATTTCTTCTTTAATTTTCTCTGTGACTCATTGGTTATTCAGAAGTGTGTTACTCAATTTCCACGTGTTTATGAAATGTTTTGAGTTTCTTTTGCTACGGATCTCCAATTTCATCACACTATGGTCTGATAATATACAGGGGATAACTTCAATTCCTTTGCACTTTCTTAAACATGTTCTATGTGTGAGTATGTGGTCTATCTTTGAGAATGACCCATGTGCAGCTGAGCAGAATATGTATTCTGATTTTGTGGGGTGGAAGACTCTGTACACATCTGTTAAGTTCATTTGTTCAAGAGTTCGATTGAGTTCTAGTATTTCATTACTTATTGTTAGTCTAGTTGATCTATCTATTTGTGACAGTGGGGTGTTGAGGTCCCCCACTACAATTGTATTAGTCTATATATGACTTTTCATTTCCGTTAGTATTTGTTTTATATAGTTGGGTGCACTAGTGTTTGGTGCATAGATATTTTTGATTGTCATCTCTTCCTCTTGGATTCTTCCCTTTACAAGGATGTAGTGTCCTCCTTTGTCTCTCTTAATCAGTGTTGGTTTGAAATCTACTTTATCTGCCAAGAGGATAGCTACTCCTGCTTTTTTTCACATTCCTGTCACATGGAGTATTGTTTTCCACCCATTTAACCTTCAGTCTATGAGTTTCCTTTTGAATTAAGTGTGTTTCTTGTATGCAGCATATTGTTGGAGTTTGCTTCTTGACCCATTCTGCCAGTGTATTTCTTTGGATTGGTGAATTGAGACCATTAACATTGATGGTTATAACTGAAGCGTATTTACTTGTCATTGCCATGACTTTTTCTTTTTGTTGAGTTCTCCCCATTTACATTTAATTTCTTGTCATGCCAGATGGCTTCATTCTGCTTTGCTTCCTGGGGTTGTGATCCTCAATATCTGATCCTAGGATACTGTGTAAAATTCTTTGGAGTGCTGGTTTGGTATTCACAAAGTTCCTAAGGTGCTCTTTGTCATGAAAGTATCTTATTTCTCCATCCATTTTGAAAGCTAGTTTTGCAGGGTACATCAATCTGGGTTGGAGGCTGTTTTCTTTTAGGTCTTGGAATTTGTCATTCCAAGCTCTTCTTGCCTTGATGGTTTGTGTTGAGAAGTCTGCTGTGATTCTGATGGGCTTTCCTTTGTATGTGATTTGTTTCTTTTCTCTAAGTGCTTATAGAACTTTGTTCTTCTGTTGAGTTTCTGGAATCTTAACAGTTATATGCCTATGTGTAGATTTTTTTTGATCAAGGCTATTTGGAGTCCTATATGCCTCACTTATTTGTATGTCAAGCTATTTTCCCCTGCTTGGGAAGTTTTCTGCCATTATTTCTGTGAAGAGATTTTTTATGTCATCTCCACTCTCTCCTGTTTCTTCATTGAGCCCAATCAGTCTTATGTTATTCTTCTTTGCATCATCTAGCAGCTGCTGGATTGATTTCTCATGTTCCCTTATAACTTTGAAGCAATTTTTCTTTTCCTGGTCACTAATTGCAATCTTATCTTCTATATCTGAAATTCTGTCCTCACATTGGCTCATTCTGCTGTGTAGGCTTTCAATGGAGTTTTTCATGTCCTGGAAATCTATTTGCATCTGTTTTATGGATTCCATTTGTTTCTTATGTTGGGATTCCATCATGTTCCTGAGCTCCTCTCTAGATTTATTAATCATGTCTTGCACTAGGGTCACAATTTCTCCTGTTACCTTAGAAATTATTTCTGATTTCAGTTGTTCCAGATCCCCTTTTGTTGCCAGTTCAGTGGGTCCAGATGGTTATCAGAATGTTCCATCTCATTTCCCTTTGGGGTTGCAGTAGGTGATCTGAAAGTCTGGTTTTCAGACTTATTTACATGTTTTCTCATTCCGACTGGGGCAGGGCCTGGTAGTGCCTGCATGGATTACCTCCTCTGAGCTGGGTGAGGTGAGACAGGGGCCACCAGCAGTGGTAGGGATGTTGACCTAAAATCTCTTTCCTTTGGGCTGGGATCAGTGGGAGAGATGATGGCCGGCAAGCCCCTTCCTCTGGGCCAGGAGCAGCAGGACAGAAGATGGCCCAAAAGCCCTTTCCTCTCAGCTTGGAGCAGCAGGAGGGATGGTGACCAGGAAGCCCCTTCCTCTGGACCAGGAGCAGTTGGACAACAACTCAGATGCCCCTACCTTTGGCCTGGGAACAGCGGGACTCAGTACCTAGTTCTGGTGGTCTGGTGGCCTCTGTGTCTTTGTAGTGTGGATCCAGGTGTCTGCCTGTCTGCAGCAGGGTGATTCAGTGTCTTACACATGACTCAGAACCTCGGTAGGGCATGCACAGACTTTCCTGTGTGCCACAGGCTGATTCGGCTTGTTCTGTGCAACTCAGGACCTCATTTCCTTTATTCTATAATGCATCATTTTGTTTTTGCCATTGTATAACTATAGATATGTATTTAGAGAAGATTGGCACATTCTTTCATTTAAGATTCCCTAGATTTACCTTTATCCTAGACCATAGGAGGATTTACAAACAAAAGTCTTTGTTTAACACTGAATAGACCCATATTTGTTTCACTCTAAGTGAGTATGAACACTGTGGCTCTAAAGACTGGTACTTCCCAATCTACACTTTCATCTCTATTAGGAATCTCCTAGTACAACTGGAAATGAGGTAAAATAGCTCTCGTATGTGTTTGTAGTATGCACACATTTGTTTTGTATCTTCATTCAAGAGCTAAATCACTTTGTTTTCCAAACATTAGAGCAAAATTTTCATAAGTATGAAAACTGTATACATAACAAGAAGAGTGCAATATCATGAATGTGGCTTTAGCATTTTACACCATTCCAGGCTTGAGCATCCTCTGACAATTTAATCCATGAGTAAGCCTTCTATTTGTATAAAGATAGAGGCTTTATTTGAAAAGAAAGACACAGTAACTAAATATTTAAGTTCCAAACATCTTTGAGGTGCACATATGTTGTGATCATGAGTGGTAGTCTCCATATTTCCATCAAGCAGTAAGAACAGATAGAAGTGGATAGAGATTACAGGTAGTAGCAGGTCACTGGAAAATGTCTTACATGTTAAAGTCCTGTCTCTCATCCAAATTTACAGTCTGCTGTAATGCAAAATGAAATTTTTCCACCATTAGTGATACAATGGTCATTACTAGAATTATAGAACAGATATTACTGACTATAAATCTGAAGAGTAATATGATATATTTGATAGGGGCAATTTTCAGAAATAGAAGTGGACAAAAATATAAGAGCAATACTGATTATACATCAGTTGTTGGAGTTCAAACAAATGACCTCCATCTACATCATATCTGGTAATTTTTACTGCACAACATGAATAAAGGCATAAGGGTTTTGAAGAGATATTACTATCATAGTTATATATTAACAAATTATATCATATCCTCTTATCTATCAGAGCAGTGCATCAGTGAAAACATTTGAAATAGCTGTATTGCCTTTGCAGAGAGAAATAAAACTACATGTGAGTGTAAACTACTATATTTTTGGACAATATGAGCTTATTGTAAACTAATTAGAATAGCATCAGTTAATTTTAATGTAAGTTTTTAAGAAAACTCCTTATGGACACTAAATCTCATGGCAATCCTCCTGCCTCAACCCCCCAAGTGCTGGGTTTATAGGCATCTGACACCATGCTTGGTGCATAAGTCTATATTGATGTATATTGAGACTTTGAAAGTAAACATTCTCACACAATTATTTTTCCCATTTTAGACCCCCACTCCAGGCTTCCCATGAAGCTGTCCACGACCTGTACTATTTTTTAAACCTTTCTCTTATATTTCATCAAGAGAGATCAACCTTTTTCTTTTAGACCTATATCTCTTTCCATGCACTAAACTAAAATTGAAATGGATCAAAGATCTAAATATTAGAACAGGAACATTAAACTAGCTGGAAGAGAGGGTAGGTAGAACTCCTGAAGACACTGGTGTGCATGGTGACACCATGCACAAAGCCACAATCACATGGAAACTAATACAAAGAATAAAAATGGGATCTCATTTTATTAAATAGCTTCTGAGCTACAAGAGAAAAAAACAACAGTGTAAAGAGACAACCCACAATGTGGGAAAAATTTTTCACCAGCTGTTTCTCAGACAAAAGTCTACTATCTATAATATATAGAGAACTTACAAAAATCAGACCTCCTAAATTTAAAGATCCAATCCAAAACTGGACATATGAAAGGAAGAGACATTTCTCAGGCAAACAATTAGATACACCAAATAAACATATGAGAAAATGTTCAACATCATTCATCATTTGAGGGATACAGATGAACACAATGCTGAGATTCCACCAAACTCCCCAAAGAATGGATGCTATCATGAAATCAACTATACTGGCTGGGCTGTGGGGATAAAGGAACACTTCTTCACTGTTCGTGGGAGTGTAAACTGGTGCAACCACTGGAAATCTGTATGTAGATACCCCAACAAATTGAATAAAATGTTCTATTTGACACAGCTGTTCCTCTGCTGGGTATCTTCCCCCCAAAATTAAAAGAATCATACCACAGTGATATATGTGCACCCATGTTCATAGCAGCAAAATTTGAAATAGCTAAAATTTGGGAGCAACCCAATTGCCCATCAACCGGAGACTGGATAAAGAAATTGTAGTATTTTTAATGGAGTACTCCTCAGCAATAAAGAATGTTAAACTAGAGACATTTATAGCTAAATAGATGCACAGTGAGGCCACACTCAAGTGAAATAAATAGGACACACATGTACGAATACTGAATAGTTCCTCTGGTGTGAGAAACTAAAAGTGTAAATAGGATCAAAATGTATAACAGATAATGTGAAATAGGTAGAAAATGTCCAAAATGGAAGACAAACAGCAATGGGCAGGGAAAAGGAAAGAAGGGAAAGTAATAAATATGAGATAAGGAAAAAACAAAAACAACATCTGGGGCTGAAGATAGCGCAGGCGCATTGGGAAAAATAAGAACAATCCTGTAAAGGTACAAATGCCCAGTGATAAATGACATCATATTCATCATGATATGATGAATGCCATCATATCTAAAATGGACCAATAAACTTAATGGGGAAAAAAGAGCAATCAACTCATGGTTTCATTTCATTCCTGCTTAGGAATTTAGGAGAATTTAATGTTTCTCAGACAAAACTGTGGTTTAGAACTCTAAAGCTCTGCTGAAAACTTTGTGATGGTTTGCAATAAACCTCCCCAGAAAACAAAAAACAGAAACAAACAAAAATTACTCATGGATCAGACATGGAGAATGACAATTTAATTTTGAATCCTGTATCTATTCCTCATTATTTCTGTGACCTACTGCAGATTATTTCCATCTCTGCAATTCATCGTTGACACCTGGGTTGATTTCTAGTTGAGATAAGTACATAGAGAACTTATCACACAGACAATAAACTCTTCTCTTATTATTAATAGGAGTTTTTTTAAGTGTTGGGAAATACTCTAAGGTAGTGTTTCTCAACTCCAAGTTAAGAAAGGGTCATTAAGACTATCAAATGAATTTATTCCTATTAGATGGGTTTTAAATTGGGTAGAGCTCCTGAGTACTTAAAGATATTCCCAGATAAATACGTTGAAAATCTAGACAAAAATACCCTATCTGTGCAGTCTTAAAGATTTTTTTTGGTACTAGGAATGGAACTCAGGACCTTGCATTTGCCAAGCAGGCATGGTGCCACTGAGCTAAATCCCTGGGCCTATCTTGAAGATTTTTTGAAATACCTTTTTGCAAAAGCCGGATGAGGTAAGAATTTCTTTTCTCCAATTACAAATGAGGAAGCAGCACAGGTGTGTTACATTTTTTTTTAGTTTTCAATTTTCATTTTCTTCAATTGAATCATCATGTGACCTGAGTTGTAAACATGCTTTTTCCTACATCTCACTGTGGAAAGACTGTAATCCATGTGTCGGATAGGGATGATGTGACTGTTAACTAAGCATGAGAAAGTTAGGACTGAAACCTGGAATTTTGATCTTATCTCAGTGCTAAAATGTTCAACTATAAATGAGAAGTTTTATGAACAGAAAAATGATGAAGCAGCATTTCCAGTCTAATATAGTATAGAGAAGAAAAGACCAAAGAAAATGTATTCATTTTCACACCACATATTTTGTTGAGGACAGATGAGTTTGATACAAACTAACTTGTAAAAATATAAAAAATTTCAAAGATGTAATTATACTTTATTACTTTTTAATCAGGTAGATGCAATGTACACTAATGACTCATATGTGATGAGTGATGTCATATGACTATGTGATTGATAGTGAGATACATATTTAAAGTCCATGGAAGCCAAGGATGAGTTGTGTATATTGCATAACAAAGAAACAAAATTTGTATGAGGACCTACATTCACAAAAGAAGGAAGTCATAAATTCAAGGAATAATAAAATTCCTAGAAGATAACTGGAGCATAACAATGTCCTCTGATCATGAACCATCCACTTTAGTTTAGTCCTCAGATAGCACAGTTACAAATTTGCTGTCTTCAATTTCACATCCTGCTACATAACAGAATCATAAGGAAGTGGTGGAAATTGGGAAGGTGAGGTAGTATCTCTAAGACTCAGCATTTTTGTTAGAGGTGATTTTTTAGTGCAGACAAATATAATGAGGGAGGATTAAAATAGATCATAGACACCCCTCATGATGTTGAGGTAGTAATTGCATAATATAAGGTTAACATTAATTACAAGGTTAAACTCTATACGATTTACCTAAATTATCTTGGGATCTTAAGTTACCATTTTCCTATTTCTGTGAGGAGTAATTTCATTTATGTCCTCACATAAGTATGTACTGTATATTGGAAGAAAACCACCTAATGCTCTTTCCTTTCTATTACCAGGTGAACAATAACTTGCTTGGCACAGAGGAGACATCAAAAATAAAAAGGTCCATTAAAAAGTGAATCAGTTCTTCCTTGGTTCAAAATATTGGCCACGGTCTTTGTGGCTTCAACACACTTGGTGCTTTACTGTCTATACATTAATCAGTATTTGGACTATCCTGTACAACTAAAGATAGCATCAAAGGTGATATTTCAAATGTCTTTGACATTTAGATCTGAGACACACAGCCTTACATGTTTCTATTTTAACATTGGCATTATTATCAGCAGTAATAAAAGGTCATGTTAGTGGTGTGTGTTGTAAATGCTAGGAAATATTCTCAACAGTGTTTCTCACTGTTTAAGGAAGGATCACCAAGAACTTGGTTGGATGTCCTCTAAATTGTGTGGATATTTCTCCTCTTTAGGAGGACTTTTTTGTATAATATTCAGTATTGTTTTTATTAACACATATTAATTGTGGATATTAATAGGATTCAGAGTGATATTTAGCAACACGTATAGAATCTGCATTTTTCAAGTCCAGGAACCCTTATTCTACCCCAAACATCTTTCCCAGAGCTTCTACCCAGCTAAATTCAGGATAAGTTTGTTCACATATGAGGCAGAACATGCAATACTAAGCTTTCTGTGTCTGGATTTTACTTTGAAAGAGTCATGGGAATTTTATTTCTATTGATTATTGTGATAAAATATACATTAAAATACCATATTCACCATTTCCAAGTCATAGTTCAATGACATAAATGACATTTAACTTTGTTGTGTGTGGATCCATCAATGTCATCCATCATCCATAAACTTTTCACCCTCAGAGTTTGAATGTTTAAACAATTTTAAAATATTTTCATACTCACCTCCCCCAACACTAGTTACTTCAATTCTAGTAGGAAATAGTGCAGGGTTAGTCATCACACTATAAAAATAACATTAATGGTGAGGCATCATTTACACATCTAGATGTTTACTCTTCTTGTTTTTCCAAACTACATTGCAAATGATTCCCACAGGCCATGGAATTAAACTGTTCTGCTGTGGATGCTCTGCATGACATTTTTCATGTGCCTGTTCCACAGGCTGTGGATGAAGGGATTCAGCATTGGAGTCATGGCAGCGTACATCTCTGAAGCCACCATACCATTTTGGGGTGAAGATACAAGTGAAGCCATGTACCCTCTAAAGCCTGTGGCATAAAATAAACAAGCAACTGACAAGTGAGACTCACAGGTGGAGAAGGCTTTATACTTCCCATCTGATGATGGGATTTTTAAAATGGTAGAACTTATTTTAAAAGATGAAAGGGGCTGGGGATTTAGCTCAGTGGTTTCACCACCTGCTGTGCAAGAACAAGGACCTGAGTTTGATCCCTGGTACCCTCCCCCCCAAAAAGATGAAAAAAATATCCACAAGATAGGAAGGAAAACAACAAGGGCAACAACAAAGTTTCTGACTAGCTTACTGATAAGAGTATCAGAACAGGCAAGAATAAAATGTTGTGCTATATCACAGAAGAAAATCATTTCTACATCCTTGAAATACGTAAATTGTAAACCAGTAAAATTGTGCAGGAGTGAGTGGAAGAGACTAACTAATACAATCAGCATTAAGAGAAGACATAGGCATCCACTCATGAAGACTGAATAATGCAGGGGGTGACAGATGGCCTGTCACCTATGACAAACCTGTCATAGGCCATCACAGCCAGAAGCATGGCATCCAGACATTCAAAAAAAGAAAAAGACATCTGTGTCAGGTAGCCCCCATAGGAGATGACCCTGGAGTGAGTTAGGATGTCCAAAATCACCTTTGGGACCATGGTGGAGATGAAAGAGATGTCATTGAGAGACAGGTTGGAGAGGAAGATGTACATGGGAGTGTGGAGGTGGAAGTCAGAGATGATGGCCACAATGATGAGCAGAATCCCAAGCACTGTGACCAGGTACATGAACAGGAATAAAGCAAAGAAGAGGGGCTGCAAATCTGGATCATCTGAGAAGCCCAATGATGGAATTCTGAGACTCTTGTTAGATTATGTGCTTGTGTATTGCTTGGACAACTTTTGAAATAGAAACTGGTTAGAATAAAAAGGAAAGTAATTTGTACTCATTGTGTATTTTGAATTTTAATATTCCCAAGCACTCAAATGTGATTTCCATATCCCTTTAGTAATATTTCTCTATTGTGACTAATCAAATCTTCTTTGTAGCCTTCCATGATTGTTTCCTGTGTTGACACCCTCCATATATGTCTATCTGAGTGAGACTTGGATGTGAAGTATCAGAAGACAAAAACATTATTCAGAACAAGACAATGATCACAATAAATACAACCCACTCTATTAAGAAAAGTAGAGAATAGGAAATATCCCTCCCTTTAAAAAAAAAATCATGTTCCTTAAAGAAAATTAAAAAGCTGTCAAATATACTTCATTTTATTCTAAAAATGGAAGATTCCTTTCAGTAAAATCACTATGAATACTGTAAGAGAACTAGGACTACATTACTGAAACATTAAAGTCATTAGTTCATAATAGGAAAACATTGTTAGGAGATAATGTCTCAGGAGTTTTGCATCATTCTTGCATTTTCTGGGTATAGTCTTTTGTGAAGTGTGTATTCAAATTTTGTTTCCCTTTAAAAAATTACTTATACTTGTGTGTGCACTTCAAGTTTTGAAAATTACAGCTTCCTTATGGACACATAACTATATGATATTACTGACCACAAATGTGATATTAATGGTTGCTAGAGTGGTCAGTGGTTAAAGAAGAATAAATTGTTAAGAAATTGGTCTCCACATTTATACCTAAATGGATGGACCTTGAGACCATGTTCTTAAGTGAAATGAGTGGGACATGTGTAAATTATGATTTATTTCTCTGATGTGAGAAACTGAAAGTGTAAATGAGGAACAAAATATATAATAGTTATTGTGAAATAGGAAGAAAAAGTTCAAAGGGGCAGGGGAACTATGGAGAGGAGGAAGGGAAAAGGAAAGAAGGGAAAGAAAAAAAGTAGAAAATAAGGAAAATGGAAACAAAGCTTTTGTAAATAGGGAGAAGTGGAGAGCTGGAAGGAAGGGCAGGGGAATGGGAGAAATAGGAACCAAGATGTATCATGTACAGGTACCTATCCCCAAGGATGAATGTGATAATGATGTATACCTAAAATGTACTTAATGAAAAAACTTAATGAATTAAAAGAAAAGATATTGTTCTTCACCAAAAGATTCTTAGAAGTAATAAACAAATTCAGTAATATAACAGGTTACAATGTCAAACACAAAAATGATTTCATACATAAATAATGAACCCACTGAGAAAAAAATCAAGAAAACAAAACCACTCACAAGAGCATAAAAAATAAATCAGAAATCTAGGAATTAACCTAACTAAGGAAGGGAAATACCTGTAAAATAAAAACTACAGTACTCTGAAAAGACATTGAAGAGGGCATCATAAAATGGAAAGATATCCGCTGCTCATGGATAGGACAGAACCAACATTATCAAATTGGTTATATTATCAAAAATGATATGGGGGGACCGGGGATTTAGCTCAGTGGTTTCGCTGCCTGCTGCACAAGCACAAGGACCTGGGTTCGATCCCCGGTACCAAAAAAAAAATGATATGGGGATTTAATGCAATTCCAATAAAGATGCCAGCATTTTTCATAGAACTACTAAAAACAATCCTAAAATTTATATGGAGCCAGAAAAGACTCAGAGTAGCTAAAGCATTATTGAGTTTTAACAGCCTGTTGATGTTGTGCCTGTTTGTTCTGATATTCAATACAATGACTACTATGCTTTTGAGTAATTGAATACTGGGGATGTGATTAAAAGAAGTCTATGGCCCATATATTCATGATATCAACACAAGAAACACTGTTATAAATTTTCTGTACTACTGTGGGGCAGGATGGAGAGCCCCAAGGATGCTGAATCTCCACTGATTACAGCCAATTACTATGAACAAATGAAAAGTCTGTTCAATGTCTAGTGGAGATTTCTTTTATTTTGTACCAGGGATCAAACTCAGGGCCTTGGGCTTGCACAGCAGGCGGCAAAACCACTCAGCTAAATCCCTGGCCCAAGTGGAGATTTCTATATATCAACACCTCCTTTGTGCCCAGCAAGGTACGAATTGATACTAATAGAAATGAAAAAGAGCTCATTGTTTCTTGCCAATTACATGGCTACACTGTTTTGTAAGGACAAAAATGAACTTTCTCATGTGAGACATTATGTCACACCTGATTATAAGGTATTGTGGTTGAATGGTAACTTTATTATTAATATTTACATTTTATTTTTCCTTATTTTATAATATTCACCACCTTTAATTTCATGAGGCTCCTCTGTTCATGAGGCTCTTTGTTTAATCTTTCCTTCCTGAACTTGTCTCAAACAGAAATCCCTCACTTGCCAATGCTTCTTCCCAAAGATGGTAACAACCAGCTCTATACTTTACAAACAAACAAAGGCTTGAAAAGGAGGGAAAAATAAGTTTTCAGTTCTAGAGTCTTTTACACCATATCACTCATTTTTACCCACTCTCAGAGAGGAAAAGAAGATATAGAAAAGTCTCAATCCCACCTAATTCTCAGGCACATTCTTAAACTATCCAATTTCCTGAGTAAGAATGAATTAAAATCCTAGCCAAAGTCACCTGTTGTGATTAAGAGGAATGATGACAGGAATGTGTGATGGTGTGAACAGTTGTAATATTATCCTGGAATGGAGGGAAGGAAGAGAGACCAATGTTGAACAGTTATGTGCCTATTCTTTCTGTGAAACTTGACTGTGGTCTACAGGTCTCATGTAGGGGTGCAGCTGAGCCACCAAATGCTCTGTTCAGCTCTGCTCTACCAGGAACCACCAAAGAGATGAGCACAGTGAGCAAGGTGGTCTTCCTTGACTGACAGGTATAGGAAGTGTTATTTGAATTGTCAAGGCTCCAACATGACAGAATAGTCATAGCAAAATGCCTGAAACAGCAATCAGACTGTCTAATTGAAACTTGGTTTAGCCTTTCTCATCTAAAAATGTAAAGCAAGTTATTTAAAAAGCTACTAATTTAGGTAAAGTAATAATAATGTGGGAAATGTGTAACAAGAGAAAATCCAGATAAATCCAATAAAATGAGGTACACATTACGTGCAGCTCAGTGATGGGCTACTAGAAAACTGTCTCTAATGATTCAGATGTAGCTAATGTAGTCTTCATCATCTTTGCAACCATTGCATACTTGATCCATTTGGAGGCTTACAGAACAGTTTTGAGGGGCCCATTTTCTCCGGAAATATGTGTGCTGCTTATTGGAAGTGGATCTAATGGGGGAAGGCAAGGAAAACTTTGGAAGAGATGTCCATGACCCTCACACTAAGATAGGTGCATGGTCAACATAGATTCATAGAACATAGGTTCACAGGCCACATGATAGAAATTGTTCACCTTATTGGCCTCCATCATGGCTACCAAAATGCCTGTTATTCCTGAAGACAAGGAAATGGTGCTTCTGCTAGACCCTTCTGCATCCACTATCTCCTCAGCACTTACTGCATACTGCTGTGTCTCTGCCTGGTTCTGACTGAGGGATGAGAGTCAACTCCACATCCCACAATTCTCTAGTTAAGGCTGGATCTCTGTCCTCAGCTTTGATATCAATATAGAGTTACATAGGAGCTGCCTGATGCAGACAACCATGGAGACAACCTGCACAGGCAGGGAGCTCGCCAAACTGGAATGATCAGCATGAAGGACTGGAGGAACAGGCTCGTGGTTGACTATTAATCACACGACCTTGGTGCTTCCAGACACAGGATGCATAATTAGTCAAGTTGTCCTACAGCCTCCAAATCTCTAGGGACTTCTTAATGTAAGTGGAAGAAGAAAAAGGAAAGAAAATAAATTTCCTCTGAATGGTGTTTGCTCATTCTTAACAGCAGAAAGCTGATGAGCAATTTGGACTTCTTTTTTGTCTATTTTATTAACATATATCAATTGTACCTGTCAGAGTGATCCACGGTGATGTTTTCCTGCATGCATATGATGTGCGTTTGGCATAGCCAAACATTGTTCTTCCACTCTCACTCCCTCCCTGACACCCTTACTAGTGCTTCTCCCTCTTTCTTCAGGTGCACTTTGTGTAGCTGCTGCATAGGACAAAGAAAGAACAGTGCTAGTATTTTTGTATCTGGTCCATTTTTTGAAAGCTCTAACTGCATTTTATTTCCATTATGTATTTCTATTGTGGTAAAATATAGATAAAATTAACATTTGCAGAAATTTTATACTCATGATTGTGTAACACTTATTAGTTCACATTGTTATGAATGTACAAATGCCAGTTATCCATATAAGTTTTTCATCCTCTTGAACTGGATGTGTGTATCCATTTAAAAATTTTCCAATTCCTCCACCCTCCAAACTTGACTGACTTCATTGCACTAAGAAACATGATGAAAAGTTAAAGTCCTCATGCTACAAACATACTGTGACCAACAGTGCCTGATTTACATGAGTACTTGTTTGGCTTTGCTCAATTTTCAAACTCATATTCCAAATGCATAGCAAATATCACACAATTACAGTGCTGTGGTGTAGAACTTCTTCAGGCCATTTTTAATATCCTTGTTCCTCAAGCTTTTGGTGAAGGAATTCACATTGTACATCACGGAAGCCACTACACCATGTTGGAGAGAATATGGTACAACTGAAGCAATGTACAATGCAGGCCTGTGCCACAAAATTAGCAAACAATTGACTGGTGAGACCCACAGGTGGAGCAGGCTTCCTGGCATATGCTATATTCCTCCAATTGGAAGAAATGATTTTATAGTAAGAGTAAAAGATCCCCAAGATAGGAAGACATCCCAAGAAGACAATAACAAAATATATGATGATGTATTTGATAATAGTTTCAGAACAGGCTACATTAAGCAGTTCAGAAGAGTTACAGAACAAAATCGGCAATTTTCACCCCGTGAAATATCAATTGTGAGACACTCAAGTTGTGCAACAAAAGACTGAAAACAGACACCAAAGCTAAACTACAAAACTGAGGATTCATCATGACCTGGTAATAGAAGAAGAAAGAGACAGCTACAAGGTAATCAGAGCCCATCATAGGCAGACGTGCCACTCATACATATAAAAATGATGCAAATTATCATCCTTGGAACATGAAGGGCCATCTATACACTAAAAACACTAATAAGGAATTACTTAAACATGGCTAAGGAGAAGCAAATGCAAACACATACAACAAGGCTATAAGAGCTTTGGAAAAAGAATAAATGAAGAAACATACCTTGTAGCAAGTAAAACTTCTTCTTGGACAATGCATACACTTTTTATTTTTTTATGTTTTTCTCTTGCCTGATTGCTCTGGATAAAGTTTTGAATACTATATTAAACATGAGTGAGGGTAGTGGACACCACTGTCATTTTTGTGCTTATAAAGAAATAGCATTTAGTTTTGCCCCATTAATTATTATGTTGGCTTGATTTGTGCTAAGTGGCATTTATCAGTTTGAGGTAAGGACATTTTATATGTTTCCATTAAGATTATTTTATCTTGAAAGGCTTTTGAGTTCTGTCAAATTCTTTTCCTGTATCTATTGAGATTATTATGTGGTTTTCACCCTTCTATGTAACACCTATCTTAGACAAGAGTGTTACACCATTTTGAGGTAGCTATTCTGAACTTTACCACATTTTACCATGGAAAGTGCTACTACATCATAAAATTTTTCTAAATCATTGAATAAAAGAGAAAAAAATAAAACTTTACCTCCAGGGAGTGTCCACTATATGACATGAGAATGCAATGTTATTGTTACAATTATCAAAGACTTTGGTTATGAATTAGGTTAAAAAATTGGCTGACTTTCCCAGGTAGCATGGACCTTGGCACTTTTAGGGTAAACTAAAAGAAGCAAAACTCAACTTAATAATAATGAGATGTTGACAATAATCTTCATTCCTCACTACCACCATAGCATAACTAAAAACATGAGACCACCAGTGACTCTTCAGCTGGACATCAAAACACAACCATATATTTAAAACCAGTTTTATTTCTTAAGCTTATTTTGAATTATTTCATTTATAGACAATTGACAACATGACTTTTTCCCATGTTATGATGTATCACTCAGAGTTTTGTCAAGAATATATATATGTATATATATATGTGTATATATATGTATATATATATATACATATAGAGGTTTTTTTAGCAAAAAAAATTGAATATAGACAATGGGTTGAATAGTCACTGCAAAATAAAACCAAAAGTGAGCTATGTTAACACAGAGATTCTTACTAAAGTTACAATCTAAACACAGAGGTCTTGGAGGACATGAAAGAAATACTGGAATATGATGAATTTCCAAGGTAGTGAAATATGGTGAGCGAGTGTTTAGACACAACACCAAGTGGAAAATAGAGTAGGAATATCAGAAATCCCCACTTAACAGTAAAATGTAAATATTTGAAGGGCAGTATGGAGCAGGAAGATACATTTAACACCAGCTATAGTAATGCTAAGATGCATGCTGTTGAAGGACAATGGATTCCAAGATGACATTTGAAGGAAAAATGTCACCTACTGACTGCTATAGTAAACTCATTTCTCTTTGTCCAGTGGAGCTTGATCCTTTTAAGCACCACATCAGAGGCTTTTCTGAAGTCTCTGAGTCTTTATAAACATCTCATATTCATTCACATGTTTAAATCATAAACTTTGGTGAAGGGACCCAAGTATTAGTGTTTTTAACCTCCTTAGGTGATTTTAATGAAAGACAACCCTGAGAATCCCAGATATGGACTCAGGATATAACATGCTTAAATGCATATTTTAGATACAATTTTGAAAGAAAATATACATTAGTTGTGACAAAGAATGTAAATTTTAAACACATTTATAAAAGGAGTTTAGCATTTCACTTGGCGGCCAGTGTCATTGCACAGAAACTACAGAGACTGCCTGGGTTTACTGTCGAAGTCATGAAGTTTATGATAAAAAGAATTCCAGAACACTCAGTAAAATTAAACACAAAGAAAAGGAAAGAATATTCCATTATGGTTCATAGAGCGCATTGAGAATCAAGAAACTGCAAGAATAATTTGAACAAAGAGGGAGGAGTTCTAGAACTGGATGATTGGTCTTCTGATGCAAAGCATACAAATAAAGGAAATAATGAAATTACTTTGTTTTATTCCATATCCTCAACTGGGCACTTTTAATGTCCTTGTTTCTCAGGTTGTGGATGAAGTGATTCACCATAGGGATGAAAAACTATACATCAGAGAGGCCACTGCACGATTTCTAGGAGAATTTGATGCAGCAGATGCAAGGTAATCTCCAATCGCTGTTCCATAAAATAAGCAAACAACTGAGAGGTGAGACCCACAGGTGGGGAAGGCTTTATATTTACCCTCTGATGATGGGATTCTCAGAATGGAGAAAATAATTTTGTAGTAAGAGAAAAAAATTCCTGAGAGGTGAAGAAAACCAGAAATGGCACCAAAAAAATACACAACTATATTTTTGGTAGTGGTATCAGAACAGACAGGATTAAGAAGTTGCAAAGGGTGACAGAAAAGATTAGTAATCTATGTATCCTTAAAGTAGGTAAAGTGTAAAATCATCAAATTTTGCAGCTGAGATATCAAAAGACTAAATAAAAAAGACACAAAAATGAAGAATCCCCAGAGATGATGTTTCATGATGCTATGGTGTCACAGTGGGTGACAGATGTCCACAAACTTGTCATAAGCTATCACTGTCAGAAGCATATCATCCAAACGTATGAAAATGAGAAACAGAGACATCTGCATGAGGCAGCCCGCATAAGAGATGACTCTGCTCTGAGACTGGATGTCCACAATCATCTGTTGGATTATGGTGCAGATGAAGCAGATGTCAGAGTAGGACAGGTTGAAAAGGAAGAAGTACATGGGGTTGTGGAGGTGTGACAGGAGTTGATTTTTAATGGAGCTTTCAGGTAATGGGAATTTCTCTTGGTCACTTCCTCCAGCCAGCATAGTGGTCATAGTAGATTGTGAGATCTCAGCCTAGGCAGCTGGCTCAGGCAAGTGACTCTCTGGATTAATACTGCAATATCTCAATCTGTACAGACAATGATTACTTAGAGTATAATGTCATTGTAAAAAAATTTCAAAATTATTTTAAATTGCATCAAATGATAGTGGGGTCTCATTTATGAATATATTTATGTGTAAGTATTTTAAAATATGAAGATTGCTTAGCACTGAACCAAACCTAAACTTTACAAAACATCTGGATATTATGTGCTTGGTGATCCTTTCCAATACCAGATTTGAGAACCAAAGTCTTTGACTATTTCCAGACATTTGGAAAATAAACCATTAGTATTATCTAAAAATATGGCCAGTAATGGTTGTATTTTAAAAATATATGTTTAGTAATATGTGCTTCAGAACTAATTTTTTAGAGAAATTTTACACACCAACTATGTAATTTGAGATGTTGGTGTATCTGCATGATTTCATTCTCCTGAATTCATGCTCCCAAAAAGAAACTGCAGACACAGTGTCAGAGGGTGTGTTTTAATGTCAATATATACATATCCTTACTGATTTATGAATCCATAGCATTGTTTATAGAATTCTTACCTACAAAGGACCTATAGCTCATCTATGTAGTCTACAATACAACAACATCTAGTTCCATAAACTATATTGAAAGGACACATGCTTTAAGTCTCTCTGTGAATTACATACATCAATTCCAATTATGTTAACTCACTCACAGCATTGCCAGAGGCAGGAACATCACTTAGTGAGTTTGTTATTGTTATTACAATCTATTCAAATCCTGCTGCTTCTTTTAATATAACACAAATGAAAATTTCTAGAAAATATGTTGGTAGGGATAGTTATATAAATTACAATACTTGGGACCCATTTTATTTTACTTTTAATCATCTATATTTTGTTGCAAAAAGTTTCTAATCAAATACAATTTAATACTGTTAATGCATGCTGTCAACAGTATCACTGATGTATAGCTAGTAATGATCTTTGTATGATTATTGACCCCAGGCCCTTCATGTGTCTAGCCTTTCCTAGTTCTAACCTACAGATTTTCTCATCAATCTTTCTTGATACATAAATTGTATTTCTGTTATTTTAGCTGTGTAGAAAACAGGGACACATTTTTTGGTCAGGTCACACTGTGATTTAATTGGAAATCACACATTAAACAGATATTATATGAAATAATATAAATAGACCTTAAAACTCAGCTGTAATAAAAAACTTACATTAAGTTTTATAAAGACGATTGTGAATAATGTAATCCTCTTCATCTGTAAAATGGGGATTAGCATTACCTACCTTATATGGCTGCTGTAAGAAAATCTTTTAAAAATCATTTAATTTGCATCACTGTTTCTTCTAGTTTAGTAATATATTTATCTGGGGATATTTAGAAATGTACAGATACTCTAGACTTTGGTGAGTAAATTCAATCAAAATATTTATATTTGAAGATTTCATGTTACTTTCTTAAGCCAGATTTGAAAAACATTCTCTTAGAATATCGTTGGCATTTAGAAAAGACACAATTTATATTATCTTTATAGATATGAACTTGTAAAGGTTTAATGATATTTATATCAGCATTAATATTCTTTAGAGATATGAACAATTACCTAAGAAAGTTGGGTACTTGGTGTCGTTCCATATTTTCACAATCCTGCTTTCTTATCTTCAAAGGAATCTGTTGTCATTAATTTTGGGGGTAGATTTTCCTGTCAGTGTGTCCAGGTCAATGTTGATTTATGAAGCCACAAGCAGCTTTTTAATTAAACTTACTCTAAAATTACCTGAAATGAATGTAAATAAGAAAGAAAACATCTTTGTCCCCAAAATAGATTAGGTTAAAACCACAAGTGATTTTAAGTCTCTTTGAACTAATGCACAGCATTATCTGACAGAAAGATCTCATTTAACATGTAAGTTTATTATTATGACAATCTTTTCTAAATTTTTGTAGCTTTTTCCCTGTCACTGAAGTAAAAAGGTGTATATAAGGAAGAAAAGTTCCAAAAGAGTAGGCGAAGTGGTAGGGGAAGGGGAAAGAAAAAAGGAAAGGAAAAATTAGGAGAAAAGAATAAAATGTAAACAAAGTCTATGTAAATAGGGAAGGGTGAAGGGGGTGAAGGGTGCACAGGTATTGGGGAACAAATAAGAACCAAGATGCATCATGTACAGGTACAAGCACACAATGATAAATGTAAACGTATTGCCTGCCTAAAATGTACCAATAAAATAATTTAAGCAAAAAAGAAATAAAGCTGTATATAAGATATTGGTGAAGGATATGTTTCTGATTTCCCAAATATAATGCTGGTAAAATTTCACAATTTTTTTCCAATAAAAATCAGTCACTTACACTTCTTTATTCTTCAGAAATTTATTCAAAATATCCATGCAGTCTGTCCAGTGATGAGCTCTTCATTCTGACACAAAAAGTAATTTCATCCTCATATGGGGAATAACATTTTTACTCTGCTCCAGTGGCACAGAGGAGCTTGTGCCAAGGGAAGGTGCTGAGGAAATGAACACTAAGTCAAGCGTCATTGACCTGCAACAATAGGCAGATGATGTTTGAAACGCTCCTCTTCCCTATGCTCGCACTGTTTGAGAAAAATAAGAATAGCATTTATCTCCACATGGAGGGCAACTCAAGGATGTTTGGAAATTATTTACTCATTTTGAGAATTTGTTTTTAAAATAAATAATTGCAACTTAAGCAGATAGGTAGTGTATTAATAAATAGTGAAATCTGTATACAAATGATAATGGTGCCTGGAATGATATAGAGTTTGATACCACACCTCAGCCTGAGTCATACAGTCACCTGCTCCCTATACTTTGTGGCATTTTTAACTGAAAAATATCTGCTGTGTTTTTGAATATCAATATAGATGCAATTAAATACATTGTTGGGGTCATGTCCCCGTGACATGGATACAAAGAAGCTACTGTATCTTGTCCTAAATCTAAGGTAATTTGTGAAAGGAATGAACATGCAGACAAGAACACACCAAGCATGCTCATATCAGGCTGATTAAGGACAATTATTGGGACTTAGGGAAAGGTACTTTCTGTAATTACTGGGGTTTTTATTTTTGATTTATCTTCTGTGCCAAACAATGTGTAGGCTCTGGGAAATCAGAGATATATGAAAGTGCCATCATTCTTCTCTAAACACATGCATATATTTACACAAACAGAAAAAT